>NC_052063.2:34208404-34543909 GCF_903992535.2 Arvicola amphibius
GTCTTAGCTCAGAAACTTCCTTGTCTCCATTACTTCCTGCTCATGGCCTGACTTTTCTTGCTCTCTGGGGCTGGGGGCTGGGGATTTGTGAAAGATCTATTGAACAGAGTTCCACTATAGGTTTAATGCTTAAAATGTCTGGGCTGAAAGTTTTGCTTGCACAGATGGCCGAGGGCTGAAAGGAAGCTAGATCAATCATTGTTATTGCAAATGACACAGTTATAAGGGCATACCCAAAGGTGAGCTGATTTGGAAAATAGGAAGAGGCAATGTGCAGAGAGGTTTGGAAGAATTCCTGTGAATAACATAAAAACAGATACAGCAGATAATTTTTTTTAAAGAAATCACCACAGGGAATTAAAGCATGATTCTGAAAAGATGCACCCCAAACATGCCTCAAACAATAGCAAAACCTGTTAGGACAGAAAACTGTACATGTGTGGTATGCATAGTGCTTTTAGTTCTGAAAAGAAATAGTTAGCAGATGCTCATGAGAAAATCTATGTAGGATCTTATTGTGTGTCCCATGTGCTGCAGGGAGTCGTATGACGACTTTGAGAGAGGGCACAGCTCAGCGGTAAGAGTGTAAAACCCATGGTCCGATGGTTGCTTTTAAATGCCAGATGTAATATTTGGAGAGCATAGCCAAAGGCTTTTGATACTCAACCATGAGGAGAGATCATACAATTTTCACTATAAACCTGTTGAGTTATAAAATGGAGAGAAATATTTTAGACCCATGACTAGGAACATGTAAATATTCAGTAAGAGAAAACCATCAATCAATACCCATCCCACTGATGGTGTTGCCAGCAGGATTTGGTGGCATTAATTGAAATCTGTCTTTCACATGCTTTTGATGCCCGAATGCTTTCTTGTTACAGTAGCATGATCATAGACAAAGAAAGATCTTTTCATAGATATGATCATAGACATGGGAAGATCTTTTCATAGACATAATCATAGACATGGGAAGATCTTTTCACAGATATGATCATAGACATGGGAAGATCTTTTCATAGACATAATCATAGACATGGGAAGATATTTTCACAGACATGATCACAGACATGGGAAGGGGAATGCGAATTGAACAATCCCACACTAGCTCGGAATAGGGTATAATAAGGTGTTCTTTATTCAAGAGAAATTCACGGATCACAGTGAGGAACAGGAGTGGAATCCAACATCTAGGTGTGGCAAGTAGGGAGAGGGAGAGACAGCTTGTGGCTGACCTGCACACTTTTTGGTACCCAAGGCCACACCCAACATGGTCCAGCCTCTGAAAGGTCATTGGCTGAAGGAGGTTCCCCATCAGTCATGGGAAAATCTTTTCAAAGACATAGGAAGATCCCTCCCCCTTTTTTTTTCTCCTGGAGAAATGCACAAGTAATATTAACACCACTGTTTTCTTGATTTATTTTATTTGTTTCCCCTCCATAACTTGGATTAAAAGATGGGGATTTTAGCCGGGCAGTGGTGGCGCTTGCCTTTAATCCCAGCACTCGGGAGGCAGAGGCAGGCGGATCTCTGTGAGTTCGAGACCAGCCTGGTCTACAAGAGCTAGTTCCAGGACAGTCTCCAAAGCTACAGAGAAACCCTGTCTCGAAAAACCAAAAAAAAAAAAAAAAAAAAAAAAAAAAAAAAAAAAAAAAGAAAAGAAAAAGAAAAGATGAAGATGGGGATTTTAAAGAAGGAAGGATACAAATTACTAACATAAAAGGTGATTTGGGCTTTGTAAGTTTTCACTGACCAGAGTTCCTCCACACACAGGAAGTAGCGAATTCCAGCATCAATTACATCTCCCATCCCTTACCCCAACAGCGTGGGTATATTTTATTTCCAGGCTTATTTTCTAGTAGTTTAGCTCCCATAAATCAACAAGTAGAGAAATAAAACATGGACCAAATCCTAGGGAGAATCAAATGCTCCCTCTGTTCTCTAGGCACTAAGCAATGGGATGATTACCTATCCCAGAGATCAATCAACCTGATGCAACAGCCAGCTCTGCTCGCCGTCTCAGACAGTACGGCTCACCATGCGAAGGGATGGTGGATCACATTTGGTTTGAGAAATCATTATATCCAAAGTGGATTTTTCTGTGTGTGTCTTGCAAGAATTTAGTCACATCACTGATTAAATTTCTCTTTTCATTGTTCTCAATAGGAAGCTACAATTTATAGCAAGTAGGTTCATTTTCGAAGATGAACGATCAGATACTCTTTGGTCTCAGAGAGTTTATGAAGGAAACAGTTTGCGCATGTGCCTCATTAACAGGAAATAGTTAACATGCCTTTAGGAAGAGAGACATACAGAAATACTCTATAGCGATATTAGTTTGATGTACATTTAAACTGGTCCAGTTGCTATGACAGCCTGTAAGCACCCTCACATTAGGCACTAGAACATATAAAAGGTATCTGTAATATGTAATTACTGCAGAAAAGATAGGATTGTGTAAGTAAGTTTCATGACTATTCCAGTGTTGTTAAGAGCCATAACCACAGGAGGCTTGAGAGAAGACTCAGTGGTTAAGAGCACTGACTGTTCTTCTAGATAGAGGACCTAGGTTCATTCTATTCCTAGAACCCACATGGCAGCTCACAACTGTCTGTAACTCCAGTTCCAGGGGATTGACACTCTTACACAGACATACATGCAGAAAAAAAAACCAATGCAAATAAAAATTAAAACAAGTAATGTTTTAAAAAGAGCCATGGCCACACACTTGTAAAGGAAAACTGTAATGTTATTACAATTGTCATACACAATGGATTTACACTGAAAGTTGCAGATGGACTTTTCTGTCTCACCAGCAGCTCCCAGATAACCACACCGATACTTATTGTTAATTGTAAATGCTCAGGCTTATTACTAGCTAACTCTTGCATTTTAAATTATAAATAAATATATATACATATATATATATATATACATACATACATATGGATATTCTATGCTCTGCTCTGTGACTTGGTACCTTTTCTCAGTATGGTAAGTTCATCTCCATCTCTCCATATCTCTTCATGATCTGAGACTCCTCCCTCCTTCTTCATGGCATTCTTTTTGTCTGCAAGTCCCTCCTAACTTCTACCTGTCCAGCTATTGGCCAGTCAGCGTCTTTATTAAACCAATCACAGCAGCATATATTCATATAGTGTAAAGGAATATTCCACAGAACGTTTTTCACTGTCTTTTGATTAAGTTCAGTTAAAAGACCACCAAAGTTTGGAAGAACTTCGACTTTTAATGAGCTCTCATAATTTTATAAATATTGGCTCCTCTAAGGCCTCCAAGCTGTGAGGAAAATCTTTTATAAAGCCCAAGCTGTTTCTTCCTAAGTTTGACTATTTAGTCTATGCAAAGATAAATCTTCTGAAGATTCTGAGTCTTTAAGCATACCCAGAGGAAACAACTGTTTCCAGAAGTTTCTTCCCAGAGTAAGTCTCTCTTCAATATTGGTAAGCTTTTTTTCATTGCTCGCAAATGCTTCTGATAAAGGAATTTTGAGTAAGGGAATTGAAACAATTGAAAAATAGATCTATTCCTTAATATGTAACAGAAGTCTGGTTCATCAAATATGGCTTAGTGGCTATGATTTGGCTAAGTGCGGAGAGACCTCTGTTTTCCTTGGAGGGTCTATGGGGATGTTTATAGAAAGATGGCAGATTCTTCCTCCTTAGAGTTCTCAGGGGATCGGTTCCAAGAACCAGGAAGAAATAGCATTCAGGGCCACAAATACAGATGTAGGCAAATTTCTATCCACACCTAGGTTACATGTTTGCTTTTTTACTGAGTATTTTTCCAATAGTTACAATAAATAATCAATTAATAATTGGTAAAAATCCAAGTTCCTCGGTGTGCAATGTCATTTTCCTAATCTTGACTGCAACTAAAATTTTTTTTTTTTATTTAGTTTACAATGGACTCTCTGCAAAGTTAGCAGTGGGGATTCCAAGTTTCTCTGTAATTTAGGAGAAGTTGAGAAGCAATAGCTGAGCTGACTGTAGGGTAGATAAGCAAATGTTTTCATGTCATGTAACGCGCATTCAGTTTCTAATCATATTCCACATTACAATATGTTTATGTTCTGAACACAGTCAAATGACTTCCCGGATGTGGTCTTGTTAGTCATCTGTCCGTTTTAACAGTTGAGCAAGAAACAGAATGGGGGTGGCCCTTTCTTCTCACTGACCTTATCCCTTACGTATTCTGATTATTCTTGAACCAGAAGCTTAAGGACAGATGCAAAAGTGATGAGAATTCGATTTAGTTTGGCTTTTGTTATCAGACACCCACAAGGAAATAAAGCTTTGATCCACTTCCTTGGGAAGATAATCCCCGTGATTAGGTTGAGATGTGTGCAGGGGTAGCTACAGGGATACACAGCTTTAATCGGAAGGTGCTGAATGCTTAAGCCGGTTCAGATTCTTGGCAAAGAGATTTAAAGAAAGAGCTAAATAATTATACTCTTCATAGGCTTTGTTTTCTGGAATGAGTTTTGAGTAACTCTCCTCGCTCTTTTACAGTTTAATGAGGATGCTTAGGAAAATAGATTTGGATTTACTTGGAATGTTGCAAAATTGATGACTTTTGTAGTTCTCAGCAGGGATATTTAAAAGGCTTCTTTTGATGAGTGGGCAGGTTGGGTGGTGCTTCCTACGTTCAGTTTGCCTCTGAGTGAAGGCTAACCACAAAGAAATAGTGAAATAATTACTCTGAAACTGAAAATTCTCATTAAGAATGCTTTTAAAATTATCAGTTGCATTTTTAAAATTTCCTTGTGCATATGTTGGTGTGTGCATGTGCACAGCATGCACACGAAGGTCAGAGGTGAACTTGCAGGTGTGCTCCTTCCACCACGTGGGTCCCAGGGGATAAAACTCAGAAGGCAGGTGACTTCATTCACAGAGGCATCTTATATTTTCCCATAAACAAAGACTTTATATTTCAGGACCCACTAAATCTGAATACAATCCTTATTCGTTGGAAAATGTTCTTAAAGTTAGCACATTTATTTTAAAAAGAAATGACTCAGTATTGCCAAGAAAATATGAATTGTGTTAATGCATATCTAAGTCAATTTTATTACCAGATTAATTCAAATAGTATGTATCATCTTTCCACTTTGCATAGTGCATTATAACAAAACTGCATATCAAAAAGGAAAAGAAGAAAATAAGCACAACCTTGTTGGTTTTTTTTTTCTTTTTTCTTTTGGAACTTTGGGAAACCCTGGTTTCTCTGTGTAATCCTGGCTATCCTGGAACTTACTCTGTAGACCAGGCTGGCCTCAAGTCATAAAGATCTGCCTGCCTCTGCCACCTAAGTGTTGGATGAAAGGTGTGCATGAACACCACCTGTTTCACATAGATTTTTTTAAAAAAATATTATTGATTGATTGATTGATTGATTCTGCATGGGGTATTATCTGTATGTACATCTACACACCAGAACAGGGCATCAGATCCCATAGGATTACAGTTATAGATGGTTGTGAGGCAACACATGAGTGCTGGGAACTGAACCCAGGACCTCTGGAAGAGAAGCCAGTGCTCATAACCACTAAGCCATCTCTTGGCCCCACCACATCAATCTGAATATATGAAGTATGAGCACAAAGATTGCAGCTTTATTATCTGAGCAAAATCTTCATTCTTGATTTAAAGAAGTTATAAACATTGCAATCACAAACCTATTGGGGAACAAATGAGAAATGTCAGAGCTTACTCTCTTTGAGTTTAATTCATAGTTTTAAATAAGCTGATGTGTAAAACATATATCGGTGTCATCTGATTTTTGTTTACAGTTAGTTATTGGTTGTTGATGTATTAGCAACCTGATAGTGCCTCAGACTTTGGGGTCTGTGTTTATTATCACAAGTTCCCATGATCCCTTCCTTAGGGGGTAAGACTCTCTTTTCAGCTGTGACTGACACATTACAGGACTCGGTTTTACTATCTTGAAAAAGCACATGTTCCAAATCATGTAAAACTGAGCCTTCAGAATGTCATCTTGGTAACAAGGAGCATGGCATCTGGGCGCCAGTGAGAAATGTCCATGCCGTCCAGGACAAGACAGGTTCGATTTGACATTTTATCGAGATTCACTTTCCACGGATTTCCTGGGGCAGTCCCTGGAAAATGTGTCATAACTTAAAGGGACCTAACAACGTTTCCATAAAATTCCAGCAGACTTTCTAGCTGGACACTCATAAATTAAAAAGACAGTCAAGGCTGTTTCTATTGGCTTTTTCCAATGAAGACTATGGCTGGTGTTTATGCTATGCTTGTTTTTTTTTGTTGTTGTTTTGTTTTTGGTTTTTTTTTAAAAGCTGAATTGGCAAAATATTCTGGCATTAGAAGACAAAGAACAAATCCTATTTGTGATCAACTCCAAATATTCCCAGTTGTGGACTGTGTATATTCCTATCCTCCAGAGTTTCCCAACTCTGCTCAAAGGTGATTTGTAGTAGGGAACGACCTTGAACTTCTGTGTTTATTATTTAGCAATTGAAGATGATAAAAATCTCTGTCTGAACTATGCATTCAGCGCAAATCCCTCCCTTTTCTCTTGGAAACTAGCCTTCAAACCATCCGTAACACTTGGATTATGTGGGATGGCTCTTTGGTCTTGATCCATGCTTTTGGCCAGGAGTCCTGCATGGTTGTAAAAAAGTGTAGGGTAAGGTGTGGCAGCGGGAGTGTCTGGTAGGTGTGGAGCCTGTGTGTGAACAGGAGAAACCAGGTGCCAGGTGGAAGGAGGTGAGCCTCATTCCCAGAACATGGGTGTATCCTCAACTCATAAGAAAAGAACCATAAGTTACTGATTTGGGAAGCGCCAGCCCATGCCACGCCTTTCTGGAATTATCACACATGGTGGCTGTTCCAGTATTTTTCTCTTTGTAGCCTAGAAACAGCAAACGACTGATTGTGCCCAGATTCCTAGGTTATCACTCTAATAATCTAGATCAGGGTCACCCAGAGTCAGATCTTAGAACAGCTTGTGATTGACGACTCACTGACTCATGATGAGGGGAGGAGCTGGGGCCAGAATGTCGATCAACGAGATTGCAAAACACACTGTTGGCATCCATACTATTTTATGTAGCAGGATGTTCTTAGCTGTCGCCTGAAGCGCTGGGTAACAAACATGTCATTGAGGGGCTTCTCTGAGTGGTGGTTAGTCAGCTACTTTAGACTTTGTAGTAGTGCCACACAGATGAAAACGGAGAAGTAATTAATGTGAAAAATGAATGTTTTCTCATAAAATTGGAAAGCAGCCCAAGGGGTGGGGCCAGGGAACCCGAGCCTTGCTTTCGACTGGGCCACCAACCAGCCGTGTGTCCTGAAGCAAATCAGATAATTTGGGTTTTCTCAGTTGCAAAATGAGTTGGAATTATTCATGCCTCAATATTTAATGAAATCTAGCACATTAAAGGAAGCGTGCACTTGGCAATATCACACTCTCAGATGTAGACCCAGGTTGATAGCAATACATTAACACTGGCTATCATGGGAGGAGGTGCTCGTTAAAGTGTTCATTTTGCAATTTAAGTTGCCAAAAAAGCTCCTTTTTTATTCTTCTCTCTTTTTTTTTCTATGTTTTTCTTGCACAGCAATATATTCTGGGATTTAACCTATGGAAGAAGAATTATATTTCAACCCCAAACTAAAATTTGTTTTCCTTTTATGAGGAACTACTGCAAAGTTACCTAGGCCTCTCTTTCAGTCACAAGAAGTATCTTTGATTGTTGTTATTATTATGATTATATTAAATTTTTATTTATGTTTATGTGTCTATGTCTGTATGGGTGAATGCTACCTGAATACGGGCCATAGAGGTCTTAGAGGCCAGAAGAAGGTGTCCCATTGCTGGCAGCTGGAGTTACAGGTGGTTGTGAGCTGCCTATTGTGGGTGCTGGGAATCGAAGTCTAGGAGAAGAGCACTTTAAGCCTGAAGCATCATCGCAGGCCAGAATTAGGGCACTCTTTAATCTGTAAGGATAATATAACCTTTCACCACTCAAATTTTCTTCCTTACTTGGTTTTCGTAGTAACTGCAACAATATACACATTTACCGAGGCTTCTTCCAACAACAAGTTTTCATGAGATCGGCACGGGCAAATCATCAGGATGAGGCAATGAGGGGACGGCGAGTTTTCCTAGGGAGAGCTCATGGGGACCAGCACAGGGCAGCCAACGTGGGAAGTGGGACTCCTTTTGGTGACTCTCACTTTCTTAGGGTGAGTGACACTTTTCAGTATTCCATGTACAATACACCCATGCTCAATAGATTCCAGCTGCTCCCGCCCCTTTAGCTCTTCATGTGTAATGTCCTATGAGGCGCACCGTAGCCGCAGCCTGTATTTCTCTGTACACCACACACCCCTGTTCCTTTGTTCTTATCTCGCCATGTTAGAGCTCTTGGCCTAAATTGCCCAATTACTCTTTTACAATTTAAATTTGAGGTTACCAAGCTGTTATAAGTTTTGTTCTCTGTGTGTTTCAGTAGGATGGGCACACGGGTAAATATTTGCTGAACGGAATGATCCAAACGTAATCTACCGGGAGCCAGGGCAGTGGTTGCTCTCTTTAACTCTTCACTGGGAGGTGCTCACATTCAGACTCACACAGGACTTTCTTTGAACTTTTGCCTTTTCCCACATAGTAGTGTCCTAGTAAAGCTGCCCAACAGTTGGAAGTTCAAACCCTGACTCCCGCCTCATGGCTTATTTTCTACAGGTTGTTGGGTTTCTCAAGCACCCAGCTTTGTCCTGGCCAACTGAGGAAGATGGGGTCTACATCACTAAGTTATTATGAAGATGACATAGTGTAATGGGAGTGCAAACTTCTTCGCCATAGAATTGGTCTCCGAAGCACTCACTACTGAGCACTTAGTCATAATAATGACAAAAGCATGTGCAATCCTGACACTTTCAAGTTCTTTGCACGTAGTACTTTATTTTTTTCCTTGCTACAGTGAAATAATACATTGGGCAAGCGCTGTTGTGTCCACTTAACAGGAAGAGAAACTGAGGCACAGGAGAGCTGAGCCCTATCCAAGGACATAGACCTGGCATTGTGTGATAATCAGATTAGAACTAGGACATCTGGCTTTTCTGCATGACACCCCCCTCCCTCTGCCACCTCCCCTAGAGCTGTGTACTGTTCTCGCCTCCTGCTTGTTAGGAGGGTTCCCTGCAGTAAAAGGAGTCATAAACCCGAATTGTTTCCCAGATTGCCAGCTGCTAATTGCCCCTGCCAATTGTCTGTTCTCCGCTAGCCTTAGTTCAGCTTTATTATCTGTGAAACACATGAACTTTCTGAGCTCCTTTCCTTGGGGGAGTGCCCCATTCCCAGCCTACTACAGAGAGGCTGTTGGGTACGGGGATACTAGGACTAACCCACTGAAGGACTTCCAGAGTTTTCTGTATGTCCAAGCCTAGTGATTCCCAAGGCTAAAACCATAAACCATGTACAAGCGGGGGGAGGGAGAGTGAGTTTATTTTTATATTCACAATATATACGTGAAATAATTACAAAGGCCTAAGACTGTACGGGACCGGCTTTCTTTCTAGATATAGAAAGGGCCTGACACCGAATCCAACACAAAGCTAGCCAAGCTGTTTCACTGGGGCTTCGTCATGGGAAGGGTAGAGCAGAAGAATGATAGGCTAAGTTAAGAATTGCCTTTAGGACTGTTTCTCTGACACTTAAAGTCAGCTATATCTGAAGGCAATATATTGCTATACGTTTTAAGTTTTATAATCCAATAAAGATGCCCCTCCAACTAGTTTGGGTTGGTTTTCTTTCACTAAACCTGAAGTTCTGATTCATCCAGACTTATGATCTGCCTTCTAGCTATTAGCATTCTCTAGCTGTGTGTTTCATAGTGTTTCACAGAATGTATGTGTTACAATAAAGCAGAGGAATATTTTTTAATGCATTTAATTGTTCGACTGGCAATCCAGGATGAGGATGGGCAAATCTGGGTTCAAAGTGTCTGTTTGAAGCGCTTTAGAGGCTCCAGGAGCCTGGTCCCTGGGTTAATGGTCTGGCATCTGTACAGCCAGGGTTTCGTTGGTTTAGGAATGATTCCTAATTCAGCTGCTTTCTTTTACGCTTTGCTTGGAAAACCAGCTCTCACTTGAGGCCTGATACACATTACAGGATAGCTCGATCAAAATGGGGACAGACCTGCTACTGAAATCAACCAGAGAAATCAAAGACAGGCTTATCGTGGGATCCATAGGACATATGCAGCACTCCCAACCCTGACTCCTATGCAAAGATTTCAGGTCAAAATTCCAAGAGGCTTTCGGGAAAGAAAGTCTGAATGAATCCACATAGACTCACATTTTTTAAACCGCATGGAAGGATCCTTCTGAAATCGCCCATCAGTCGAATGCTCTGTGAGGAGAAGGAGCTCCCTTAAATCTCCACTGTGCCAGATGTCTGCTAAATGCTTTATGCATCATCTCATAATTCCGTCAGCAGAGTTGAGACACAAAAGATACCATTACTCCCAGTTTACAACAGGGAAATTGAGATCGAGGGCGTTTAAACTATTAGAGCATTTATTCAAAGCCTCACACCTAGGAAGCCACGAGCGTCATCAGGTTCTAACTGCACTTTTTAAATTATTCGTCATGCTGCTCCTCTCAGACCTAATTAGTTGTAATGATCAAACAATACAGAGATATTGTCTGCTCAACAAACGAGGGAGTAAGGAGTTGGGATGAGATGGTGGGTTTATATGGGGATGAGATTCTGAGATCGTGGATACCTATGGTACACGGACAAGCGGGCAAAGCACAAATGCGAAGGGAGTTGACGGTGGCGGAAATAAGGCTGACAGGCATTCCTCTCCCCGAAGTGGTAAATCCTCTCTATTTACTGCTATGCACCTCATTTCGTGTAAGTGCTATGTATCACATGAACTCACAGTTTCGCAGCTCAAACCTGTTTGGCTGCTAACATCATGCTCAGGCATCTGCTAGACAGAAAGCAAGAGCCGGTGCCAGCGGCGGCCGCGGCGGCGGCAGGGCGGTGCGTGCTGCCTCCCGTCAGAGGTAGCGGCTGAAAGGCAGTAGTACATTTGGTATTTCCTGCTGGGCCTTTCCAAAAACTTCTCCGCTTATTTGTACGTGACTGGCCTATGTCCCCCCTAACATCTTGAACCATGCTTTTGGGGGTCACTTTCTTAAGGCTTCTGGCTCCTCATCCATTGCATCTACACAGCTCTGTAGGGGATCCACTGCCTCTACACAGCCTGCTTATGTGGAAACAGTGACATTTGATTTTTTATACTTTTTTAGTGAAAAATATATTGCCTATTATTAGCTTGCAAAAATAAATTCTCTACACCATATAAAAGAAGGAAGGGTCTCGTGCAAACTTCATCCATTTCTTGAGGTGACAGAGACAAGCTAATAATTTTACTGATGAAATAAATCTTTAAAGGCCCTCTGTGTGTGTGTGTGGAGGGAGTGTTGGGGGGGTCTTTGTAGGAGTGAGCAGGAACTCCATTTACGACAACATACTTGTTACTAACTGCTCACATCTGTTCATATCACAAATAGAAATGGAGAAGCATCATTATCTCTAAGGGAAGGGTTGTACTGTCACACCAAAGTTATACGAATTTAGGGGAAAACTGGCAGGCACACCAGATTCCTTTGTATGATGCCAATTGCCAAAGCTTTGATTTTTTTCCTCAATTATTTCTTTAAAAGCTAAGCTCATACATCTGCTCCTCAAACTTCTCTCACACATGGAATAGGGAGGGGGGAGAATTAGATCTTTTAACTGAGTAATTATGTCTACAGTCTGAGACAGCATATGTCACGGTTTGAATCCCTCGTGTTTCCTTGGAAGTTTCTGTAGATTGGATGGGCAGCGCATTTTCTTTCTAGACACCATTCCCTCCTTTCCATGCTCGCGTTGTTTCTTGCAGTCTCCCTTTCTTAGATTATAACTGCTGTCGGAAGCACCTGTAATCACCCCAGCTCAGCCAAGTTCTCAATGGATAGCTGTGACTGGTTGGATGGGGATTACGCTCAGGGTTTCATAAGCATACCTTGTTTGAATCATGATAGCAGCCGACAGAAGCATGCTACCTTCTAACTTCTGCTTACCAGAGAAGGAAACGACCTGTTGAGAACCCAGATCAATTTCTCAAGGCCAGAGAGCAGATCAACTAGAAAACACGGGTTCAGTTACGAAGCTCTGCCTCTAAACTTCACACTTCAATCTCTGACCTATATTCTCCTCCTGAAAAATTCACGTGGTTAAGATATGTGGGCACAAGTGAGGAAGAGGATTTGGGGTGATCCCAGAACTCAGGCTGTGTCTGTCATGAGATCAACTCACTCTGGTGGGAGTTTGGAGCATGCCCCTTTCTTTGCCTTCTGGTTAGATGGTTAGAATGCTGGAAAAGAGGCCAGCACTTTGGTGTTTACCCTCTACAACCCCTGTGTGGTGTAAAGAACCAGAGGGCAGCATGGAGAAATCATTCACGGCTCTGTCTTTCAGCCTCTTCATCTGCCTGGGTGCGGTTTCTGCTTTGAAAACATTCAGGTTTGAACTGGGTATATTTATGGTTTGGGTCTGGGCAAGAGAACAAAGGAAAAGTGGGAAAGAGAACTTTTCCATTTCCATATGAGGATATGTACACGTATGTGTATTCTCCTTGTATCCATCCATACATATTGATGTATTTAGAGATTTTATTTTACTTATGGGAGTATGCTTGTACAAGTGGAGGCCTGGAGAGGGGTTAGGATCTCCTGAGCCCCAGTTATAGGTGGTTGGAGTCACCTGACATCGGCAATGGGAGTTGAACTTGGGTCCTTCACGGAGCTATAACTCCTCTTAATTGCAAGTCGTCTCTCCAACCCTGTAGATATATACTTGGAACTACACGCAATTATACTTTTGCAGTCGTCCACATATTAAATCTTCCATAAAGAAAGCAAGTTCTCTCAAATCCTTCCCCTGTGCCAGGCACTCTACTGAACACAAGGGGAACATAACGGAAGCTACAGATGTCTGCAACACTGAGAAAGAGTAAACTTTCAAGGCAAATAAAGACCAAATGCACCTTATTTGAAATGCCTGGGACCAGAGTTGCTTCCGATTTAGCATTTCTTAAATCTTGAAATGTTCTTGTATGTGAAGAGTTAGCTGTCTTAGGGAAGGGGCTCAGGTCCAAACATGAAATTAGTTCATAGTGTGTACACATCTTATATGCACAACCCAAAGCTAAATGCACGCTCTGATTTTAGTACAGGGCATGTTTCAGCCTGTCTATTAGAGGCACATGCAAGTTTTCACTTGTGGCTTCATATTGGGATTCAAGATGTTTTGGGTATCTTCAGATCCAGGATGCTCGAACTGTACTAATGCTCAGACTTATTTTTCCAACAGGCTGTTCTTCCGGAAAAGGAGCAATGCTCATTAGGACGGTGGCTGCAGGAGTGGGTTCAGCTTCCTGGAGTCTGGGGTTCTGGTCTTCCTTCATGTCTTTTTCACCTGTTGGGTTTGGATTGGTAATGTTGTACTCTTGGTTATTTTCCTTCAATCTTTGTTTTTTTTCCACATTCTTCTTTTAAAACGTATGTTTATATGTCTGACTGTTTTGCCTGCATGTATGTATGTCTTATGCCTGTTGCCTATGGAGGTCAGAAGAGAGAATCAGATCCCTCAAGACTAGATTTATAGAGGGTGTAAGCTGCCATGTAGATGCTGGGAACTGACCTAGGAGAACAGTCAGTGAGCTTCACTGCTGAGCCACCTCGGCAGTTCCTTGCACGTTCTCTTAAATGCTTTGTGGCGTAAATGTGAGAGATGATTCAAATATATTACAACACATTTTATGGGTTAAGATTCAACCAATGACATGGGGTCACCAAATGCCATTCAGACTCTTCCTGTTCAGAAGAAACACTGACTAGAACTCTGTTTTTAAAAATAATAAACAAAGATCACCCATGGATAATCAATGCCTAACACTTTGACCCTCTCCTGGAGGCCAAGAGTCAGCCTTAATGCAATCTATGTTATTCTAGTTTGTTTAACCCAAATAGGTCTTTGCTTGCTTGTTTGTTCAATTATTGTTGAGAACAATAATCTAGAATGACTCTGGGTGGCCACCAAACCACCTGGACCTAAGTAGGCTCTCTTTTTCTTTCAAGTCATGTCTTCGGTGACCCTAACCTTCAATGGCAGCATCACACCATGCTGGGCTTGTCAGCACTGCTGCTTCTTATAAAGGAGAGCGGCTCAAAGATGCTCACATTTGGACTAGTCCTAAATAGTCAAAGCTTGCACTCTGGTCCTCAGTAAAGGCTCCCCCAGCAAGCCTAAAACACCGCTGGAACTGAGAGCTTGGTTAGGGTAGACTAAGGTGGCGGGCTGACTAGCCTAGAATCTGATTAATCTGTGTCCCAACTCATATAGCTCTCTATGCCAAGTGACACTGGATGAGTTCTTCAAGCTTCCTGAGCGCATACACTCACCTTGCAAATGGACAAATGGAAGCCGTGTGTCTTCACCACAGAACCACGTCAGAGGTTAAGTGAGAACACACGCGGTGCACCTATACGATGCCTGGCATAAAAGTGGGGTCTAGTAAATCAGGGTTATTGTCACTATCATCTCATTGTTAAGCTTCTGATGGGTGGTCATTTCTCTGTGTCAACACTGTATAGTGACAGAGATGGCAGAAGCTCCCCAGAAGTCTCTCTACCATCTGCTCTCTGTTAGACAGAGCTTGTACCAAGAATATCCTCACTGCATATCCAAGCTGTGTGGGGGCCATAGTTTCGCAATCACCGCCACAACCCTGATAGGTTTCTCCCGGTGGATAGAGCGCTCTTATTGTCAAGACTCCTTTTTCAGTATTAAGATTAATTTTATTCTTCTTAATTCTGATTCTATCATTGCATTCGTTCCTTTTATAAAATGCCAACACCAACATTCATGTTATCGTATTGTGGAATTCTCTTCAGAAATCAAAATACATTTTACCTTCCCTGTATTCAGAATAGGTAAGAAGCTATACTCCACATGGGACATTTAAGTTAACTACTCTGTTGCCACAGATTTATATTTAAAAAAAGACCCTTTACTAGTTATGGAATTGCAAGAGATAAACAAAACAAAAACAAACAAACAAGCAAACAAAAAACCCAGAGAACTCATAAAACCTTGAAGCAGAATTCCCTCTGAATTACCTCTTGCATACAGTAAATGCTCACATGACCAATAAATGAAGAAATAATGCTGTCTTTTTAAACAAAGTCATTTACCCAACAATGATTGTGGGCTTGCAAATTCTACAAAAATGGTTTGTGGCTATTTTCCATATTCTTAGAGGGTATTCATGCTCTGGCTTTGAGCGATGACACCAGCGTCTCACAGGCTCTTGATTTTGGAACCATTTTTGTACGGCTCGTGTCCAATACACTCAATGGCTTCGTTATTGTTCACTGCTCAGCCTCAGAGGCCACTTCTGAAATCATTCTTTCCTATTCTCTTTCCTAAGTGACCTGCTTGGTCTTCTCCACATGACTGGTGTGTTTTGTTGCCGTGACAAAATACCCGAGACAAGGACGCAAAGTGGCAAGGCTTTCTGGCTCGAAGGCTGAGAGCATCACTTGATTATCTGTTGGCTTCACTGCTTTGGGAAAGGGAGGCTATCATGACTGTACCATGGTAGAGCAAAATAGCTCTCACCATGGCAGGCAGAAAGCAGAGAGAAAGAAAAGGGGGCAGGCACAAAGTATACTCCCTAGAACACACTTTCTGCAGCTAAGCCTCCCACCTCTTAAGGTGTTGGTCACCTCATAAAACAGTGCCAGTGGCTTAGAACCAAGTACTCAACATAAGAACCTGCGGGGAGGCGTTCCAAATTCCAACCATGATGGTTACAATTTTTCTCTCCATAGTCTCTGCAGCTGCCATTATATCCCATAAAATGCATCCCCATAACTCTTGATCCTTCGCCTTATTCTCAAATCCTTGAGTTTATAATGAAATCCTATGTGATGATATTTTGTTTGTGCTATAACAAATAAAGCTTGCCTGAAGATCAGAGGGCAGAGCAAAGCCACTAGTTAGCCACAGAGGCCGGGCAATGGTGGCTCACACCTTTAATTCCAGCACTAGGAAGGGTGGAGACAGGAAGGGCTATGGCTGGGCAGAGAAAGGAAAATCAGGCAGGAGGAGGAGACCAGAGTTCAGTACATTTAGTCTGAGGATTCGTGGAGACAGGATCTTGCCCACTTTGATCTGAGGATTCGGTAGAGATAAAAGGTCTCTCTAATGACTGACTTCTTTACTTCTGAGATCTTCAGGTAAGCTTCATTTGTTAGATCACAAATAAAATATCACCACCGTCCCAACTGTATGGGTCAAACACAAAGGTTCGCCTCATTGAATCTGGAGGCCTGTCGTTCTGCGTTTGGGTCTTTACCCTGTGGCCTTTAACGACATGAATGTTGAGCACTATTCTTCTTTAGGCTTACCTTCTCACCTATAAAACAGGGGTTAAAAGTAACCTTAGAGTTCAAATACATATCCATAGACACTCTGAACACCATGTAGTAAAGAGTCCTGCCTCTCGGTGAGAGCTCAGTGAGCCTCAGTCAGCTTCTTTGACCTTCCAGTTCTAGATATTTACTTTACAGTTCCGTCTCTTGGCGTGACGCTCATCTGTCCCTCACACATTCTCCTCTCACCATGCATATGGCGTCTGTTCTCTCGTTTTTGTGGCTTGATTTTATTAATCTATGCATTCATACAGGTCTCTTCATCACGAATGTCTCTTCCTTTGGTTTCTAACTAACCTTTTAAAAAATTCTCTGGAGTGTCCCAGCCAAAATTCATCTCCAACCACTTTCTCCTAGGTTTTCTTAGTTTCAAGTCACCTTCTGTCCTTCCTGATACAGCTATCCCTGTAAGGTCCAGATCTAGCCCCCCCCCATTTGTGAGCCCCTAATGACAGGGCTTGATCTCGCTTGGTCTGTAGCTACAGATCTCCCCCACAGCTTCCTGTGTGTCAACTGGGAATCTCCTTGAGGTTTTACAAACCATTAGCCAATGTATTGTTTAGCGAGATTTTGAACTTGTACCGAAGTTACAAAACAAAGGCAGGTGCGATGATGCTATTTATTGATGATGCTATTTATTGATTACACTACTAGGAAAATTAGCCACGTCTGCCAAGCTTAAGTAACCTCCCAGGAGAGCGTTGTTATTAATCACATTCACATTTTGGAAGGCTTCCAATGGGTCCCAGAATGAATGCACAGACAGCAAACTTACAGTCACCCAGAGCTGGAGAACAAAAAGACTGGGGCTGGAGAAATGGCTCAGTAGTTAAGAGTACTTGCTATTCTGTCAGGAGGAGAGTTTTGAGTTTGGGTCGCAGAACCTATAATGGGCAGCTCACAACTGCACAGCTGCCTCCAGCTCCAGGGGATCTAGTGCCCTCTTCTGGTCGCTGCAGACACCTGCATGGACATGTATGTCTGTACGTGCATGAATACCCATAGACAAATAACACACAGATACACACACACACACACACACACACACACACACACACACGATTGCTTGTCCAACATGCATGAGACTCTTGAGTTCAATCATTAGAAACAAATAGGCAACAATATTAAGACAATGATGAAAGTCTCCCAATTATTATTATTTTAAAATCGTGTTTAGCAGAAAGGTGTGCAATAAAAAGCTTGAGAAAGCATCAGATCATTACAGCAGTGACCTGGAACTGGGAGCGAGAAGAACCTATGACTTATGGCTTTTTTGCCAAAGCGATTGGGTGGCAATACTCTGTGAAGACAGAGGCTTGGAACCTCCACCTAAGAGGTCTGAAGCATAAAAGGAGAAGAAAAGAGGTGGGTGGGCAAAACCCCTGATCAATACTGCAGCTTGCCCTGGGCATGACCTTAGTGAGAAGCAAATGCGTATTGTAAACACAAGGACTGAGGAGAACCCCACTTCGGGGTAAGCTGGGTCTCCCAAAGTCTGCTTGAATAATTGAGTACCAGCAACAGGGAAGGTTTACCTTTGACTGTTCGAATTCCTCCTGGGGCACGCCCGTGTTAGACGGAGTGCCTGTGAGTGAAACCGAGGGAGGGTCTGCCTCGGGTAGGGTGGGGAAAATTGTCGACGGCAAACCCCAAGTGGCAGAACCAAGGCGCTTCAGGAAAGATAATGAATGGCTGCTTTTTTCCAATAGGTTTTGACCTTTATCTGATATTGGAAGCCCCGGATGCTTGACTCTTAGCAGCGTCCTGTTATTTGTTTTATTGCTCCGATTTTAGCAGCCTCATCCTCTTTCTAATCCTTCTCAATTAACAAACCTTCTGCATCATTCAGCGAGAGCTGAAACGGGAAAGGACGTTCCTGGGAATGATGGAACATCTTCCCTGAAGAACATTATTTTTTTTTTTTTTTGGTCCAAAATTCAACCGGAGAGGGGGATGTCATTTATTTTTACTTCATTTGTTGTCAGTTTCTACTTAAAATTCAGATGTACTGCATTTTCTTTTCCAGGAATCCCTCTGCATCTCCTCAAAAGTAAAGAAGAACTTATACAAAGAGGGAAAGAAGACTCGGGCTCCCAGAGTAAACAGCCCCGCTGAGGGAGCCCGGGACCCAGGGAGAGCACTCCCCGCCCAGAAGGAAATCAGATTCCCGGGCAAAATAGGTGAAAAAAAAAATAGAGCAGCTGTTAAAACATTTAGTCTGTTTTTCTCTTCAACCCCCGCTGGTCCCCTGGCCTCCCAGCCCCCTCCCCCACGCGATTCTTTCCAACCCCAGGCGAATGTGCTGGCACGCAGGACCCTCACAGTTGAGCAAATACGTGAGCTAGGACATTCCCCGGCCTCCGCACCCTGGCCGCTTCCTCCCTCCTCCTCCCCGCATTCCTGGAGGATAGACAGAAGATTGATTGGATGAATTTTTGGCAGCTATTTGCAGAGCCCGCAGCGGCAGCTTGGTTTAATTAGGGAATCAGAGCGCTTCTTTTATGTAGGTCACATCAGGTTCTGATTCCAGATCTCATAGAGCCATAGCTTTCCTAAAAAGCCAGAAATACATGTACAATTAGAAATTCAAAAACAAAGATTTTCATTTTTCTTCCTTCCTTCCTTCCTTCCTTCCTTCCTTCCTTCCTTCCTTCCTTCTTTCTTTCTTTTCTTTTTCTTTTTGTAATTCGCTCTAGAATGGCTTAACTAGGAGCCCTCCCTCTCCAAGATAAGAGTGGTGTTCTAGCTTAATTCCACCCAACTCCTGTGGTCTGAAATAAAGCCCATCTGCAGAACACAGAGAATTATTAGCAGACACGAAGGACATTTTCTCGCTTTCTTGGTGATTTTGCACAGGAAGGACTCCACAAATTTCCTTCGAAGGAATCTCACAGTGAAGAACCTATTGAGGAACGTAGTTTGTTACTCTTTGGGATGTTTTTGGAAATAAGTCCGAGGTAGGAAGAGAAATGACAGACGGGGCATCGCAGTAACGCTCAAAGGAACTGAAATCCCAAATTAAATGTTTTCAGCCACAGGTGGGACCCAAGAAAACCTCCTCTGAAGATTTCGTAAAGCACAAAGAATTCTCCTTTGCAGGGAGTCAAGGTGATGGAAAAGATTGAGGGCTGAACAGGGTTTCTTCTATGGCTTTGGGGTGGGGGTGGGTTGAGCGAATCCTCCTCGTTTGTCAGAAATTTGTCCAAATGCTGCGTGGTTTGGATTTAACTTTTTCAGGCACCATATTTTATATTTACTTTTGCATTTGAAATGTGATCAGTCAAACATAAATACGAGGAGACCAGGACAGGCACTCAATACACTCTCCAACTCCAGAAGAAAACACAGCCATGTTTTCATAATATCCTTGAATGCAGGAAATGCATACTTAATGGACTAGGGTGACTTCATGTAATCTGCCACCCACAGATAATTAATTAAGCTACTCAGTGAGTGTCGGGCAGACAAGTGAGTGTTAAAGGCTCTCAGGAGTGTGAGGCAGTGTCCTGTTTACATTTCCTGGAGGGTTCAATGAAGAGCTGTGGGAAGCACTGAAATGGAATACGAGGAGCCCTTTCAGGTTGTGGTCCTCTCGAAATGTTAAGAGGGGCTATTAGCCCTCAAAGGCTGCTGGTCTAATCAACTTCAAATTGTGAGAAACAGCTGCCAGGGAGGCCTGTCTGTCAATGCAGGGGGTGTCTGGGAGTCGACTGGAGGAGCTTACAGACTCTGAGGCTCATCATTGCCAGAAGGAAAATGGAACCACAGCTGTCTGTTCTGATACATGTGATTAAACTGCTGAATTGGGGGTCAGAGAGAGCCGGGAGTGTCAGCGCCAACAGCGTGTGTGCATAGATTGGCTTTCCAAACTTCTTCCTGTGTGCAGGGAGTAGCACAGTAATAGAACTTGCCATGAGATCCCGGGCATGCTCCCTGTTGGAACCACATCTTTGAAACTGCTTGTCTTGGGATATTTTATTCTTCTTGTCTTGTCTGCGACTCTCCCGGCTGTGGATACCGGCCAAGAAGAATAAAATGAATTCATCATGGTTGTAAGCTTCCCAGGGCAGAGACTGCTTTCGGGCTGTGGAAGAGAATTCTCGGGGCAGATGTCCTGGTAATGATCCCATGGAAAAAGGTGAAGTTTACCTACCGCCAAATCAAATGTAAGGTGCCAAAAGTCTGGCTGACATCTTAAATCTTACTTCAAGAAAAGCCACCAACAATAGCTTTGAAGACACCCTGCTTTTTGCTGGAATGATTCTGCTGCATATAGAGTTTTCTATTTCGTTACAGCCTGAGTTAAAACACAGACCCTTTCCCATTAGTGCTGTTGGTAGCCTAGTACATCTGGATGGAGCAAAAGCTATAGTGTATCCTATAGAGCAGCAATGGCCCCTCCTGTCAGCTTCGCTGGGGTATTCAATCATTACTGTCGTTAGCGCAAAGGAAGTTCACACTCTACCCCATCACCACATCCTGCTGCTCTTCTGTACACGTCACAGACATCAGCAGAGATGTTGAGCCTGCAAATGTGCCGTTCTATATAGTCTGTAAAAAAAGGAAATCAAATTTAATATTTAAGGGTGTTGCCATCCTTCTTAAATTACACAGTTAGCTCCATTATCTCTGTGACTGTGGAGTTGGCAACATCCTCTATAAGGACCACATGAGTTGTCTAATACGTTACACACTTAAATAGCGACAGATTTTGTTCAAACACTAGAACCTTGATGGAAATAATCAAATGTGTCTGCATATCTCCCTACCTTTACAAACTGCATTGATCTCATATAGTAGTACAAAGACCATAGAATCATTTATAAAAACAAATACGGTAGACCACGTAGACTATGTCTTCGTGTTTCAGTAACTTGCCAAGAAGGAACTGATAAGACTCTTAGCTAAAACCAGTTAAAGGACCAAGCATTTCCCTCCGACTTGGTCTGTATCTTCTTTCATACAAGGCCTGCCTCACGTCCCTGGATCCCTTGTGGTCTGCACACAAGAGTTCTTGGGCAAGGCTTGGAAACATGCTGCAGAAGATTGTCAGGGCTTCTCAGGGCACCTGGTCCATGTCAGACTTTCTGTGGATTCATCATCATCAGTCATATTTTTGGAAGTTTACATGCTTCCAACAAAGTCTGAAACTAGTGAAAGCTCTTTTTGTATGAATAGAAATACAGCAATTCCTAAATTGTCCCTTGAATGTGTGCATGCATGTGCACTTAGCTTTGAGTGGTGTGTGTATGTGTGTGTGTGTGTGTGTGTGTGGTGTGTGTGAGAATGTCTTACTTTGGGGTACTTTTCTGATTTCTGGGTATCTAAACAAGTGCTATGGCAGCATTCTACCGCTCAAATCACATCTCCAGTCCTCTGTGTGAAACTTGGTAGTAGCTCAGTATTTGGAAATCAAAGGCAAATCCTAAAAATACTTCTTTCGGGCCATACGGAGACAACGGGTGTGAAAACTCTGCACGAGGAGAGCGGGTCACATGACGATTCTGTGTCTTTGTTGTGGGGATGATAAGAAGGGCCAGGTTGAGCCAGATCAGCCTTGTTCAATGAGTTAGTATGTTCTTTCAGATGTCATTTTCGATGAAGTTAGTCAAAGTCTTGCTTTCGGTAGGCTTCCTACTGCTCTGATAAACACCATGGCAAAAGCAGCTTGAGGAGGACAGGATTTATTTCAGTTCACGACTCTCAGGCCCCGCCTCAACATCCAGGGGAGTCGGAGCAATAACTCAAGGTAGGGACCTAGAGGCAAGAGCTTACACAGAAATTTTCGGGGGGGGGGGGGCTTCTGCTTACTGGTTTGCTCCTCGTGACTTGCTTAGCATGCCTTCTCATATCACCCAGGACCACTATCCCAGGGGTGGCCCTGCCCACAGTGAGCTGGGCTCTTCCACATCAAAATCACCAATCAAGGAAATGAATCACTGGCTGGTTCACCAGCCAGTCAGGTGGGGAAGTGTCTCAACTAAAGTCCCCTTCTTCTAAATACACAAGTCTCCAAATCACTGCTGGGGGTAAAAAGATCTCAACATGTCTCTTTGAGTGTGTTAGAATGTGCTGTGTTTGGAGGTCAGAGTGTGGAACCATGATCACACTTCCTAGTCTCTGTTTGTACTGTCCTTTGGGACTTCTACAGTAAGAGTAAATCTTAATGTCTGTCATTGGGTAGAAAAGGGTCAAACTGAATTGGAAGCAGGTAGAACGTGATGAAGTATTGAAACCTAGTCTTCAAAGAGTTCCTCTCTATTTCATCCTTGCTGGGATGACTCTAACCTAGACATGAAGCAGTAAAGCACTCTTTAGGCCCACTGCTACCCATGACTCTTCTTGGTGGAGCAGGGCCTGGGGAGGAGGCTTTTACTCTTGAAATGCATGTGTTCCCAGCCCACTGATGTTTCAGCTGCAAGTCCAGCTGGCTAGGGGATCCTTGGAAAAGATGTCAGTCCTGTCAAATGTTCCCTCTGGGTCTTCCAACTAGTACTCTATTGCAAACAATAACCTATTCTTTTCTTTAGCATCTGGGCACAGAGCTTACCAAGATGCTTTGCGAACTGAACCTTTGCCCAGAAAGTTACAGTTTTTTATGACTCATGATGAGGCTGAACCTGAAGTTGAATCTGTAAGTGAACAAGGTCAATAAATATTTAAACATTTCCCTTACTCCGGAAGAATGCTGCGCTTAGAAGAGAGAAACCTTTAGCCTGCTCTATTTTTATAGAGTTCCCTGCAGCAGAAGTTAAACAAGGAGTTCCCCCTACTGTGGCCAGCATTCTGGGACAGCACTCAAGCAAGCTCGTGTTGAACGTGAGGAACAAGTGACACAAGGAATGCTTTGCCATGAATGGAGTGTGTATATCCCTCACTTGTGTCTATTTGACAGCACCAAAACCCAACAGAAATCTCCCAGCTAACTGTGATGCACACACTTAAACACATACTTTCCCTTATTCTTTCTGTGTGTTTTTCTTGTAGTCTCGGTGCAAGAAATCTGGAACTTCTGTGATTATAACAATCAGTCATAAGTAAACACAAGATGCCCACCCACCTCTGCAGGCAACTCACACGTCTGAAACAGCACTTCCCACTCATTAAATGTAGACCATATGTAGTGAGTTCCTTCCATATAGTACAGACTGGAAAGGGGGTGAAGACTAGTCGGACCATGAAGAGTCCTGGGAAGTGTTTCCTCAACCCAGCGCTCCAACTTCACACCCACAGTGCCCAAGTCCAATTGAAGCATGCATTCTTGGTGTGTTCCAACTTCACACCAACAGTGCCCAAGTCCACTAGAAGCATGCATTCTTGGTGTGCTCCAACTCCACAACAACAGTGCCCAAGTCCACTAGAAGCATTCATTCTTGGTGTGCTCCAACTCCACACCAACAGTGCCCAAGTCCAATTGAAGCATGCATTCTTGGTGTGCTCCAACTTCACACCAACAGTGCCCAAATCCACTGGAAGCATGCATTCTTGGTGTGCTCCAACTTCACACCAACAGTGCCCAAGCACACTAGAAACATGCATCTTGGTGTGCTCCAACTTCACACCAACAGTGCTGTTTTATGGCAATGATGGTCTCCTCTGAAAGTATTTCCATTGTCCCTATGAAAAAATGAATAAAACAAGACAAATCCAAACTGAGAGGCATTCTACAAAATACTCCTTAGAACTATCATAAAAAGACAAAACAAGTCTCTGAGTTCGAGGCCAGCCTGGTCTACAAAAGCTAGTTCCAGGACAGGCTCTAGAAACTACAGGGAAACCCTGTCTCGAAAAAAACCAAAAAAACAAAAAAACAAAAACAAACAAACAAACAAAAAAACAAAAAAAAAAAAAACAAGGAGAAATTACTCTAGGTAAAAGGATCCTAAAGAGAAATCATGGATGATTTCTTATCATAAGAGCAAAAAGGACATTAGGTAAAATTTAAAATGCATAATACATAAATACATACATGCATGAGTAAAATAACTACTTTTGAGACTAAAAAATGTGTTAACATTTGTTTATTACTTATTAGAAATGTACCACAGTAATAAATAGTCTTATTAAATTAACCCATGTAAAAAAACAAAATATGTTATATGTTTTTAATTGTGGATCCTTGATCCTATACAGGTTCATAAACATTACATGTGTACATATGACATAAAGACAGAAACATAACTGTCTAGAGAAAGAGAAGGGACTGGGGTATGGAAGGGAAAGAAAAAAGGTATCAGAATATGTCCAATATGTAAATATATATTTTTCTAAAAATGCCCATGTGAAAAGACAGTTCCATGTACAATGACAATATATAATGAAACTTTTATAATTTTTTATATTATGTGTATGCCTGCATGTATGGCTGTGCACCACCTGTGTGCTTGATTGCCAGGGAGGTCAGAAGAAGGCATTGGATCTCCTGGAATTGGAGCTTTTAAACTGAGGTTTCTCTGTTCCTCCCCATCCTGCAGCCACTTCTAAATAATCACTCAGAAGCTTAATGTTGATTAGAAACTATTTGGCCTATAGCTAAGGCTTATTACTCACTAGCTCTTATATTAACCCATTTCTATTAACTACATTTTACCATGACACTCGTGGATTTACCTGTGCTCTAGCATGTTGCTTCTCCAGCAGCTCACTGGCATCTCCTCAACTCCACCCTTCTCCTCTCTATATCTCTGTTTGGCTTTTTCACCTAGCTATATCCTGCCTTGCTATAGGCTAATTCAGCTTTTATTATCAACTAATAAGAATAATATATATTGACAGCATACAGAAGGGTTATCCCACAGCAGGCGTTATAGATGGTTGTGAGCTATCATGTAGGTTCTGGGAATGAAACCCTGGCACTCTGGACAAGCAATCAGAACTCTTAACTACTGAGCATCTCTTCAGTCTCCAACAATGAAACCTTTACAAAAGATTAAAAAGCCAATAATAGAGGAAACTGGGTATGTGATTAGAGATCTATGAGAACTCTGTCTGTTATCTTTGCAATATTTATTTTAGGAACATCTAAACTGCTCTAAAGAGTTTGTTTTCTTAAAGTATCAGGGGAGAAAAAAAAAGTAACACACTGACTTAAACATCTATTGATTTTGGTTCCTCTGTAGTAAAACATTTGTTTGGTTTATTTCCCAAATATGATAATTTCATTAGGGTCCGAAGAGAAAAAAATGCATATTCATTCATTCTTTCAAAAAGCAAATATTTACTAGCAGTAGCAATAATAGCTAACCTTTATCAAATGTTTATTATGACCAGATAATGTGGCTTGGGTTTTGGCATATGCCATCTCATCAGTGAATACAACATCATGAGCCATTATTAACCCTGCTTGTCTTTATTGTCTTTAGTTTATAGATGGAGAAACTGAAGCTTACAGGACAGCTAAGTGTCTTGCCAAAGGTCATTTTTAAAGCTGAGGTATGACTATAAATAACCTATCTGTCTTCTTTACTTTTTGCTTATTTTAATTTTATTTTATTTTTTTAAGATTGAAACCAGGACCCGTTGAATGCTAAGCAAGCTTTGCCACAAAACTCCATCCACAACCCCATGCCGTTAGATTCCTTATCTGGCAGGAATGAGTTCAGCTGCATTGAACTGAAATGGAGGTGCAATGACTACACTGAGAGAGTTTTGTTTCTCATGTGAAATGACGGGAGCTTGTATGGTCTAGCTAGGACGTGTGAGATACCTCTGTGCCACTGTGACTTCACGCTTACACTTTTAATCCCAATACTAGGGTGTCACATGCCTTTAATCCTAGCACTAGAGGGGAATAAAAGATGGGAGGAGACTCAGGCTCCGGTCTCAGACTGCAGCTGCCCAGCCTTGGTAGAGATAAGACTTCTCTAGTGCCTTGGCTGCTTTGCTTTTCTGAACCTCAGCTTCATCTGTCTCTGGGTTTTTATTACCACCTCCTAAAATTTTTATCACCTTTATCTTTTTTCAGCTCCTTCAGGATTTCTATGGGATACATTTCATATTCAAACTATAAGATGGAAACGACAGAAGACATCAATGCCTGGATTTCTTCAACTGAGCAAACGGCCCTTCCCTTTAGAACTCAATCCCATGGCATGTGTGATTCCAGATGGAAGAAGAGAACTGGAAAGCATGGAATGCCACAAACACCAGAGCTTACCTCAGATGCCCAGTGGTCTTCTCCTGTTGTGCTTTCGTCAGAATACTGTCATCTGTATACTACAGCCACTCAGAGACTTAGTTCAGTGTTTCCTGTAATGTAAACACCCACATACTGCTTCTCAAAGTGAAACAGTACTCAATGAGTAAAGAATAAAGGGTGGTTAGCTTTAGGAGGACTCTGAAAAAGTGATTGTTGGAGTCATGAAAGGATGGATATTGAACACCAACTGGGAAGTCTGCATCGTTCTTAAACTGCAAGATTACAGGGACAGAAAGGCACCGAGGATAGTTTGTGATGTTGAATCACAGTTAATCACTCCGGACCATCTCGCAGGCCATAGTGATCCTTGTACAGAGAAAAGAATGTCACTGACACCCAGCAGGAGAGAAGTGTCGGGTCTTCCCAGAAGAAAGAGCACCTGATCTTTAGCAGGAAGGGAAGTATTAGAGGCCATAGGACAGGACCATTCATTTCAGGCGTTGAAGTGAAGATGTGTGGTGTCGCTTAGCAACAAAAGGCAACCTGGTGCTGATGAGGTTCAGGACTTGTCCTCTCTCTCTCTCTCTCTCTCTCTCTCTCTCTCTCTCTCTCTCTCTCTCTCTTCTCTCTCATCTCGTCTCTCTCTCCTCTCTCATCTCTCTCTCTCTCCTCATCTCTCTCTCTCTCTCTCTCTCTCTCTGTTTCTCCTCCATCCGTCAGGTCTGGGAGAGATCTGTCTGACCACTGCATCCAGAGATGCCCCTCCTGTTGTCTCTAGCTTATCTATCATTTATCTCATAACAATTTACAAATCAAGAAGCATCTGTGGGATGCATAAATAGCAACCACTTCATCTGTTTACTTTTAGAGCTACCTATCAACCTGACATTGTTTCCTTCCGGGTATAATTTCAAAAACAAATTTCAGAGATTAAACCTTGGGGTAGTCTTTTGCATTATCTTACACTTGTTTTTCTTTTATTGCTTTGTAAATTTGTTTATGTAGAATCAGAATGGTGGAGTAAGAATCATATCTAATATGTGTCTACATTCCCCCCCCCCCCAATTTTTTTCTTTTATTTGAGACAGAATTTCTGTAGCCCTGGCTGTTCTGGTATTCTCTTTCTAGACAACTTTGGCCTTAAACTAAAGAGATACCACTGCCTCTGCCTTCTGAGTGCTGGGGTTAAAGGTGCACACCACTATACCAGACTTCAAATTTTTCATAAACGTAAGCCATAGTAGATGAATAATATTTATTGCCATTGAATGTCTACGTAATAAAAACTAGGCACCCATGGCATGAACAACAGGGAACCATTTCTGTTGTGGAACAATTAGGAAGTTTATTTCTACCATTATTTGAAGCCATTCTGGTTACACTTTTTGGTGGCTCAGTTGACGTTTCTGCTGTTGATTACTGTGACACCAGATGTGTGGCAAATCATTTTGGGATTCCTGTTTCTACATGATTGCAGAGAGATGTTTATATATACAGTTCCTGTACCTGCTGAGGCCGCATCAACAGCAAAGAAAAACGGTAATAAGAAAAGTAAATTTATTTTGTACAGTATTGGAAGAACTGAACGTGATCCATAGAAAGTTATTCTCATAGGCTACTGCTCGCTTGGAGGGTATAGCAAGCTTCCCAGTAGCTCTATTTATGATGCTCTTTCTGCTTTTGCCTCATGCTGTGGCACAGCCAGTAATCTTGTTTTGCAATGCAATATGACCAGGAGCCCTGGGATCTAATCCCTAATGCAATGCTCCTCAGAGTGGAGCCCAGGAACTCCTGTGTGGCCCTGCAGGAGTGCAAAGTTCTGAAAGCTGAAAATGTTATTGGGGACAAAACGCTGAAGAGAAAGTGGTAGAGGAGACCAGGAGGCATGGTGAGTGGTGGAGAAAGGAGAACAAGGCTAAAGATTATTTCCTGGTTCAGGAAACATGCAGCATTGCAGAGGAAGATCTGAATGTGAACAGCGTTGTGAATGTTGGGTGTAAGAATGAGACTCATGCACAAGCCATTAAAACTAGTTTCAGTCAATGAAAATCTTCATATAAGGTCACAAAGATTGATAGTACCTCTTGGGAACAAAGCAATTAGGCATTTTAAGGGCTTATATGGATGTGGAAAAAGAAGGGAGGCTAGAGGGGGGGCCTGGCAATGAGGGGAGACTAACAGGAAGAGGCAGGGGCTCTAGGAGAATGGGGAAGGTAAGTGGAGGCACAGAACTGTGTTGGCTACTTTATGTCGGGTTGACACAAGAAAGAGTCACCTGAGAGGAAGGAGCCTCAGTTGTAAAATGCCTGTAGGCAAAACCTGTGGGTCATTTTCTTAATTAGTGATTGATATAGGAAGACCCAGTCCATTTTTAGTGGTGCCATCTCTGGGCTGGTGGCCTTTGGTGCTATAAGAAAGCAGGTCAGCCATGAGGAACGAGGCAGTAAGCAACACCCCTCCTGCCCTGTCCGAGTTCCTATCCTGACTACTTTCGATGATGAACTGTCCTATGAAGTGTGAGTGAAATCAACCCTTTCCTCCTCACATTGTTTTTGGTCCTGGTGTTTCACCACAGCGGTAGGCACCTAATTAAGACAAGGACCAACAAACCTCATGTTTCTGGGTGACGGGGCACAACACATCATATAGCAACCTAAGAAGGGAATTTAATTTTAAAGAGGATTTCTTTAAACGGAAATCTGAAAACAAAGGAACAGTCATTCTACTGTGGTTATTATGGGAAGGGATTTACACAGGACTCAGGTCAAGGGCAGGGTGCAGAGAAACTCTCCTTTGAGTACTCTGCCCTCAGTGGGGTGCTTTGAATAGCAGATGATGGCTGCCTAGTCATCAGCAAGCTCATCTGAATCTTTTGTTCCCCTCTCTTCATGGTGGTGGTCTGGCAGATCAGACTGAAATGGCTTCTTCTTTGCTTTATTTATACCAAAAATGCACAGGAATTAATATGTCCTTCAGTTCTTATTTTTGTTTTTTTTTTTTTTTTTTTTGGTTTTTTTTTTCGAGACAGGGTTTCTCTGTAGCTTTGGAGCCTGTCCTGGAACTAGCTCTTGTAGACCAGGCTGGTCTCGAACTCACAGAGATCTGCCTGCCTCTGCCTCCCGAGTGCTGGGATTAGAGGCGTGCGCCACCACCGCCCGGCCTCAGTTCTTATTTTTGTATATATCCTTTGTTTATGGACTCATGCTGAGTTTCACCCCCATATGTACATGCATATGAACACACACACATGTGTGTGTGCTCACACATGCATAGTAATATACATAAAACAAATATTCAGATGCAATTGTTCTTTCTTGTGTTTGTAGTTGTTCTTTGGATCTTTTTCAATGTAGAATGTGATGTTATATAACATTTATTTTCCTTCAATTGAAATTAATAATAAGAAGATAGATATATTGTATTGATAAACCAGCTTGCATTCATCTTAGGCTTGGAAGCCATCTTATATTAAGACAGACTAGGCTCATTCCTGTTTATGACTGAATCTGTTTCTCAAGGACTAGGCTATGCCCCAGCTGTAACCTTAACTACAACCTTAACTGTACCTCCTGTTCCAGGAGTGGCAGTCATGTCTTTGTTTCAAAAGTTGTTTGTAACCTTCTTGCAATCCTACCTTTGTCTCAAAAGGCTGCTATGACTACCTTGCAATCATGTCTTTGTTTCCGGAGGTTGTTATGACTAACTTGTTATCCTTATGTTCTGCTCCTGTAACTCCACCTATTTTACCCATCAAATCCATTTGGAAAATTTCTACCCCTGAACAATAAAAAAAAAAAAAAAAAAAAAAAAAAAAACCCTTGACTTTCTCATATCTAATGCTGATCTCTTGATCCATGCTTTTAGGGAGAGATAGCCCATATACATGTATATTAGAAAGTTTTAATTAATTGTTTGCTTTAATTAATTTGACTTTGATGATTTGGGTCAGTGGTTAAAACTAGAAACTGATGTCACAGTAATTGTTAAATACTGATATATCCAAGTAAAGACTGTTGATTTCAAAGATGTGAGGAGAAAGACTGCTGACTCAATTTATCAGAGCCAAATAAACTGTAATCAATTAAAAAATAAGTCATTTCATATGTAAAGATGACTACTATTTCAATAACTAGACATTGTCAAGCAATTAGTGTTTGTCTCAAAATAGCCGGCTTTTCGGCCTCATCATAAAGGGAACAGAACCAGCTTTTCTTACCATTTGCTGCTTTTTCTTTCATCCTACCTTTTACTTTTAATGAATCATTTGGTAATTATGCCCTCAACCATATTTTTTGGATAGTGGTTGGACATCAGAATTAAATACATAAATAAACTCAGAGGGAGGACATGTGTATCATCACCTGTGTCGGAGACCAGCTTTGACAAGTATACCACTTACCAGGGTAGGGGCATGAAGATTAGAAAAAATGTTAGGAAGGAGGAACAGAGATAAAAAGAATGACTAAGTGTTATAGGAGCCTGCTTGTTTATTCCTGGCTGCCCAGACTCGAAATAACCACACAGAAACTGTACTAATAAAATCATTGCTTGGTCCATTAGCTCTAGCTTTTTATTGACTAACACTTACATCTTAATTTAACCCATTTCTATTAATCCCTGCATAATTTGCTGCATAGCTGTGGCTTACCGGCAAGATCCTTGCCTGTCTGTTTCCAACTGCATAGTGTCTCCTCACTCTGCCTTTTTTCCCCCAGCATTGTTTAGTTTTCTCTGCCTACCTCTATTCTGCCCTGCACAGACCCATGCAGATTCTTTATTAATCAATGGTGTTTACAGCATACAGAAGGGAATCTCACATCAACTAAGACGTAGAATAGTAACGGGAGGGCAACTCAGAGAATACCGAATACTTTCACCTGCATTTATTTTCCTTACACTTTTATTCCTCAACACAAAAAGGGGAAGAAGACAAAAGGCTGCTTTAACATGATACAAAGGACAATTACAACAGTTACTTGCTTCAATACGTTGAGCCTTTAAGCCATTAATCTATGAATAAAGAATTCTGTTGTTTAGACAGTGAACCCATCCTAGACCAAGTATCCTGAAGGCAGCCACTCCCTAGGTCAAACCTCCTATTTCAAAAGAAGGGGAAGAAGTATGTTTGAATTTCCTGACCTCTGGCCAGGGTGGAGTGAATCTACCTGGATGGGCTATTTTAATGGCAAAAACACAAGTAACCACATCCTAGGTCAGGATGTGTAGCCACACTTGTCAACAATTTGAACAAGTTAAAACTCTCTGACCTTCAGGCAAGGTAGAAATAGGCTCACATTTTTGGGCCTCCACAGACCTGGAAAGGCATTTGTGACTTTTAGCATCAGAAAATTATTCTCCATTGATTAACTACCAGAATGCAACTTATCACCCCTGCCTCCACGTTTGCTTCTACGTCATGACCCAGAAAAGGAAGACAAGGGTGTAGCCGTGGGAATTTTAATGGTAGTAAATTAGGTGGCTTGGCAAACATAGGAGTAAGGAAACTATTTGGTTGTGCCTAAAGAACTTGGAGATCTGAGCAAAAGAGACATGAAGGCAGATTAAGACAACAGGAGGGAGGTGTTAAGCGCAGACATTAGGAGGCAGGTAAAGCCCAGCGGCTGGGAGAGAGCAAGCCAAAGCAACTGCATGTGAGCTCTTTCCATCTGGAGCAGCTCATGACGACTGAGTTCTTCTTGTATCTCCAGATTTGACCTGGAGCGATAGATCATATATCTCTCAAAAGAACTTTAGAATTCTAGGCATTCTGATGGAGGTTCTGTATAACCTGACTGAGGAAACTGTGGGCTGTCTGGATTATGACGTCACAGGGCCTCTATCTGCTTCTCCACTCATTTCACACACACAGAGAAAGCTTTGCCAGGGTCTCCATATAAGGAGCCATGAATCTGATACATGAGAAAAACATCTGGATACAGAATTGCCGGGATCTCAGCATCCTACCTTAACATTGGCACCCTGCCCTTATTTATTTAAAGATGGCTTGGGCAGGCATCACACTGTAAGGAAGACTTGGTGTCCAGGATTCAGGCCACATTACTGGAGGTGAAGAGCAACTCATTGGCCCATCCTTATTTTAATAAAACTGACAGTGTAAAAAAAATTCAGTACTTAAAAAAAGCATAGGTAATTCATTCGAAGGGTTCCCATGCACCTGCTATCCAGTCTATCAATTCCTGTCCCATCTTGTTTCTCCCATACAAATTCACAAAACCTTGATGCTCTCACACCTGGGTTAGAGCGAAGCACGTTCAGGGTATTATGTTTTAGTACCCTTTAGTGTGTCAGCAAAGGATGGACACATCTACCCCATACATTCCTTTACAGTGTTACTGTGGTGTCACGACCACTCCCATAACATCATATATGTTAGTGTGTGTCAGCAGAGGATGGACACACCTACCCCATACATCCCTTTACAGCGTTACTGTGGTGTCATGACCACTCCCATAACATCATATATGTTAGTGTGTGTCAGCAGAGGATGGACACACCTACCCCATACATCCCTTTACAGTGTTACTGTGGTGTCATGACCACTCCCATAACATCATATATGTTCACTCTAATGCCTCACTGGTCTGTAAGAGTGACTGAAAACTTACTGAAAACCTCTGAATCATTCAATTTATTGATTCAAGAACAAATATTGTTTGTCTGGGGCAATTGCTGCTCCTCACTCTGTCAAAAACCTATCCCCAAAGCCTCTGTAAAAACTAGCTGAATTCTTAGAGTTTATAATTGTAGCCCCATTCTGCTGCTGTTTGCACTCAATGCCTTTAGGCACTGCCGAGGTATCAGGCACTGTGCGGAACCTCACATGAATGAACTCATCTTTTATTCACAGAAGAAGAAGCAAAGTCACATCAGCTTTAGCGGATCTGCTCTGGGGTACTCCCAAGCAAATTGCAGAGCTGGGACTTGAATTTAGCGATTAGACCCCCAGGTTCCTTTGTTTTCAACAGCTTCCTGTATCTTCAAGTAGCATTTATTCACCCCGTGCCTATTACAAAATGTATGTTTTTGTGGCGGTCTGAATGATCACGGCCCCATAGCATCATTTGTTTGAATGCTTAGTCATAAGGGAGTGGCAGTATTTGAGAAGGATTAGAAGGTGTGGGCTTGTTGGAGTAGGTGTGGCTTTGTTGGAGGAAGTGCACCACTGAGGGTGAGCTTTGAGGTTTCACAAGCCCATTACAGGCCCAGCCCCCGTCCCTACCCCCTGCCTCTCCCTGTGGATCAGGATGTAGCTTTCAGCTACCGCTCCACATGTCATGTGTGCTGCCATGCTCCTATTGTCGTAATAACCCCTGAAATGGTGAGCAAGCCCCCAAATAAATGCCTTCTCTCCTGAAAAGTGTGCCAGTCATGGTGTCTGCAGAAATAGAACAGTGAGGAAGACAACCTTTAAAAAGGGTCGTAAAGAAGAAAGGAACAAAAAGAAAGGAAGGAGATGGAGAGGAGGGAAGGAGAAAGAGGGGAAGAAGAAAAGGAAGAAAGGAAGGAATAAGAAAAGTGAAGGAAGGGAGGAATGAGCAGGAAAGAAAGAAAATTCTACTGAGACTTGTAAACTAGAAAAGAAAAAGAAGGAACGAACCATTCCAAGGCCCCACACAGCATCAGATTGTCTTTTTGCTCCTCTGGATTTTGTAGAAGTCATAAAGCAGGTGCAACGTCTATATTAAGTACCAGGAAAGAGATTCCTGGAGGGATGGAGGCAAACAACGCAGTCCCCAAATCCTCCATCCTCCCGACTTTATGTCTGCTTGGGACCCCACAGAAAGGGCTAAGTAGCTCTTGTCTGGGATCAGCTTCTTCCACTGTGGGTAGCCACTCCACAGAAGGGATTGGGTAAACGTTATATGAACCAGAGATGAAGGTTTCTGAATCTCAATGACTAACGCATTAATTCATAGTCGATGGTGTGATGAGTCTCTGACACTGCTGGCGGTGCCCACATATGTCAAGTTGTGTGGCTTTGCTTCAGTTTCGGTTCTGAGCACAGTGTGTGCATTTTGCACTGTGTATGACATCAAACCATGAGACAGTAATGAACACTGATGGCACCTCAGCCCAATTTCAAGACTAGTGAAATCAAATTCAAGACTATTTCAAGACTCTTGGTGGAGAGGGCTAATGTCCTCAAGGAGGCAGGCACTCGGCAACAGCTCTGCTCTGGAATCCACAAGCTTCCTGAAGCCATGGGCCTGCTCCATCTATTGCTGACAAAACGCGGACATAAAAACCTTCCTCTTACAACGTGCTTCTATCACAAGGTGTTTCCAGGGAGAAATGACTTACGTCTAAACCACATCTGCTCACAGTAACTCATGTCCTGCTTCACCTTGTAAATATTACAACTCTCTCCGACTCTTCATAGCTCCTGCTACCTTTTCAGTGCCAGGAGTTCATTTTCATCAGCCATGGTTAGAATACAAACTCCATGGTGGAAGAACCATGTCTATGTTCAGTGTTTTACTTATAAAGTATCCTAAAACATGGTGGTCAATTATTCAATAATTATGCTATGGATAATTTGAGGAATGAATAAAATATAACTTTTAAATGCAGCTGAGAGGATACTGACACCATTTCCACAATGAGAAAATCGATAGGATAAATCCGACACATTGGTACTCATTTGTAGTCGAATGACCACAAGCCACTGACATTTGTGCAATATTTTATTTTTATAATTGATGTGAAAATTAATATCAGAATAAAAAGCAAAAAGGAAAAGGAATATAAAGGCCTCAGGGCCGATTGTGCATGATTAATGTTGGGTCTTTTTTTTCAGTCATAAAACTGAGGAAGAAATCTCAGAGCCCATAGAACCCAATATTCCTTTCCTCTCCATCACTCCAGAGATCAGCTTTATGAACGATCACAGCTGTTAGCAGCGAGAGTGGACCAAAGGAGCTTCCTTTCAATCCAATGACTTTCCTTCAGCTCATCCTACCTCACATTGTCTCAAACATTCTCTTTTAACATTTCCTGGTTTATGGCGTCTGAAATCTGAAAATTTAACAGCATATTTCCAGGTGTAAAATTTAACTTCCCCTTACCTTCCACACAATCATTCATGGGAGTTCCAACTGTGCAACGGAGCTAGGGCATGCATGTTTCTTCTAACCATTATTTTAAGGCCCTGCTTGAAGTCACGCACAACAAACCACTTTTCCATGGCTACAATGCTCCTGGTGTCCAATTTCTCACATATGTGATTCCATTTCAAAATACCACTCGAACCCTTTTCCTGGTCATGTCATGTTAACAATGCTGCAAGTGTTTCATAAAGCAAAAGGCCTGCAGGGGAACATTTGAGGAGCCGCGCACAAGTCTGGGATGCAGAATTAATTTTTGGCCTATTTCATTATTGCAACAGTTAAAGCAGATAGTATCCGAAAAATTTTTCTTTGGAGTGGACTTGTCAGCTTAGCATTAATGAGAAGCAAACTGAAAATAGGCGGATCTCTGAGTTCGAGGCCAGCCTGGTCTACAAGAGCTAGTTCCAGGACAGGCTCTAGAAACTACAGGGAAACCCTGTTTCGAAAAAAAAAAAAAAATAATAACTGGACAACCTGATAATTCAGATGCTATGCAAAAGCCAATCTGTTTGAAAACTAATCACTCCCAGTAACATGCTATAATTTTTACTTTGCAATGACTATAGGGATAATCTGTGAGCTTCATGCCCGTGTTCTAAAAATTTGCAATAAACTGCAGATGTTCATGTCAGATGTAAGAAAGGAATATGCCAGTTAATCTAAGAATTTTAATTAATGGTTCAACTGAACATCTTATTTACTTTCCTTGTTTAGGAAGATATTTATCCTTTTCATTTCCTGGTGGGCCAAGTGGTGGGGCGCAGGTAAAGGGACACAAAGACTAAAGCATCAGTTTGTGTTGCTTTCGTCGTCTTTGCTGAGTCTCTTGGAACATTGGAGAGGAAACCGAAAAGAAAATGGGAAAGATAAAGATGAAAAGGTGTCTTTATTTTCAGTGGAGACGGAACACTAGACGCCCCGAGAGATCCCTTCTGTCTGAATCCCCTTGACTAACTTCGCAGCAAGTGTGTGTCTGTATATAACATTCTTTGCCGCAGGCAATTCACCCCTTTGTACAGCCAGCTCTCTTGCTGGCAGCTAGCTCTCAATGGTAAAGGCATTTTTTTCTTCCTTTAAACTTTCCAAAGTCAGTCACAGTGCTGTCTTTTGGGACCTCATGGAACAGGTCTAGCCCCATCGTAAATCTCCCAATCGGTGGGACATTCAAGGACAGCGAGTGTAACACTCTGCTTGTCTGCACAGCTGACTGGAGTTGCATTATCAGGGGCAGGAGGGAGAGAAGTCAAGGGAGTTATGGAGAATGTTCATTGGTGCTGCTAGGTCTTGGATGCTCCCATGGGAGGGACAGTGGCCGAGGGATAAGGTGTTCTTCCTGACACTGAATGCTGGTGCATCGTCTCTGTCCATTTTTCTCAGTCCAGTTCTCTGCTATTCTACCCAGGAGCAGATCTAAACTCTTGAGAAGTCAAAAACAGATCATCAAGAGAGAGACTAATGAAGAGAAGCAAGAGAAATGTAAGGGGGAGCCTCGTTTCCAGGAAAATAAAATGATCACCACTGCCATGCGCAGCCCACCGTCACATGAGCATTTGAAATCTGGATTAAGGTAAGTGGTCAGGGAAGCCTTTGGTCTGACTGCTCCTGACGCATAAATATTCCGACAAAGCAACTTCATTTCCTTTCCCACACACTGAGTTTTCCTCTCCATTTCATCCCAACACCAAGGAACGTTTGCATCAAATCCAAGAGGACAAACAACACTCCTGCTCTCGTGGGGTTTAGAGTCTTCTTTGCATAGAATGTGCAAAGCGATAAATTGTATGTCGTATAGGGCAAAGTGCTTTGATGGAATTGCCGGAGCAGTTCTGGGGCAATAAAGAGACCAGAGCAGAGACCTGCTGACTGCACAAGTTATACCGAGGACCTAACACTTGATCTGAGTACTGAGAGATGAACTGTAGTTTATCGGGCACGAGGCAAAGATTGGAGGAACTTCTTCATGTTAATGGATCTGGTGTTCGTGGTCTTAGAAACACTCACCAAGGCAGGAGAGGGTCAGAGGGGATCTGAAAGGTTGGTTGGCTGCATTGGAAAGGATTGTGTTTGTCAACCAGAACACACAGCCCATGCTTGGTTAGGTTTTTTTGTTTCTTTTATTTCATTTGGGGAGTGAGATTATCAGCTTTATTTTCTACATTTGAAACAAGTTTTAAAACGAGCATTTTCCTGTGAATAGGAGCTAGAGAGGAGAATATAAATAGAACGAGAAAAGCAAAAGACCGTGTTACAGTCCTGGGAAGAGACGATGCAGGTTTGAATTGACATACAGTGGCAGTAGAGGTGCGAAGCCCCACCCATTTTCAGGGTCACTTCTGAGCTTTAATTTAGGATTGATTTAATTTAGGATTTAATTTAGGATAGCTGGAGATGAATGAGGGGAAGAACGGCAGTCAGATGGGCTTAAGATGCTGATGTTTTTGAGGAAACTGCATTTGAGGCTTCTGTGTGCATTCAAGCAGAGACTACTGTAGACAGTGTGACATTGGGTCTGGAGATAAAGAGGGACAAGCCCAGTCAGATAAATAGCTGCTTAGTTTGTACATAGCCCCAGAGCACCATGGTACTGTTGGCCTAGCAAGCTTACCATCTGCAGTAGGGCCATTCCCAGTGCTGCTCCCACTGATCTCCGGTTCTGCTTCCAATGATGTTTCAAGCCCTTCTTCCACTGAAGCCCCATACTGCTCCCACTGATGGCCCCAGTCCTGCTTCCATTGCTTTCCCTTGTGCTATTCCTGTTCTCAGTGCTGCTCCCAATGCCAGCATCTGAGATGTTCTCAACCCACTTGGGATTTCCTCATCAGTTATTGCTCCTTTCTATAGCTCACATTCTTTTTAACAATTCAAAACTGTCTACATTTATGACTCCTCCAAAACTGCCCACAGCCTCCATCTTCCTCTTCCCTACAAAGGGAATATTTAAGCCTCAACCTTCTGGTCTATTATGAGTTCCATTTATGTACACATGGTATATGATTCCCATGCTGTCTTGCGCATAGTAACACATTTCCCATGGCTTCTGAACTGTTAACCTGTCACATCTTAGTTTTATAAGACTGTAATCTTCCAGAAGGAAAATTTGGATTTCTCTGTCATCATTCTGCATTTTTCAAATTATGCAGTTTGATGTTCGTTTCATCATGGTTTTGTATTTGTCCCTTCTGCAACTATGAACTACGTCATAGCTGTAGACACTAGGAGGACAGCGGCCATTTTGCTCTGCTATGACTGGATTTGTTGTCATTTGAGGGAAATTTTGCTATCATAGACTTGTCTTCAAGTTCCTTGGGACCAAAGAAACAGGGAGACAAACCAGGAGTATATGGCATACTATCTGTTGACTTGTTGAGGTTAAAGGGATACCAAGATGGTGTCTTCTTGTTACTTGAATCAGATGAAGGAGGACCACACAGCAGTCAAGACGAAATGACTTTGTATAGCTGTGTACAAGTTTTATCTTAAGCCAGAACTGGTGATGTCAGGTAGTCTTGGTGTTAAAACTCCGCACGCCATTCTTTTATGCTTTTGTATGTGCTGGGTAAATATGAAGGATAGAGGCCAGGATTACTCAGAGGCAATCATGGAGTCAGCACTCAAGATGCCTACAGCTAGGCCAGGTTCCAAGTTGGATTTCTAGAGGGGCTGTACATAAATATTGTTCAAGAAACAATTGAATATAAATAATATTTTAGTGATTTAGAAATTATTCTGCGATTTCTTGTCCTAGAGTATTGTGTGTGTGTGTGTGTGTGTGTGTGTGTGTGTGTGTGAGAGAGAGAGAGAGAGAGAGAGAGAGAGAGAGAGAGAGAGAGAGAGAGAGAGAGAGAGAGAGAGAGACAAGAGCTGGCCTCAAACTCTCTGTGTAGCTGAGGATGACCTTAAACTCCTGGCTGTCCTGCTTCTGCCTCCCAGTGCTGGGATTCCAGGCTGGCATGGCCTTGTTTGGTTGATGTCGTGCTAGGGACGGAACCCAGAGCTTCATGTATCCTGAGTCAGCACTTTACCTACTGAGCTACGTTTTCAGCCCAAAGCAGTATTCCTTTTAGAACAAAGTCTACCTTTTTCATTTGTTTGGAGACAGGGCTTTATTGTATAGCCCAGGCCGCCTCAAGCTCATGGAACTCCATCTTCCTCAGCATCCTGAACACTAGGACAACAGATAAGCATCACCATGACTGGCTAAAAATATACTTTTGAAAATTAAAGGCCCGAAGCTGCTACCTCTTCCCTTAAATGTACAACATCTTTAACTATGTATTATAAAATATTAGAAACTCTCTTAGCTGCATGTTATTCCTTACAATTTGGTTTAGGAGTAAAAAGAAAATCATTAATAAATGATGTGTTTATCATGGCTCAAGTGAAAAAGAACTGAGTTGACATTTGGAAAGATTAACCAGTCATTAATAGTTTAGGAATTAGTCTTTACTTATTCTAGGACAGGGGGATATTGAAGGACTTTTACTCTCGGGGAAAGCAAACCGTAATACTTAGCATTAGCACCAACCTTATACAGGCACCAGCACACACAAGCTATGGTCCCATTGTCTCCCACACTAACATGTGGACACATTGTCAATGTGATGGAGTGACGAAGAACGACTTTTAGGGATGAGGAAAGTCCTCGTGACTGAGACCGGTAATTATAAAAAAAAACTAGAGAGTAATCCCTAGGCTCTTTGGTGTTTTCACCCGCTGCTATTTGAGAGCACTGAATTTAAGATAACATCTGAGAATCAGAGAGGAACTCTCACGGGACCGCGAGCCTGCCAAAACCTTATCTCCAGCCTCCAGGATGAAGAGAAAATAATTTCTATTCTGATAGTTATCCAATCAAAAGTGTTTTGTTATAGTGTTAAAAATAATGTAAGATAACAGGCACATGTAATTGATTATATCTATACATTTATTACCTATCTGCCACACCTATCATCTGTCCTATCTATCATCTATCTATCTATCTATCTATCTATCTATCTATCTCTATCTATCTATCTATCTATCTATCATCTATCTCTATCTATCTATCTATCTATCTATCATCTATCTACCTACCTATCTATCACCTGTCATCCATCTATCTCCCTATTATCTGTCTATCATCTATCATCATTTCATGTATAGAATCTTATACTTGCGAGATACTACTTTGGTTAGTGCCAGCCACAAGAATGCCTACAGCAACACCTAGAAGCAAAAGGATTGATAAAGGTAAAACTTCTGTAAAATCACAAAGGGGCATTTTCTCCATCTTTATACATTTGCATGACTGAAGAGAATTAATTATAGTATTAACAGAATTAAACATATAGTCACAGAGCCCAAATTAAACATACAGCTCAAATATACACATTTTATCATAGAAATTGGTTCCAATCCCATTGGCCTGTCAGAGTCATCGACGAAGAGGTAAAACTTCCTTCAGTGTTTCTCTTGCCTTCATCACGGTTGCTTACTTTGGGGAAGTCTAATCTCTGTAACCCAGTTGTACCATCTATGAAGTGGGAACAATAACTGTGTCTTGGAGATACCATGAGGATGCCATGGTTTGGGTCTTAAACGTACCCCAAGCCCCGTGTTCTAATAGCTTGGTTTTCAGTCTGTGACATCATAAGGAGGTGATGTAACATGAAAGCAATGGGGACTAGTGGAAGGAAGGTAGCTCCCAGGGGACATGCTCTTCATGTCTCTTTCTTGTCTCTCTTATGACTTCTGAATCTTTAAGAGATGAGCAGATCCTCAGTCACATGAATTTTGACACGATGTTCTGATGTCTCACAGGCTCCCAAACAACAGAACCGAATGACTATGGATCCAAACCTCTGCAATCAATGACCAGAATATCAGTTTTTTTCCTCGACGTGACCTATCTCATGTGCAATTCTGACTAACCGGAAGAATGGTGGAGTTAGTAGTGTGTGCATGAGCTAATGGCAATGACTGGGACCCACTCTTTGTGTGGTTTTATCCGTAGAAGGAGCTTGGTTTCCTCATTCTGGCACGGCATGGCTTAAACAGAGGGAGACATACGGGGTGCTGCAGTTGTCCAGTAGGGTTTGCTCAGCTGTTGATTCCTGAATGGCCTTGGTGGAGCAAACTAGATTGGGCAGGCTGAGGGCCTGATTTGGAGCTGGGATCAAATCTCTCTTCATCCTAGTTATTCTAGAATAGGTTTAGCCTCTTGTTTCTCCCCAGTCTTGGCGTCCTCTGAAACACGCAGTTATTTATTTTAATTGGAAAGAGAGACGAGTATGAAGAGATAAGCGCTACCATGTCAGCTGTCGTTTCTCAGCACGGACCCAGAACTTTAAAAGTCTGTTAACAAAACATGGTAGTAATCCTGGACCCAGATGACAAACTCTGTAGAGAGCAGCACAGGGCTTGTATAGTGGAGATCTCTGTGGCCAGAAAACCAAGCACAGAGCTTCTCCTTCCCGAGGGCTTAGCACAAGGTCAGGCCTCGTGGCTCACTTCCCTCATGGAGGGAAGTGGCTCTTAAGCTAAGCAAATGGCACTCTGCGTCTCTTCAGCTGAGCGGTGTGGGGAGGATCTGAACAAAATCGTGAAATTGTAGAAAAGTCCGCACGAAATTATGCCTCAGACATTCGCCTGGTATCATCTAAAGCGTGGTGGTCAATTTGTTGTCTCTCAGAAGCTCATCTATCCTTGTAATAGAAGACCCAACGACAGGCGTGTTTGTTGTATCAAGGAGAGCGCTAACCTGTCAGCAGAGGGCGCTAGAGGGACATTGTGGATCGTAGTCTTTCTGCTTCCTGTAGCTACCAGGTATTAGTTCCTGGGCATTTGCATTAATTACCCTGAGGGGCTCTGTCCAGTCACACACCAAGACTGCACTTTCTGAGCTCACCAACTGACTGACTTATAGTAGATTGTCTCCTAGAGCCCGACTCTCTCCGTGCACCTCCACCCTCCTTGAGAAGGTGCCTTGGCTTGCCCAGCAATGCTGAACCTCCCCTGGCCTGGAAAGGACAGGCAACAGACCATCCACCAGGCCCACCCCAGGCACCTTTCCAGCAGACCTGATTTTCGCCTCTGGAAATCTCTTCCTTCCTACTTCCTCCAGTCCCCTTCTCTGTTCTTCGAGCTGGAGGGTATTGCCTTTAAAAGGGGTCTTTGACTATGATCCGGTGTCAGTTTTTGTAAATAAAGACTTATTGGAATGTAGACACATTTCCTCTTCTGCTCTATGATGCTTTGATACTGTCATGGTAGAATGGAGTCCTTAAGGGTCGCCGAAGCCTCTACTCTTGTCATCTGATCTTTCATAAAATAAAGTTCGCTGGCCTCTGCTTTAGCTCTCAATTCTTTTCTCTCGCTTACAAAGTCGCTCCGTTGCTACAAGTAGCACAGTAATTATTCATTGTGCTATTTAGTGGCTCAGATTGGAAAGTCATTTCTGTCTCCTATTGGACCTTGCTATGATTACTGTCTTGTTACACTACAACCCAGAGAACCAGCATCATTTTTTCCAGTTCACAAAAGACACAGCGAATTCCATTCCCAGGCAGCGAAATCTCCAAAAACCAGAAAATTCCATGGATCTGGCTGCTTCCTACTATGTGGGAAAGAGGGAAAAGCAGGGAGATTAATCATAAATTAATTCTATGCTAGATCATCTCACCATGCCCACACTGCTCCATTTCTTGCCCTGGAGGGTAATCCAGATGCCTAGTATATAATAGAGAGTTAGTAACTGATTTTTGAACAAATGATCAATATGTACACGATTCTGAGAGAAAATGAAAACAGATCATGCAGTATTTTCCTTCCAACAGGAAGAAACGAAGCAATAAAATGGCCATAAAGCATGGGACATTTTCCCACTCAAATATTTACTCAGATCATATGAAAATTATAAGAGAAACACAAAGAAAAGAGATGTGTCTGGGAATACATTATCTTAAGCTATATATGCAAATGGAGTGGAAAACGCAACAAAAATAATTTTCTCCTGAAACCTTCCGATAATTGAGTTAGGCACTGAATTTTCAGTTTGCATTAGCCGAGCAGAGCCCAGAGCCCTTTGCAGGGGAGACCCAGCCATACAGAGCACATGCTGGGTTCACTTCAACAAGCGGCTGTGGATGGAGGTCAGTTCTTATTTTACTTAGCATTGTTCCCTCATTCTGAGATCACACTCTGCTAATTACTTGCAGGAGCAGCTCTCGTTAAGAAGAATAACTCATTTGCATGGAAGAAGAAGTCTACAGACTGCTCTTTCGCTTTTACCCTGTTTTTCTTTTTCTCCGATTTGGGAGGACCGGAAAGCAGGAGTATGCAATCAAAGCACTTCAAATCCCTGATTTTTTGTTTCCTAAACATTCAAACTCCTTTTTTTTTTGTGGGCAGAAATTAGCCTTTCCCACTGAATTGAAGCGAGAATTTGCATTTTACTTTATCTTTTTTCCAGGGCAAGCAGTTCAAGGCCTTCGCACATCTGTCTCTCACACGGAGCGCTAGTGCTTTGGGGTGGTGAGCTTGCCTAGCTGGGGCTGATCCTCACGACAGGGTGGAAAGTTTTGGACACCACAGTGATATTTTCTCTACTATTTACAAAAGCAGAAAAGAATTTGACACATTTTGAGCCCTGCAATTGGTTCAGTGCCTTGGAAGTCACCCATAAGCCCTTCTAAACAAACAACCCGACTGGGGTCGGGAGCAAAATGCTTGTTAGCACATTTCACCCCCACGAAGGATTGAGTTTTCCTATGTACACCAAATGAATTCAAGGAATGAATTTCTTTCTGGTCCTTTTTACTATGTCTGAAATGTAGGTCACTCAAGAGTAAGAAAACAAAACAAGTTTCTATTGCCACCAGCAGCAACTTAGTGAGTAACTGTTAGTCCTTACCGGCAATCTCATGGAAAAATACAGAATGTCAGCTAACTAGCATGTTTTGTTGATCTCAACCCATAGGTTAGGTGGTCTCATCTCAAGCTTGACTGTCCATTGGGAATTAATCTTAAAATAGTGATGTTGTCCCCACCCCCCAGAAACTTGATACCTTGTTTAACATGTAGTTAAGCTTTGGGGATCCCGAAGCTCTTCTCAAAGTTGCAATGAAGGTGGAGAACCACTGTTAGTTTGAGCCCCAAAATCCACATGGTAGAAGAAGAGAACTGGCAAGTTGTCCTCTGACCTCCATAACACACCATGCAGCAAGGAATTATAAAACTCTATCCTTCTTATAGCTGACTAACAGAGTTTTAACAAGTAATACTGCACAGATCCTCTGAGCGTCATTGTTGATCCACACTTGTAGTAGATGTGCAAATAGCAACAGGTAGGCAAGGCAGGCACACCCTGAAGGTCTTTTTGAAGTATTTAATTTTACATTTTAAAAAATATTTTATGTCTATGGATGTTTTGCCTGCATGTAAGTCTGTGCACCACATGCATGCAGTACCCACACAGGCCTGGAAATCAAACCTAGGTCTCTGGAAGATCAACCAGTGCTCTTAATAACTGAGATGTCTTTCTAGAACTGCACTAAATTCTATCTATCTATCTATCTATCTGTCTGTCTGTCTGTCTGTCTGTCTATCTATCTATCTATCATCTATCTATCTATCTATCTATCTATCTATCATCTATCTATCTATCTTTATATTTATATTTTTGGTAATTCCTATCTTTAAAAAATATTTCTTAGATTATTCTATAATTACAATTTTTTCTCTTCCCTTTTCCTTCTCTAAACTCTCCCATAAACCCTTCTCAAACCTCCTTCAAATTCATGACTTTTTTTATTAATTGCTATTTCAAGTACATATGAACGTGTAGATACATATATATTCCTAAATATAACCTAATACAACTATATAATATTACTTGTGTATGTTTCAGGACTCATCATTTGGCACTGGACAACCATTTGCTGTGCTCTTTTCTGGTGAAGACTACTTCTCCTCACCCAGCTCTCTTGGGCTGCATATAGTTCTTTCTGAAGGATATAATCCTTAACAACAATCTACTGCCATTTGTCCATCTACCCACAGAGAAGTGCAGCCTTTATGTCTCATCAAGGAAGCAGGTGAGAGAAAACTGCAGAAGACCTCAACCAATCAAAACACAGAGTTGTGGAGCCCTGCCCCAATATACACATCTACAAACACTCCCACAACTGAGGTTCAGAGTACCCGTGGAAGTGGGTGCAGCAAGACTGTAAGAGTCAGAGAATCGGGGAATTTGCTGTGAGATTGTGTCCCGTGGTAATATCAGAAGTTACACCCATAAAATCTCACTAATGTGACTGCCCAAATATGAGCAAAACAAGAACAATGCCAATGGGTGTGCCAAAGTGGATGGGGGAAAGCCTAGCAGGCCTCAGCCCTGAAGAGTTTTTTACTGAGACATCTGTCTCAGCCTCATAAGTAGCTGGAATTAGAGTCATCGCCAGGATAAAAGATTTTTATGCTAAGCCGGGCGGTGGTGGCGCACGCCTTTAATCCCAGCACTCGGGAGGCAGAGGCAGGCGGATCTCTGTGAGTTCGAGGCCAGCCTGGTCTACAAGAGCTAGTTCCAGGACAGGCTCTAAAAAAGCTGCAGAGAAACCCTGTCTCGAAAAACCAAAAAAAAAAGAAAAAAGAAAAAAAAAAAAAAAGATTTTTATGCTAATATAATTTTTTTAAAAAAAAGTTACAAGTATATGCATATGTATGTATGTATGTTCCTTGTGTATATATGCTACATGTATGTGTTGAAGGAAGCCAAAAGCAGGCATTGGATCTTCTAGAACAGGATACAGGCAGTTGTGAGTCTTTCCAACTCAATAGGGGATTCTGGGAACCAAACCCAGGCCTTTTGGAAAATCAGTAAAGTGTTCTTAGCCACTGAGCCACTTCTTCAGTACCACTAATAAAATTCTGGATGACCCCCCCTAAAGGCATGGCGATATGAAGATATACAAATATTATCTGATTTAACAAGATGATCAAATTTGTGTGCATAATATTACTTATGGACACAGCTTACAGTGCAGTGGTTGTGATGTCTGTCTTCTTGAAATGAAACGCCACAACATTCTTTCTTTCTAGTTTTACCACAAGCTTGTATATTTAGCTGTTTCTTTGATCATTTATTTAGTTTATCATACAAAGTAATGGAGTCATCATGATCTCTTCATAAATATGTATAATTATCATACTTTGTTCTCATTAGCTTCCCTCCCCTCCCCAGCTTCTCTCTCCCTCCCTACCCCAGTTAGTCATTCTTTTCTTTCCCATTGTGCTCTTTCCCACCTCCCTTAAGCAGGCTTCCCCTCCACTCAGGACTCCCTTTCTACAACCTCCTCCCAATATACAAACACACACGTATAAGAGAAAACATGTGGTAGCTGTCTTTTTGCATTTGGATCATTTGTTGATTTTTGATTGCTTTTTTTCCCCTTGGATAAAATCCCTGGATTTTCTGTTAAGCACAAATGTTGTTGGAGAGAGCGGGGCCCTTTGTTTGTCCCGGCTGCCCAGCTAGCTTACACCCAAAATAACCACACAGAAATTGTATTAATTGAATTACTGCCTGGCTCATCATCTCTAGCCTCTTATTGGCTAACTTTCACATCTTGATTTAACACATTTCTAATAATCTGTATATCACCACTAGGTCGTGGCTTGGAGGGAAAGATTCAGCATGTCTGACCTGGCATCTCAATGGCAGCTCTCTTTTTGCTTTCTTCCTCCCAGAATTCAGTCTGTCTTCTCCGCCTACCTAAGTTCTGCCCTATCATGCCAAACACTTTCTTTATTAATTAACCAATGAAAGCAATACATAAACAGAAGGACCTCCTACACCACACAAACATCAATATCACATAAATAATTTTAAAATAATACACAATAAAATGAGTAGATGTGTCTTATTTTTAATAGAATTAATATAGAAATACATAAATCAAACATATAATACAAACAATATATTTGGAACAAATTTTTAGTACATATTAAAATTTTGCTTTAATGTTTAATGAATTTATATATTCATAATTACCAACAGATAAACTAGTGGAGGTTCAACATTATGAATCAAAGAAAAATTACATGTGAATATTGAGCTTATCAGGGAATGTTAGCAGTTAATGTAGCCAAGACCATAAAAGCAGAAGAAAATAGTAATGGTGAGTGTAATTTAAAATTGCAGAATCAAGGATCTGGGGAGATGGATGAACAAAATCTTTCTGGGAAAATTGTTAACCCCAAAGATGGGAGGAGACAAACCACTGACCCAAATCATCATGACCAAATTAATTAAAGCAAAATATCAATCAAAAGGTCTTTTATTCATGTTCATGGGCCACCTCCCCCTAAAGCAGAGTTTGAGATGTCAGCATTAGATGTGAGGAAGAGAAGGCTTTTATAGCTGAGAGGTAGGGGGATTTGGTGGGCAAATAGGTGGGGTTACAGGAGGAGATCATAAGCATAACAAGTTAGTCATAACAACCTCCAGAAACAAAGACATGATTGCAAGGTGATCAGAAAAACAGGTAGTCATAGCAAGGTGACCATAGCAACCATTTTGAAATGATGGTAGGTTGCAAAATGGTTATTAATTTTTTAATTAATTTTATTGAGCTATACATTTTTCTCTGCTTCTTTCCCTTCTCCCCTCCCCTTCAAGTCTTTCTCATGCTCCCCATGCTCCCAATTTACTCAGGAGATCTTGTCTTTTTCTACTTCCCATGTATATTAGATACATGTATGTCTCTCTTGGTGTCCTCATTGTTTTCTAGGTTCTCTGGGATTGTGTTGTAGGCTGATTTTCTTTGCTTTATATTTAAAAATCACTTATTAGTAAATGCAGTGATAATTGTCTTTCTGTGTCTGGGTTACCTCACTCAATATGATATTTTTTAGCTCCATCCATTTGCCTGCAAATTTCAAGATGTTATAATTTTCTTCTGTTGTGCAATACTCCATTGTGTAAATGCACCACATTTTCCATTCTTCAGTTGAGGGGCATTTAGGTTGTTTCCAGGTTCTGGCTATGACAAATAATGCTGCTATGAACATAGTTGAGCACATGTCCTTGTGGTACAATCGAGCAGCCTTTGGGTATATACTCAAAAGCGGTTTTGCTGGGTCCTGAGGAAGGTTTGTTTCCTAATTTTCTGAGAAATCACCATGCTGATATCCAATGGAATTGTACCAGCTTGCATTCCCACCAGCAATGCAGGAGTGTTCCCTTAACCCCACAACCTCTCCAGCATAAGTTGTCATCAATGTTTTTGATCTTGGCCATTCATGCAGGTGTAAGATGGAATCTCAGAGTTGTTTTATTTTGTATTTCTCTGCTGGGTAAGGATGTTGAACATTTCCTTAAGTGTCATTCAGACATTTTAGATTCCTCCATTGGGAGTTCTCTGTTTAGGTCTGTACTCCATTTTTTTTTATTGGATTATTTGTTCTTTTGATGACCAATTTCTTGAGTTCTCTGCATATTTTAGAGATCAGACCTCTGTATTATGTGGGGTTGGTGAAGATCTTTTCCCATTCTGTAGGCTGTCGTTTTGTCTTGTTGACCATGTCCTTTGCTTTACAGAAGCTTTTCAGTTTCAAGAGGTCCCATTTATTAATTGTTTCTCTCAGTGTCTATGCTACTAGGGTTATATTTAGGAAGTGGTCTCCTATGCCAATGCTTTCACGTGTACTTCCCACTTTCTCTTCAATGAGGATCAGTGTGGCTGGCTTTATGTTGAGGTCTTTGATCCATTTGGACTTGAGTTTTGTACATGGTGATAGATATTGATCTATTTTCATTATTCTACATGTTGATATCCAGTTATGCCAGCACCCTTTATTAGATATGCTTTCTTTTTTCATTTTATATATTTTTTTTTACTTCTTTGTCAAAAATCAGGTGTTTGTAGGTGTGTGGATTAATATCCGGGTCTTTAATTTGGTTCTATTGGTCCCCCTGTAGGTTTTTATGTCAATACCAGGCTGTTTTCAGTACTTTAGTTCTGGAGTAGAGTTTGAAGTCAGGGATTGTGATGCCTCCAAAGTTCCTTTATCATACAGGATTGTTTTGGCTATCCTGGGTTTTTGCTTTTCCATATGAAGTTGAGTACTATTCCTTCAAGGTCTGTGAAGAATTTTGCTGGGATTTTGATGGGCATTACATTGAGTCTGTAGATTGGTTTTGGTAAGATTTCCATGTTTACTATGTTAATTCTGCCTACCCAAGAGCATGGGAGATCTTTCCACTTCCTGGTGTCTTCTTTCATTGCTTTCTTCAAATATTTAAATTTCTTTTCATTCAAGTCTTTCACTTGTTTGGAAAGACATGATTGTCATTCCTAAAACACGCAGTACAGAAACATTTGTAGTTAAGGTTACAGGTGTGCATAATCTAATCCTTGAGGAATACATTTAATCGTAAAACCATTCTCTCTTTACTGTGAGATGTGTTTTGAACCAAAGACAGACGTAGCCTGGTACTTCTGAAAATGAGCTCGGATCCTCAGAGCCCACATGTAGGCTGGATGGACATGGTGACCATCTGCTTGTCATGACAGACAGATATATAGCTGTATGCAGGCTGCAGTATCAGCACTGGGGAAGCTAATACAGAAGATCATTGAAGGGGGCCTCAAGACCACTGTAGTTTGGCATTCTGAGAGAGACCTCACCTCAAAAATTAATAACTGAGAATAACTGAAGAAGACACAGGTCTCAACTCTGGGTCTCTACATGTACGACTACACACTTTCACAGACACCTGCACATACATGTACACATACACACATGAACATGCATTCAAAAAATTTCATTTTTGGAAAAAAAACAGAATTGTTTGTTAACTTAAAATATACTTAGCATGTAATTTCATAAAAACAATTCATATAATCTATGCTAGGATTATAACTTAATTTGCAGAAAAGACTATTTCCCCAATATTTTTAAACTTGCTATTTAAAAAAATTTTTAAAAACCATGTACTGTCTAACATGTATGAATGTTTGACACTTTTATAAGGGGGAAAATACAATAAATCCATTAAGACTTTTTTTAAAGCCAGATGTGATGACTTTTTTAAAAAGATTAATTTATTTATTATATATACAGTATTCTGTCTGCATGTATGCCTGCATGCCAGAAGAGGCCATCAGATCTCATTATAGATTGTTGTGAGCCATCATGTGTTTGCTGGGAAGTGAACTCAGGACCTTTGGAAGAGCAGGCAGTGCTCTTAAACTCTGAGCCATCTGAAGGAATAATTTTAAGTTTTAGTATTAGTACCATCAATTATATGCTAATACTTGGTCATATTGTCTCTCAATATTTTAATGCATAAATAAACGTAGCTTTTTATAGTATTGAATCTGCTTCTCAAAATTTCTAAAGTGAAATATTTTTCTCCTAATTTCAAAGGTGAACATTATTACCATGTAAATATTCATGACTGATGAATCTGTCAGTTGTGGAACATTCATTTCATTAGGGTCTCTCAGACATTTGTGTTCTGGATGCCGGAAATGAACTTTTTCTACAACTGGATAGCAAATATTTTGGGATATGCAGATCTCTGTCCCTGTTTATTTTTGTGACTCATTAAAATGTGAAAATAAAAGAATTTCTTAACCTTTGGGCTGGACAAAAGTAGGTTACTCACTGGATTCGGCTACAAATTGACTGACTTCTACTTTTGATGACATATGCAGTGAGCAGGAGCCATGTTTTGTGGAATATTGCATCATTACCTCCTAAACTGTCATTGCTAGTGCCTTCACTGCTTGTGAGATACTGTATCTGTAAAGAGGAGGGACAGAAACAGATGTCAATTTGTCAGTTATTGCAAAATAAGGAGGGAAGGAAAAGAAAAAAAGGAAATGCTAAAAAAAAAAAACCTCACCCGAATTCAGCCTCAGCTAGGACGATCTGTCTCTGCTCCCACTCCTCACCCGTGGGCTCACAGGGTTTGTTTTCTGGGAGGATGGCAAGTCTAACATTAAAGCACTTTTAAAGCCTTCAGTCAAGGGATTGTTGTTTTTAATCCACAGCTGAAACTGTCTGGGAAAGCAGTTGGAGTCCCAAGAATCAGACAAGAATCGAAAAGATGGGAGATAGGATGTTTCTAAAGCAATCCATCTCTCAGCCCATCAGAACTTCAACTCCTCTCCGACATTGCCTTCATTTTCCAAAAAAGGGTCTCTCATGTCACATTTTTGGCTGAAAGATGTCTTCCGCACTGCAGGGCAGACCCAGTCATCATCTCTTGGGAGATTCAGCAGAATTGTCAGCATGGACACTCTGATCTCTGTTGTTCAGCTGACTCTGTCTCCATCAAGTCCACGTTGGAACTTCGGAGTCTGGATACAAGCAACCGTCATAGCTCAAGTAGGTGTCAGAACGTGCTGTTTCCATAGGGTAGGGGTGCTGCCTAACAGTGAGGAAATGCAATAAAATTAAAAGCTACTATTTGATTCCATAGACAAAATCAGCTATGTCTAGGAACCAGTGCACACATGGTAACAGTCAATGACATAATAATCCAATGAAGTACAAATTTCTATTTACATTTGAAGAAACCAAAGAATAAGAGATGAAGCAGTCTGCATGCCGGGGGACCATTTGGAAAGCTACCAGCAGAATCTTAATTAAAACCGGAGTATCTCTTATTTCTAAAAATAGGCTTATTCCCAAGGCTCTACTGCATTTTGTCCTTATTGTCAATTTTTCTTCTCAATTTTTTTACCTGCAGCATTTAAAAAAGGAATTATTTTCCTTGACAATCTACTCTCTTGTCCATGTTTGTTTAAAACAAAAAAATCATTTGCTTATTTATTTATGCTATGTGTGTGGGTCTGTGGGTATTAGAGGTCAGTGTGAGAGACTGACTTCTCCACTTCTGTTCTGGAAGTTTCGGAGACTGAACTGAAGTCATCAGCCTTGGTGGCAAGAGCCTTTAGCCACTGAGCTTCCTTCCTGGCTCAATGTGTTTCCATTTACAATGGAATTTACAACTGATCTACCTACCTATCCAGCCCCAGAACCTGGGAATCTACAAACATTTCAACTTGTTGTGATTGTTTGATTTATTATTATTTGATTCAACAGCATTTGCCTGTCAAATGTGCTTCGGCTGGTGGAATGCCAGGGGTACACTTAAATGGAACCAACAAGATTCCAGAGCCAACCAAGCAAGATGTGACTAGCTTCAGGGATGTCAGAATCACACCACACAAGAACATGTTATTTCAGCCTAGGCTCTGAAATGAGCTATGAAGGACAAATCTCTGGCCTGGAGCCCAACAGCCAGGCTCCACATATCCTAGATTGGGAAAACCACAGATGACCTACTGACTGCCAATCATCACTTGTAGAAAGTCTCTGAGTTTGAAAGCAGTAGGGTAGGCAAACTTACTGTTGAAACAGCACGTTAAACCTTTCGCTTAATTCTCTTAGTTTACAGTTTGGGCTTTTTAGTGGAACTGAAGGCTTGTAGCAGGTGAGATGTGCTTTACACACTGTATAGCGTCATCGCTGTACTTGTTGACTTGTTAATAAAAGTTTTCAGTAGTCCTATCACGCAAGGAGCTTGAATTGATAACTACGCATAACATTTATAGTGATGGCTGCAAGTGGCAATCCTTGCATTTCGGTGTAGCTCACTAGAAAGCTTTGCTCTGGCATGGTGGTATGCACGTTTAGTGCTCCTGGTGTTATTAATGGTCTCATTTAATTTTAACAATGTCTCATCTTATGCAGAAAAAAAAATGTCTGAAAAGGTGACAAGCATTGGTACAATCAGAATGATTTGAAGGTGTCCTAGGTTAGGAAGAGCCAAAGCTCGACCATGATTTCTGGGTAGGATTTGGAAGGAGTCTTCAGGAAAGCTTGAGTTCAACGTAATGCATTAGTTAGTAAGAAACCTAACAGTAAAATAATAACTTTCTAACCTTACTATATTTGTGGTCTCTCTGGCCTAGTGGCTCTAATTTGATTTTTTTCAAATATGTATTCAGACAAAAGTTAATTAGGCTTATACCATAAGTTTGTTGTAGAAATCATTAGCAAATATGTTAGACTTGTGGTGTGGAGAAATGTCATCAAAGACATTAGAAGGTTAATAGAAGCTGACACTGTTAGAAGAGGCAGGGTGAGTTTGGGCACTATTCTGCTGAAATCTTGGTTTATGGGGATCTGTGTGGTGTTGATAGCACGTTATAAGCTGCTGCTGTGTGTGTACCCTTTGCCCAGTATTGTACTCTATCATCATATTCACCCAAGGACAGGAACAGCCATTGCCATGCGTAAGAAATTGAACACCCACTGCTCACCAGATGCAGAGAAATAGTTTACAGCACACATTACAGTGTAGCAAGGACCACAATAAAAGTAAAAAAGCTAGGAGATTATAGTTGAGAGGATGAATGATCACCAGGAAGAGAATTGAGGTAGTTTGTAGGAGAGGTTACAAACGGAGTTCTAGTAAACTTTTCCCAGTAGGCACAGAAAAAAGGTTGAATCAAAAGAGGAGTTGAAACTTTGAGTCCAAAAGACTAAACAAAAACAAATTAACAAAAAGTAACCGGTGTTGGTATGGACAGACTATAAACCTGGCAAATTTGATACCATTAAGCGATAGTTTCTTTTGATATCATTAAGCAATAATTTCTATCAATTTGATAATTAATATGAGTTTTGATAAGTAAATGACATTTTTCTGGTTTGGTTCTAAGTGTTTTCTATGCATGACCTTGAAACATCATGCCATATTTGTGTTTAGCAATTTCCCTTGTGGAACTCAGGATAATTAACTCAAATGGGCTTGGTATTTAAAAAACATGAGACAACCAATTCCTGTTTGGTTCCTTTTGAACACAAAGTCTATTTTCTGCAAAGTGTGAATAAGATCTCATCTGTAACCTGTACTAATCTCACCTTTTCAGAAATCGTAGAGGCAGCCAACATGCTAAAAGCTTCAAGCTTCAACTCTGGGAGCTTCACATTCAAAACATAGTTAGACCATAACTGTGTGAGAAGAGGCATCCTGGACCATGCTAGAGCAGTGAGCCAGTCAGCCAATAACAGCTTTATTCTAAGGAAAGAGAAGGCTCAGCCAACCCCCACAGCCTTGGAAAATGTGAACAAAGACATTTGTTGGTGATATTCCAACCAGAACACATTTATTTTTTGAGGTTAAAGTTGCTAGTTTAATTAAGCCAGCTAAGATAGAAAGACTTGGGAAGCTGCTACTTTACTGTGAGGCACTTCATCAGACCTATACCTCTGGAAAAGATCATCCTGACCCTAGTGTTTCCAATACCCTATTTCAGTAAACCGGATAAAGTTCCCTGTTGTGTTAGGGCCTCAGCTTCCACATCTGCTTCTGTCCCTCCCCTTTCATTTTCTTTCTAAAATTACATTTTTAAATAAATTTCTTTTAGTTTTTGAGGTTATATATAATTAATTATATATGCATTTTATTTATATGATATATATATATCATGTGTAAATGATAAAATTACATCATTTGTCCTTCCCTTTACAGTCTTTACCCTACTTACTCCATCCAGAAACTTTTACAAAGGATTTCTTTCTCTTGGTCTCCATTGGCTTTATGTACACTTTATCCAAAATATAGTCCTGACAAATCTCTCTAATTCTATGATCGTCTATCTCGAAACTGGGGGGAAAGCAATGAATCTTAGGTTGCAGCATGACTCTGCTTTCCTTGCTCCCCTGTAGGTGGCTCCCCAGGCTGTGCCCCTACTAACCTTTCACTGGAGGCTGAGTTCCTGGAATCACCTGGCTACCACCATAGCCTTCGACAAATGTAGCCAGTACCCTCTCTGTCTCTCTGTGGGGGCAAATTCCTATCTCTCTGCTGTGGCTTGAAAGCAAATGTCTCCAAAGGGAGTGTGGTGCAGGACAATTGTCTATATTCTTTTAATTATGTTTTAAGTAAACATTGATTGGACAGTAGCCAGGCAGGAAGTATAGGCGGGACAACCAGACAGGAAGTAGAAGTGGGTCAATGAGAACAGGAGAATTCTGGGAAGGAGGAAGCCCATTCCTCCCCAGTCCTGTCCCAGTCACAGAAGAAGAAGATGTGATTGCCCCTCTGAAAAAGGTACTGAGCCGTGTGGCTAACATAGATAAGAATAATGGTTTAATATAAGCTATAAGAGTTAATAAGAAGCCTAAGCTAATGGGCCAATCAGTTTATAATTAATATAGACCTCTCAGTGTGATTTTCTTTGGAGCTAAACAGCTGTGTGACCTGGTGGGAGGACAGAAATCATGAAGGACAGAAAACCCTCACCAACAGGAGTGGTGCTATTGAGATGAGACCCTTGTTAGAGTAGGTGTGGTCTTGTTAGAGGAAGTGTGTCACAGTGTAGGGGGCTTTTGAGGTCTTATATATGCTCAGGCCACACATAGTATCTCATTCTTGTCCTGTTGTCTTTGGATCAGGGTGTAAGAACTCTTAGTTCAGTACCATGTCTTCCTATAGGTTGCCTTGCTTCCCGCCATGATGATGATGGACCAAAGCTCTGACCTGTAAGTGAGCCCTACTTAAATGTTTCCCTTTATGAGTTGCTGGGGTCATGGTGTCTCTTTGCAGCACTAGAAACCCTGATGCCCTCCTTCTAACTCTATTTTCTCTCCTCTGTCATAGCTTTAAGAAGAGTCCATTCTCCCCTTCTCTTCCTTCACCACATGTAGGATTTCCCTCTATTATACCTGCAAGTTACTCTGAACTTGTCTGGAAATCTAATTCAGTCTTGGGCCTAGTACTTTCTACACACTGGCTGGTTAATAAATATGTGATAACCATGGGTTGATTTATCTCCTGTGTTCTCATGCTAACCAAGGCACAGAAAGGAGGCCAGAGGACAGCTTGGCAGTCCTTTCCTACTGTGTGTGAACTGCGGATCAGACTCAGACTCTCAGGCCTGGCAGCAAGCACCTTTATCTGCCAAGCCATCTTTCCAGCTCTTTTATTTTACACATTTTATTTTCACAGGGTGTTTCTACATAGTCCAAACTGGCCTGAAACTTATGCCACCTGGGCTAGTTTCCAACTTGCCATGCTTCTGCCTCAGCCTTCAAGATGCTGAGATTATAGGTTTACACCAATGTGCCTGACTTCTACTTCATATAGCTACACCCAAGATCAAGGGAATAGAGGAACAAATGTTCAATCTTTCTTAATGTAAAGAATTGGTTCTGAGACATGAAAATGTACAGTGTGTGATCATGGTGGTGGGGAGACTTGTCAGGGATCCCTGGGGTATTAGGAAGTCACAGGAGCATGCCCATATTACTGGTTTCTGGGGGCTTTAGGGTCAATGTCCCTGGAAGACAGCAGTGGTTTTAACCCACTTGTGGCTCAACTTCAACCCTGGCTTCTGAAGGACTTGAAACCGTGGTGACACATTTGCTATAAATTTGACTATGGCCTCCCTTTGAGCGAGCTTGACCACTTTGGCTTACAAAAGCACTATAAATTCCAAGATCTAATTGGCACAGTTTTGCTTTTCCAAGGGGAAAGCCAGATTCAGAGAAATTCCCTGCTAGGTTCTATTGGCTAGACCTTGCTTTGTATAAGCTCCGTTGCTCTGTCTGTCTCTGACTCCTTCTCAGTCCCCCCTCTTCTCGCTCCCTCCTTCTTTCTTTCTCCTGAATGACATTTCTTTAAACAGTATCAGGAAACTGAAAAAAAGCCACAATTGAGATTGTATTTGAGGAAATACATAGAAACTGTTAGATTGTCATCTTTGTGCTTTAGCTTTTTGTCCACCTAGGGAAGTTTTACAAGGATCATTGTAATAGACAGACAGATGCCTCTCCCTTATTTGAAACACACTGACATATGAGTCCCTCAATCCCAAAACTTCAAACCTTATATGGTTGTCAGATCCTTCCTTTAAAAAGAATATTATCTAAATATTTTCAATTTATTAGCAATAAAAATAAAAGATTAAAATTGGACATTGGAGCTGGAAATGAGGGACTTAAGATAGACTTCGGGAGTGGCGTTGCAGCCTGGACCTCTGCAAGCGTCTCGCAGGGCTTTTCAGCTTACTGAGGAACTACCATTAGTGACTTGCCAGTGGGTGATTTTAATAAAGTGGTACAAAATGAAGCCATTAAATAGTAGATTAAATATGTAATGGTTGGAAAGAAAATTAAACCCACCACAGGAAAAATTTAATTTCATAAACTTGAAAGAAAAAAAGACAAGATGCTAACCATAGCTAGACAGCAGTGTGGGAGGAGTGGGGTGGTCACACAATCACAGTTGAATAAAAGCATTTTTTATCATGATTATGTATTAGGAAGCAGTGGAAAACAACCAAAAGCAAATGTAATCTAACTAGAATTTCATTCCTGGAGCAGAGGTGTGGCCCATATTCATGCGTGCTTCAGAGTTATTCTGTCACGTGACACATGCAGAGTTCTCCCAGAAAGTCTCACAGAAAGAGTTGATAGTTCACAGCATGGAAGAGGCGTTCAGACTTTTGAGGCAGCAGGCAACTGAGAAGAGAGGTCCAGACAAGGAAAAGGGTGAATCCCAAGATGAAGACCACACATCGTCATGCGCATTGCCCAGACATGCATAGAGATGCCATTGAGTTTAGTGGAAAGCAACAACTGGACCACTGTGTGTATTAAACAGACATTTCAGCTGCTGTGGAATTAAATCGGCTAAAATTAATAAGATAGTTGACTGTACAAGTATTTGGAGGGATTACATCTTTAACATACTTTTGGCCAAAAAAATGTATATAAAATGGCAAACTGCTTTGGAAAAGCAAGCCAGCTTCAGTGTTAAACATCAGTTATATGAATCAGCCATTTCACTCCGAGGAATCTGCTGGACCATGGGAAGGTGGAGGTGGGAAGATCCCCCAGGGTCTGGCAAGCCAGTCTAGTCTGATGAAGATGTCCAGGTCCCAGGGAGTGACCTTGTCTCAAAAACAAGATGAACAGCTCCCGAGGAACAACACCTCTGTGGATGTGCACCCACACTAGCTCAATGCCCCCCAATCAGAAATCTGCCACAGTAAAATGAAAGATATTCACATGAATACTTACTCATGAGTGCCCACAACATTTCCATTTGAAAGATGGATAACAACCTAAAAGTTGAATTTGGAAATTAATGATGCTATTGTGGATAACCACATTGCAGAATACTACTCTAGTAAGAATGAGCCCACAATAAATACGATAAATATGCTCACTGCTCAAATCTCAAAATTGTCACTCGGAGTAAAAAAGGTGGGCAATAAGCAACAGACACTATGTCATTGCAGTTATAGTATAGTGTATAAGTTCCAAATTCCAGCAACAGTAAATGCATGATTAAGCAGATGGGATAGGAAGAGTGAGATATAAAGGGCAAGAAGATACTTGCGGGTGATACAGATGTTTGCTGTCTGAAGGTGACCATGACCTCATCCATGAATCTGTAATATGAAAACTCATTAATTTGTATACCCATTATATTATGTCTATGCTCTTTGATTAAATATCAGTAACAATATCTTAAACATTTTCTGATGAAGCACTTACTACCTACCTCATTTATTCTTTTCTTACAAGATGTAATTGTCCTGGAGACAAAACTGAACAGTGGGCCCCATATGCTGCTGAAAAACATCGAGACCATTTTCTGTTTCTGTTCATCTGGAGATGTCAGTTCGGGCTCAGTATCCATGGGAGCCATTCCTAGAACCTCTTCCCCCAGTATCCAGAGATCTAAGCTTGGTCAAACCCTTTCCGCAGAGAGTCACAGTGCTTGCTCTTATAACCTCTATGTGCTTCTGCTACTTTAAGTCACCTCCAGATGACTTCCAGTGACCAACAGACTGTAAATGCTGTATGAACAAGTGTTGTTTTGTCTAACAAAAACTGACAAAACCACACAAGCAAACAAAGCAACAACTCTATACATTCATTAAAGATACAATCTTTTTCTCAGAATGTTTCTGATCTGGGCATATCCAGAGATGTGGAGCCCATGGTAATGGAAAAATGACCATAGTGATAGACACAGCCACACAGATGTGTTAATGGCTATAAATTGGAAGTATGAAATGGTGTCACAGAAAAATGACTCCAGGAGAATCTTTAATCACCCTAATGGGTCATTGTACTGTTTACTCATATACCCACAGCAATACAAAAATGTTATTCTCTTTGTAAACATTGGAATATGACCTTAAGGTACCTTGAAGATGTATCAGATATATTTAACAAATTTTCTTCTAACAACAGAATTAAAAACATTAAAACTTTTGTACATGTATATAATATATTTTGAGCATATCCACCTTCAGCTCTTTCCAGATGCTTCAATGGCTCTACAAATTTCATGCCTCCCCTCCCTCCCTCCCTCCCTCCCTCCCTCCTTCCCTCCCTTCCTCCCTCCCTCCCTCCCTCCTTCTCTCTTTCCTTCCTTCTCTACCCCATCCCAGTCCTTTCTTAAAGGAAAGAGGATTTCCTTCCTTCCTTCCTTCCTTCCTTCCTTCCTTCCTTCCTTCCTTCCTTCCTTCCTTCCTTCCTTTTAGCATAATTTCCTGAGTCCAGTTAATTTACACATGGGTGTGGGGACATCCAATGGAGCATGTGCCAGAGACCACATTCATACAGAAAACTAATTCCCCTTCCTAGAGTATCTATAACTTCCATAGCTACTCAGCTAGGGGTGAGGTCTCAGGGGACCCTCCGTGACCCCTACTGGAAGGTTGACTGACTTAAATTTGTTCAGGTCTCAGACAAACAAGGACTGCTACTGTAGATTCCGGAGAGCAATGGCCCTGTGATGTCCATATGAACTGTTTTACAGGAGTCCTTTCTCACTTCTGGTTGCTCTGCCTGCCTTCCCCCGAACCATTTTCACCCTTGATGTTCTCTGAGCCTGGCCTGAATTTCAAAACCATCTTTCAACAAATGAATCTTTTTCAATTTGGGGGGTGATCTAAGGATATAAGCAATATATTCATGTTGTAAACAATATGCTTTTGTATAAGCTGGTCTTCACTGTGATCTAATATAATACATACTTTGCTCTGGTCTTAGCTAACTTTAAAGTATTAATTTACATAATATGAATTATGAGAGCTATGCATTATAGCCTTTATTTTCCTGGATGAAAAACTATAAAGAAAACAGTCATCCACTTTCCATAAAGAGGCAATATTGAAATTCATCTTAAAACTCAAGATTCCCTGAAGGGACTGATCATTAATGACCCTGTTTAAACATATGCTTTCATAAATAAAACTCAAACAGTATATCGACTTCATGGTGAGAGACCTCTACCTACTTCACAGGTACGTGCATCAATTTGGTCTCTGCTGTCAGTTGAGATCATTCTTATATTTTACATGACAAATTTTTGCTTCATTTGCTTAGAGCGTTTTTGCATACTTACGTAACTCAACCTTAACAAATTGCCCACAAAAGGTGAAGTAAGACGTGTTAAGTTTAATTTTACAGCCAGGTAAAATAAAGCTTAAAAATACTTGATGAAACCCACCGTGAAGTTAGTAGCAATTCTCCTGGCTTGTTAACTTCCCTAGCACCAAATCACAAATTTTCCAAGCATTTTAAAGTTTATGTTAAAGAAAATTATGGACACATATTGTTAGTATGTAAGTAGTAGTAGCTTACACATGGCTATTACAGTCACCACCCATACACTATCACTAAAGAAGTTAACACTAGTAATAAATTGTCTTAGGGTTTCTATTGCTACGAAGAGGCACCGTGACTATGGCAACTTTTATGAAGGAAAACATTTAATTAGAGAGGCTTAAAGTTCAGAGGTTCAGTCCATTTTTATCATGAAGGAACATGGTAGCAAACAAGCAGACATGGTGCTGGAGAGGTAGCTGAGAGTTCTACACCTGACACAGGCAATAAGAAGTGATCTGAGACACTGGGTGTGGCTGGAGCATAGATGAGACCTCAGAGTCCTCCTCCACAGTGACATACTTCCTCCAACAAGACCACACCTGCTCCCAGAAAGCCATCTCCTAATAGTGCCACTCCCTGTGAACTTGCGAGGTCAGTTATGTTCAAACCACCACATAGAGCTGCTTCTTCCTCTTCAACATCACTGAGCATCATTCGAAGTTTAGGGATTTGACTCCTGTCTAGTGTCCTGGTATTTTGGTCAGCGTGACACTGGCTAGTTATCAGGAGAAAAGAGACTTTGGTTAAGAACATGATTCTATCAGATTGCCTGTAGGACGTTTCCATGATTAATGATTGATGTGCGAAGTCATAGCCCACTGTGGTTGCTGCCTCTCTTGGGCGGGTCATCTTGGGATACATAAGAAGGAAAACTAAGGCAGCCAATGAGTAGTTCCTGCTTCCAGGTTCCAGATATCAGTTCCTGCCTACATTTACCTCAATGACACTATTACCTAGAACAAGGTGAAATACCTGCCTGGTTGATTTTGGCTGTGGTCTTTATCACAGTAATGGAAATCTTGACTAAGATAGAAATTGGTACTAGGGTATTGCTGTGAGAAACCTGACCATGTGTTTGGGGGAGAACTTGGTGACATTTGAACTTTGGCTGGAAAGCCAACATAGAGTGCTCAGACCTTCACTGGCTGCCATTGGGAGAACATGGAAGATGATGTTAAAAGTTGCATAGATGCTGGAGGCCTGGCTTGCAATGCTCTATGGGGAAGCAAAACATTGGCCAGGGGCCATATGAGTGGTATTTTGAGTTAATAATTTGTGGTTCTAGTCAGCAGGAGCTGGAGAATCAGCTACGATTAAGAAAAGATCACAACCACTAAAGAGACATCTTTCCTTTCCTGGGCCAGATAAGACTGGTAAGCTGAAGCTGAGAAATCAGTGATGATGAAGATGAGATTAGTCTCGCTGACTCAAACCTTCTGGTGAGGTGTGATATGCTGGGAGCATGTCGCAGGGTCAGAATACAGACACTGAGTTCCCGAAAGAGCTGAGTCTGCATTCCATACTGGCTGCCAAACTGGTAATGTGGAAGACTGCCCCACTCCCAGGTGGTATTGGTGGTATTTGAAACGTTTGAAGGGGACCTAGAGAGCAGCTGAGGGATTCACACTGTGTGGCAGGTCTGCAGTCCCTCAGGGGAGGCCACTGGTGAGGGTTCAGCCTCAGTTGCAGTAAAGACACCAGCAGGTATAGACTGAACCTTCCAGACAAGCTGGGTGAGCCATGGATTGCAGAGCAAGGGAAATTACCCAGGACCTTTGGTTTAATTGTGAATTTGTCCTGGTTCTTTCCACTTTGAGCAACCAAGTGTGTAATCTTTCTTACTTTTCATTTTACAGCAGCCCACTGTTGAGACAACTGTTTTTTTTTTCTTCAAAAGACTGAACTTTTAACATTTTTATGCTCATCTTATGGCATTAATGTTGAGATCTTGCTGACAAAGTAAGCAGGAAAGATGATAGTTGACTGTTGACATGTTTGCATGTGAGATTGGCGAGGAGTCATTTATCCTGCTTCATTTTCCAAATGGATGTGATGTGGAGTCACGCAGTGGAACTTCAGGTGAGAACATCCCTGCATTAGATTGCCTATAAGCACTTCCTGTAGGGTAGTTTTTTGATCAATGATTGATGTGGGAGAACCCAGAACACTGTTGGTGGGACCAGCCCTGGAAAGGGGGTTCTGGTTGGTCCAGGACAGCACACTGAGCAAGCCCATGTGCAGCATTCCCCGTGGACTCTGCTTTAGTTCCTTCCTTGACTTCCCTAAGAGAGGGAGGAAATAAACCCTTTCCTCCACAAGTTGTTTTTGGTCATGGTCTCTATCACAGCAATAGAAATCTAGTTGAGATGGCAGATGACGTGCCCACAAGGCTCTCTCCTGAGCCCTGAGTCCTGAGCCATGAAAACTCCTAAGATTTGAATTACTAGTGTTTCCAGCAGTACTGGGTACCTAAGGCTGGCATATACAAGTGGGGTTATGAGGAGTAGACTCAGCTGTCAAGATGTCTCCTGAGACACAGGTGGCATATATATATATATATATATATATATATATATATATATATATATATATATCCTTTAAGCTAGCTAAGCTTGGAGCTTGTTATATAGGTGTCTCATTCACATATATATCAATATACATACTCATATACACATATACATATACACACAATACTTGCACATTTTTGTTTGAGGAGGGGCCGCTTGTTGGTTCCTGGACACACAGCTAGCTTAGACCTGAAATAATCACAAAGAAACCATATTAATTAAAACACTGCTTGGCTCATTAGTTTTAGCTTCTTATTGGCTAACTCTTACATCTTAATTTAACCCAGTTCTACTAATCTGTGTATGGCCACGTGACAGTGGCTTACTGGCAAAGTTTCGGCATGTCTGACTCTGGCGGCAGCTCCATGGTGTCTCTCTGTCTCCGCCCATCTTTTCCCAGCATTCAGCCTAGCTTTCCCTGCCTACCTAAGTTCTGCCCTGCTATAGGTCCAAAGCAGTTTCTTCATTCATTAGTGGTAATCACAGCACACAGAGGGGACTCCCATATCACCTATATACATATATGCATATATATACATATTCATACTATACACGTATATACATACATGCACATCTTTTTTTTAAAAAAAGAGTTCGCCTCTTCCAACAATTGTTTTCTGTCATAAGTATTTTTTCCTAACTCAGCATTAAGTTGACTATGTGTGTATATGTGTGTCCTTCCATGTGCTTGTTATTCATGTGTACATATGTATATGTATAAGCTTATACACATGTTAATGTGTACAAATCTCATAATTTGTCCTCAGGATGGCAGGCTTCCTAGAAATAGGAGTATTTTCCTTGTACGCAAAATCTAAAATCGCTGACACAAACAAGTGTGACAGGCTCTGCCAAAGCGTCTACCTTCTCGTTCTAAGTAGGAGCTGACCCGCCAAAAAAACTTCCTGTTTTCCATCTTTGTCAGGCACTTAACACAAGTTGAGAGAAAGATGCAAGAAGAGGAAGAAAGAAAAGAAGAAATGACAGAGAGTAGAGCAGGAGGGGATGGAGAGAGAGAGAGAGAGAGAGAGAGAGAGAGAGAGAGAGAGAGAGAGAGAGAGAGAGAGAGGAGAGATAGGGAGAAAGATAAGAAAGAGACAGACCTAGAGAAAATAAGAAAGAGAAAGAAATTGAGAGAGAGGAAGAATGGGGAGAGAAATGAGAGAGAGGGGGGGTAGAGGGAGAGGGAGAGGGGGAGAGAGAGAGAGAGAGAGAGAGAGAGAGGGAGAGAGGGAGGGAGGGAAAGGGAGAACTAGCATCAGAGATAAACCCATTGAGCTGAAATCCCTTTTATGCCCTGTAAACGTGCATTTTTGGTGCTGTCTGTGCTAACTAGTTAACTCAGCTGGATAATTCACAGTTGGTTCTTTATAATTCAAGTAGTTGTGCAAAACCAGTGAAGATTTGCTTCTATGAGGATGAGGAGGTTTAGCAAAGGATGTGAGGCAGAGGTAGCTTTCTTGACTGGATGACAGCTTTAGTCCTTTTTACTGTCATGAATTCTTGCTCCAGACGTCTCTGCTGAAGAGGGAAGAGCATGCTGGAGAATCTGCATGTCCCCAGGGCCTGCACTGGGTCTCCAGATGTGTCTTTTCAAGACGTTTGTTGAGTGTAGAAAGGATGGGTGTGCCTTAATTATTCAATAATCTCTACAGTTTGTACCTAAGCTTCCTGTCAATTGATTTTCCAGGCTTTGCCAGTAACAATCTTGTTTTGACTTTAAATTATAATCAAGTCTGACTGTTTAACTTTAGGCTTAATTTTAAGATTTAAACAATTTGGCCCCTAAACACTCACGATTGCATTCTTTGCTGCTTCTTCCTCACTCCACTGAACACTGGCGTTTCTTAATACACATTAACCTCTTTTGTTTTCAGACTCCCCAAGTTTTACTGCTTTTAGAATCCCTACGTTAATAACCTGGCGTGCCTGCCTGTCACGCAATGTAAACTGTAGGCACATAAATATGGTAGACACACCCTTAAAGTCAGGTCTGTAGTTTCAATCTAGCATGAAATTTATAGTACAGAAAAAAATTCCTCTTTTTCCTGTTTGTGTTAAAGTCCCCTGAGTTCTAGAGTTTCTATAAGACAGCAGAAGGGCTCTCAGCCAGTGTTTAGGCTCCATATGCTTCATTAAAGTGGCCAGATGTCCTGCATTCACCAGGGGAATATTGTGCTCTCTCTCTCTCTCTCTCTCTCTCTCTCTCTCTCTCTCTCTCCCTCCCCCCCCCCCTCCCCCCCTCCCTCCCTCCCCCCTTCCTTCCCTCTCTCCCTCCCCTTGCCAGCATTCTTTATCATTCCTTGCTATAAGCATGTCATCACTGATAACCTGTTCTTTTTGTGTTCAAAATGTCAGCGTTTTGAGGAATGCATTGGCAGGGTCTGGTTCTCCTTTGTGGCTCTGTGGTTTCTTGTTATAAAAATGTATCTCACAGTCTTCACACTGCTTGTGGAGTCCTATAAACTGCAGTGCGAAGCAGATGTGATCCTATTATTGTTCTTTAAAGACTCAGCTTCAATGCACAGTTGAAATTTTTTCTCAAGTGCTGAGTTTAAAAATACTGTCAGAAAAATATATAAAATGTCCAAGACTTGGAAATGGAAAAAAAAAAAAAACTATTCCTGGGCATCTTTTGCAGGAAGTTTGTTGCCTGTCTCTCTGACTTCCGGGCGCATCAGATTCTTCAAGGATGCACTCCTTTGTGGAGATAAGTCAGGTGTGTCACACCTTTCAACTCAGCACCCCCATACATTCTTATTTTATTCAGGTCTCAGAGATGTCTGCGTATGTACACATTATAAGCACATATTTGTCATATGAGAAATGAAAACTCCACACTTAGAATGCAGTTGGAAACTCATGTTAAATTACAATATTAAATCTAGTACCTATAAACATTGATACTCGCTTATCGTTGTGAAAAAGATTTAAGATTTGTTTCTATTTTTAAATTATGTGTATAGTTGCGTCTGTGTCTGGGTATGTATACACGAGCACAGTACCTGCAGAGACCAAAGGTTTCAAATCTCTTGGAGCTGGAGTCCCAGGTGGTTGTAAACCACTGTGCTGGGACTGGAACTCAAGGCCTCTGCCAGGGCAGAATCTTCTTAACTGCTGAGCCAACTCTAACGGCTTCTGGAATTTTTTTTTTTTTTACAGTTTCAAATATAAATTTTCTAAGCAAAATATTTAAACAAAGTGACACTGTTTTGCAATTTCGTAAATTTCTCAAACGTCAGCCTGGCGGGCGATAGCTGGGTTCTTATGTCTGCTTCAGCCTCTCGTCTGCTCCAGCCTCTTGTTTTGGTTGAAATGTTCATACACGATATTTAGCCACTTATATCTCTAGCTAGAGGAGGAAGGCTGTCCAAACAATCTTCTTATATAAACTTGGATGATCTTCTTTGCTGTTACTGTAAAAACGGGCAAAGGGGTGGGGGGGAGGGCTTCTGCGGCAGCGTGCGCCATGAGCAGTTGGAAACATTGTTGAAATCTCTCTGCCTCCCATTCACACGGGTCATTTGCTCACACCGCATCATATAACTTCTTGTATTGGCCATTTGGAAATTACTGACATATAGATAAATACAGATCAACTAAATGTTGATATAGATTACTCAGTACTATGAATAAGGATTTTTTTTTCAATTTATCAATCTCAGACATGTTTGCGAACCAAATGTTCTAAAAGCAAAAGCTATCTGCTGTCGTGTTGAAGGCTGCTTTAAGATGTGCCTACTGTTAGACCCGGGGAACTTGCTTATTAAGTATATTCTCTTAACGTATATGAAAGTATATTCTCTTACTCGAATATGATGGGAAACGCATCATAAACAGAATCATGCAGGGATTCTTCACGACGTTGCTCATGCCAGAGACAGATTTGGGATAACTGAGATTTTCTTTCATAATAGGCATAAATGGTAAAAGAAAATTTGGGACTAGAAAAAGCAGAGATCACACTCATTACAATACTATGTAAAAACTGTGTTGGCGGCACACCTGGATTCCCACCCCCTGGAGGATATAAGTATTCAAGGTTGTCCTTGGATTTCTAGTGAGTCCCCAGCCAGTCTAGGCTACATGAGACACCCATCTCAAAATACCAACCACGGATTAATAAGCAAAAGTTCTCTGGAAGTGTAGAGAGACATGAGAAAACACTATTGAGTCTCACATTTTGCCTGGCCTTTTGTAGGAATGATGCTAGACCATGGTAGAAGGAAGCTTGTCCCAATGATAATGAGACCAGATTTTGATTCTTCTGCATGAACTGGCTTTTTGGGAGCCTAGTCTGTTTGGATGCACACTTTCCTAGACCTGGATGGAGGTTGGGGGTGGGCTTGGAATTCCCATAGGGCAGGGCACCCTGACTTCTCTTAGGACTGGAGAGCAAGGGGGAGGAGAAGTGGGGGGAGTGGGAGGGAAATGGGAGGATGGGAAGAGGTGGAATTTCTTTTTTGGAGGTGGAAATTTTTAATAAATAAATAAATAAATAAATAAAATAAAATAAAGAAGGAGGCTTGTCACAGTGGGAGGACAATACACATGCTGGGGCGAGAGATTTAGGACATTTGTTTTTCTCTGTAATGCTGAACTTTTGTTAACAGGAGCATATGTCACATTTTACAGGCAGGGAACATAATGAGCTATTTTCTCTTTGGAAATAATTAAGCCAGTTTTGCTCCTCCAAGTAGAAGATCTAAATGTGTTTTATTTTGACAGCCGCTGTTGAGAAGAGTCCAGGGCAGTGTGCACACAGTTTATGTGCTCGTGGAAGGGTTAGTGTAACCCTCCCGAAGAGGAATTGGACTTCACAGTATGAACATTCGTGTCTTTATGAGTTGATCCAGTTCCCTTTACTAATTGATCCTGTAGATACACTCAGCTCTGTAGTCAAAGATGTCCATAAAGCACACATGCCAGGCTAAAGAGAAATACTGTGAAAATTTGGTCCATCTGTTTCCTGGCTACCGTGATGAGGATCTGATGCTGCTTTGCCTCACTGGTTTGTCCTCATTGGTTGGTCTTCTGATCTGGGAAAGAAGAGGTGGGTTCCAAGCTACATGCCTCTACTGTTCATGGGTTCTGTGGGGTTTCTCCTCTCTGCTCCTGCCTTTCCCTGCCCCTTCTCTGATTTCCAGTCTTCATGTTCTCTTGGTCCCCGGCATGGGTGCAGCCTGAATTTTAGGGCTCTGTGTTAGCAGCCAGACTCAAAACAGCAGATCCACCTTCCTAGATCTTTCTTCTGCTCTATTCCCAAGACCAAGGAGGACTAACGGGCTCTCAACACAGAAGAGCATTGTCCGTCAGCCATTGTTCTACTTTATGAAGAAGTATTCAATGAACATGCGTAAGCCAGAGATACTCAGAGATACCAGGGCAGCATACGCTTTTCCATTCCAGCAGAGGAAGGGACTATGTACATAATTGTTACACATCTTTTTAAAGGGAATGGTTTAAACATGTATTTTCTCTTCATGCATTTCTTGCAAAGTCATTAAAAGTACTTAGAAATTATTTTTTATTGATTTTTATTGAGCTCTACATTTTTCCCTGCTCCCTCCCTGACTCTCCCCTCCCCCTTTAACCCTCCCCCAAGGTCCCATGCTCCCAATTTACTCAGGAGCTCTTGTCTTTATCTACTTCCCATATAGATTAGATCTATGTAAATCTCTCTTAAGTGTCCTCATTGTTGTCTAAGTTTTTTTGGGTTGTAATTTGTAGGCTGGTTTTCTTTGCTTTATGTTTAAAAACCACTCATGAGTGACTATATATGATAATTGTCTGTGTCTGGGTTACCTCACTCAAAATAATGTTTTCTAGCTCCATCTATTTTCCTGCAAAATTCAAGATGTCCTTATTTTTGCTTTAGACACTTTTGGAAAAACTGTGCTGTTCAGCTTCTGTGTGTCCATTTGAAAGCAGCTCTGCAAACTCTTAAGTACATGGTTCAGACCTGTATTCTTAGGTATTACTGCTAGGAAACCTCCCAAGAGTGATAAAATTTCCCATCTACAGGCTCTCAGGCATTTTACCTGTTATCAAGACACTGAGAAAGTCCCAAGGTGTTCAAATCTGGTGTAAGAGTTCCTTCTGTTTGTGTGTTGCTTTCATTGGTTAATGAATAAAGAAACTGCCTTGGCCTAGTTGATAGGGCAGAACTTAGGTAGGCGGGGAAGACAGAACTGAATGCTGGAGAGGAAGAAAGATGGAGTAGGAGAGAGAGATACCATGGAGCTGTCAGAGATAGACATGCCGAGACATGCCAAATCTTTCCTGGTAAGCCATTGCCATGTGGCAATACACAGATTAATAGAAATGGGTTAAACTGAGATGTAAGAGTTAGCCAATAAGAAGTTAGAGCTAATGGGCCAAGCAGTGTTTTAATTAATACAGTTTCTGTGTGGTTATTTTGGGTGTAAGCTAGCCAGGCAACTGGGACGAACAAGCGGGCCCTCTCCTTACAACACAAATCTTCTTGTGTATTTAGGTTTCTTTCTCATTAAAATTTTTATCATTATCATCATCATCATCATCATCATCATCGCCACCACCATCATTACTGTTGTATTTAGTATGTGTGGGTTGGAGTGAGGGGGTACTCTGGCACATGTGGAATGCAGATATCAACTTTAAGGAAGATGCTCTCTCCTACCTTGGTGTCATCACAGGTTTGCACTAGGGTCATCACATTGGCCAGGCTGGAATTTTCATCTGCTGAGCCATCTCACCAGCCCCAGTTCCTTTTTCTTTGAAGTAGAGTTCTGTAATCCTAGGTTGTTTGAGATAGTAAAAAAAAAAAATCAATATTTTTAATACACAAATTTGTGTTTTTCTAAGAACCAGAATGTCTAGCTAGAATTGCCAAGAGAACTAGGGAGATGGCTCAATTAGTTAAACACTCACTGCACAAAGAGAAAACCCAAGTTTACATCCCTGGCATTCTTGTGAAGAGCCGGGAATGGAGGTGCATGCATGCAATTGTGGGATAACAACGCAGTCCTGGGGGTGTGTAGTCCAGCAAGCCTAGCTGAAATGGTAGCACGCAGATCAATGAGGGACTCTTATTAAAAATACAAAGTGTGGAGTGGGGAAAGCACCTGATGTCAGCTTCTGACCTCCATGTCTGCACATGTGGACACTCACCTCTACATGTATCATACACATAAACACACACACACACACACACTGAACTAGTTTCATTACTGAAATTAGAATATATCATTTGCAACCAGACCCTGCTCCCAAGATAGGTCATTAGCGATGTGTTTACACAACCATTGTTTTATTTGCCTGAGCTCAAACAGGAGGGAGAGAAAGCAGAGTCTTAACAACATTAAAATAAAATGCCAAGTGAGCAATGCCTCCTCACCTCTGTCTTAAGAAGTGGTACATGCTACCTAATAATCCTCCACTTTAGTTATAAAGACATTGTCAACATCTCCAGACAATTCTAAACTTGTTTTCATGAGTTCTCATTCCCTCCCTGTATCCAACAAATAATTCCAACAGCAATCACAGAGAGCAACACTAGGAGAGGGGCAGAGAAAGCCTCTCTTACTGAAGAATCTCACACATTCTGCTCTAACTTCTTGGCTTCCATGTTAATGTTTTTGCTGTAAAATTGCATACCTTTGTGTTGAGACCACAAAATTTTGGGGGAAATCCACAGGGTCTGGGGAGTTGGTTCATGTGGAGTTATCCTGCTCTCATTTTATTTAGGTTAGGGTTCAAGTAAACTCTAAATTTCCTAGTGAGACCAGATAGTCTTGCTTCTATTGGCCACTCTTAGAGAATATTATTATTGTCCCCAAGGACAGCAAAGGCCAGGGTAGCGCAGTTTAAGCTCTCATCAAGCTCAAGGTTGTTTCCAGCTTGTGAAAGAACTGCTTTTGTGGAAGACTAGTCTGATTATAATGGACCCATAAGCTAGTTTGATTACATTTCAGAATTTATAAATTAGAAAAACCCTCTATTTTCATTTCACTGTGGGAAAAGACCAGTCACTAAGTATAAATAAAAATATTATAATCATTATTAAAATTTCTATATTATACATGTATTTATAAGTCATAAAATATCCTAAATAATTTTTTCTAAACTGCACATTTCAAAAATATTCTAATGAATGCTCTTGGTATGATGTTTTCCCTCCCTAATACATTGACTTTTGCATCTTTAAAGATAATTATTTTATATGTATAGAGGTTTGTCTGAATGTATGTCGGTGCAGAATGTATATTCCTGATGCTCAAGGAGACCAGAAGAGGGCATTGGACCCCCTGGAACTGAACTGGAGTTCTAGACTGTTGTGAGTTGTCATCATGTGGGTGTTGTAGGTTAAGTGGCGGGCTGCATCCCGCCGCCCAGGTAGCTTAACCCCTGAAATCGCCACACAGAAACTTAACACTTTAAGTTTAAACACTTGCTGGCCAGTAGCTCTAGCCTCCTATTTGCTAACTCTCACATCTTGATTTAACCCATTTCTAATAATCTGTATGTCACCACAAGGTTGTGGCTTACCGGGAAAGATTCAGGATGTCTGACTCTGGCATCTCCATGGTGGCTCTCTGTCTGCTTCTTCCCAGCATCCAGTTCTGTTTCCCTGCCTACCTAAGCTGCGGCCCTATCAAAAGGCCAAGGCAGTTTCTTTATTCAGCCAATGAAAGCAACACAAATACAGAAGGAGCTCCTACACCAGGATGTTGGTAACTGAATCACAGTTCTCTCTGGAAGAACAGTAAGTGCTCTTAACTGATAAGCCAACTCTTCAGTCCCTGCTTTTGTGTCTTAACTATATATGGCTTTGCCTCTACAGTCATATTTTCTTCACTGTTCACATAGCCTAAATATAGAGTGATGAGGGAAAACAGTATTTGGTGGGCTTTCAGTCATAAGACACTTCATATTGTAGCCTTTTCATTTAATTATCTTCCCTCCTTCTCTCCCCCTCCCCTCTCTCTCTCTCTCTCTCTCTCTCTCTCTCTCTCTCTCTCTCTCTCTCTCTCTCTCTCTCTAAGTATACAAGCCCATGTGGGCTACAGCACACATGTGGAGGTCAGAACACAAATTGTGGGAATCAGTTCTCTCCTTCCACAAGGTGGGTACCAGGGATTGAATTTAGGTCATCAGGCTTAATGTTCATATCCTCTGTTTACTGAGCTATGCCATCCACCTGAAATCTAATATTTACCAAGTTATTCGAGTGTAATGCCTCATTGCTTAGCAAAATAGCTCAATTGTCTATATTTTCTATAGTGTCCCGATGATAAACTATGACTCACAGAGATTAATAATTAATTACTAGCTATGTGGTGGAAATGAAAAAAGTCACCAGGTTCTCTTGACCTCTTACTGAGTTTTCTTTTCAGGACTGCACTGAGGGAGGGATCATTAACTCAGATACCGGAGGCCATCACACTGACATGAATCCTTGATCATAATTGACCTAGATTATTCTGATCTACAGTGGCTCAAATGAAAATTCAACAAATAATTGCTCAACCTCACTTTCTGCTGACTGTGGAGACCTGGCCTTGGAGGGGCTGGAGAGGGAATCTATTACTCAGGGAATAAGGAGAAGTTCTTATTGGGTCAAATTAAAGTGATTTGCTTCCCTTTCTTCCTTAAAGATCTTCTCATTGATTGTGATTTTACACAGTCCCCTTGGGAAATTTCTTATAAGTGAATAGGGTTGATTTTTGTGATAAAACTGAGTTCTGCTGCCAGCTTTGACTGTCTTTTTCTTCACGGACAAGTTGACTTTCTCTCTGGGTTCCACTTCTACCATTTAATCTCCTTTCTTCTTACTTAAGACCAGGTCAGTGCCAGGATACTGTTTAGCCTCTGGTGGGCGTGTTAGTGAAACTGTAAATGTGCTCAACACTGGCATTTCTTATTTTATTCAATCTGTTTTATCTATATGCATATCTGTACAAGTTATGTGTGCCTGATTCTGGAGAAAACCACGTGAGGGCATCCGATTCAATAGAACTGGACTTACAGGAGGTTGTAAGTCGTTCTATGGGAGCTGGGAATTGAAACAGCATCTTCTGGAAAAGCAGGCCATGTTCTTAACCACTGAGTCATTTCTTCAGCCCCATTGCAACTTTTCTATTTTAAAATTCAGACAGGTAATGTTTGAAGAGATGTGTATAATGCATTTCATCTCTACACTAACAATACTGAGGGATTTTCAGTTTGAATAGTTATTTTTTTTAGGTTTAGCTAAATAAAATATCAAAATTTCATCTAGCCATGAAGCTGGATTGTTTTTGAGAAGTTTAATATATGCTTACTGAAATTATGAGACCCCCACATTTCATTGGCAACAATTACAAAGATTTGAACCTTTAATCAAACATTGTTGTATGCTTGCTTGTTACTGTTTATGCACTAAGCAGGGTTTCCCACAGAAATCTGTTCTGCCCAGATATAAGGACTGAGCTTCTGTTAATAGTATCCACGAGAGTATAAGCTTATGTGTGTCACATGTGACCACAGACAGGCGATGGGAGCAATCTGATCATGTGGAGAAAAGCTTCAATATCCTTGGTGTAGAGCCACTCGAGGGTGGCTGAGTTTCCACTCGAGAAGGAGCCTGGAAGTGTACTTTAAACAACCTCCTCTCTTGTGCTTGTCCAGTAAAGCCCTTCCCTGCCTCTTGTTGTAGCAAACATAACCAAAAATCTCTCCCAGAAGAATGAGCACAGTCAGACCCAAAGCTAATTTCTGTGAGCTCCATGCACTTGAAGTTAATGCCCTCTCTGACTTCTCCACATTCCCAAGTCGTCCTGCTGGAGTGGAGTGCAGCTCCAGCAGAACAAGCAGCCTGGAGTTCTTATCCACTCAGTGAAAGAGATGTCTGCTCATCTCTGGAAGGTTGTCATGGCATCTTCAGTTACAACAGTCCAATATTCATATAAGTGGAGACAACATTAAAGGCAACTTTTTAAGAAATAAATGATACTGAAAGGTTTTTTTCTTGACCACTCATTCCAAGAGCTGATATGCTCTGTCATTAGTGCCAAGAGAACTAATACTTTCATTTAACCATAATCACTTTTTTGCAGTGTGCTCCAGAGTCCTCTCTGGTAAAATATTCTGTAAAACAATATTTTTTTGTACAGAAAATATTATTAAAGAATGAACATACATACTTCAACGAAGTAAATACCACTTTTGTTGTTTCTTACTATTTCCATTTTACAAAATAGTCTTACATTAATTTCAACTATGCACCAAATGGTGTATACATGTGGGAACACTTTCTCATACCTGAGATGTCTGACATTCATATACATGTGTAAAATCCAAGTCAGAATTAAAAGCAGGTATATAATTAAGGAATTATTTGCTGGGTGTGATTGATTCGGTGTTTGTTTCTGAGACGGGCACTGAGCATGAGAAAACAAGACAGGCTGACAGCGACTGATCTCAAGGCTGGTAAAGAGGATTTACTCTATGGAAACAAAGAGGCAACCGTGAATCATGTCACCCGGGGTCATGGGATACTGTAGAAGTTGAGAAGGCTCAAGAGAGATGAGGAGGGCTCAGGCTGAATGAATGGAGACACAAGTAGGATTTTATCTTCTCATTTTGTTCCAAGTGAAAAAAATTTACCTATCCAAGTTCAGTGTTGATAGTTTTTAATTTTTTTAATAATGATCTTTTTCAATTCCTATGACAAGTATGTGACATGCATTCACTCCCCTCTCCATGCAAGAAGACTGAGCCTCAGGTAATAAGTGACTTGCTTACAGTCACATAGCTCATAATTAATGGGATGATTCCTCTGCCCTTTTACAGGCGTGCTGTCTCTACTGGACTCAGTTTGGCCCTGTGGTCATATATCCCACTGCTACAGGTCAGCTCCCAACTGATTATCCAGTTCACTATTGGGTGAGTCAGGTGCTGAGAACTCCTCCGGGCTTTTGACTGATAGAATCAGAGACAGGAATAAATAAAATCTATGCATGCGACCGTGTTGATGATGTTTATTGAATACAGGTACTGCGTTTGCATCGCTGTGCTAAAACACCTGAGCAAATCACCTTAAGAGAATGATGATGGTTTTGGCACTGCCCATCACGGTGGGGTGATACGGCTGTACTCATACTGAGTCACAGCTGTGGAAAAGGGAACACAAAGCTTCTGTTTTCTTCTGTCTGCTTGCTCTGTCTCAGTGGACTGGCAAACAGGCCCTTGGGTTGAAAGCAGAAGTAGCCCACAACATCGGTGCTCTAAGGAAACCCCGCCACCTAACAGGTCCACAACCTCTCCAAACAGCAGCATCAACTGGAGACTAAGTATTCAACCGAAGAAACTGGTGTCTTGGCCTCGCTTCACATTCAAACCATACAGCGGGTTGGTAGCTGTAGGACACAACGTCTTTGGTCCCATACTGCTGCACAGCAAAGCAAATTCCTGGCCTAGTGTGGTAAGCATAGGAGGAAGCTTGGCTACAACTCCAGCACTCTGAATTCAGGGCTCAGGAGCTTTACCCCTATCTTCAAACATCTCAAATGATACACGTTCAGTTCACCATATAATAAATAGTTCAGGAACTAACAAAATCAATCATCCAAACTCTCTGGAGAATCTTTCCAGGATTTCTTTGTGTGTGTGTGTTTATGTGTTAGTATAGATAAGTGTACAAGTATGTGGGGTTCATTCTCCACCTTTTAAATAACGAATTTAAAAATTTATTATTGTGTGTGTGTGCATGATATGTGCGGGGCCAACATGAAAGTGCACATGCAGAACTAAGGGGCAACTCTGTGGAGTTGGTTCTCATCCCCTATCTTTATGTGGGCTCCAGGGGTCAAACTCAGGTTGGCAAATTTCTATCGCAGGTGTCTTGTTTACCTCCTGAACCATCTCACTAAGCCTCATCCACCTTATGCTTTGAGACATCCTCTTTGAATCTAGAGATCACCAATTTGGCTAGATTGGTTAGCCAGCAAGCTCCAGGGACCCAATTGTTCCTTCTTTCCCAGAAGTAGGCTTTGAGGTGTGTTCTCTTGCTTTATGTGGTTCTGAAGAATGAATTTGTAATTTGTCTTATGCTTTCCCAGTTCCAGACTTTCTAAAAGATAAGGTTTCTCTACTGTGTAGGTGCAAAGGGATGACCAGAGGAAGTACTTGGATTTCTATTATTACACTTTATACTTGTTTCTGTTCTTTATATTTAAAACACTAAATGGGGGCACAATAGAAGACTCAGTTATTAAGAGCACTGGCTGCTCTTCCAGAGGACCCAGCACCAATAACTATCTGTAACTTTAATTTCAGGGGATCTGATGCCCTCTTCTGGAATCCAGAGCACTAGGAATGCACGTGGTGCACAGACATACATACATGCGGGAGAAACATCCATGTGCATAAATCTAAAAAAACTTTAAAAAAATATTTAAAAACCACTAAAGGATGTCACTCATACATTGCAGTTTGGGTATTAATAATGACTTTTCTAGACAGCAAGGTGGTACACAGAGGGAAAGTTTAATGTTCTTCTGTGCCCCCTGCCACACTGACAGGGGCATGTTTATCAGAAGGAGATGGCCCCACAAGGCTCCATCACACCAACTCATTATCTAGATGGAGATGGAGGAGGCATCACATCTTCAATAGACTTGGATTTGCTAGCAGCCTCTCTGTCTTCTTTCTTGGAGTTCCTGGGCTTTTCCCCACCGAGTGTTTAGGGACAGGAGAAAATACAAGACAGATGAGAAGAGAGAATTCCAGTTTCAGGAATGGAGCCTTGATGTTCCCCTTCAGAAACAAGATTCAGCGTAGGACCCCATGGAAGAACAAATCCGAGTGCAATCATTTGGTAGATTATGGCTTCTTTAGCCATGAGCTATAACTCCATATGGGAGCAGAACTGATTGTGGTAAAACAGCAGCAGGAGAGATTCTGAATGCACGGTGACTAAAACTTATTTCAGAATCAAACATGAGATGAACACAAGGTATTTCTAGCAGTGTGAACCTATGTTACTGCATACACAGCTTCTGTGTGTGCCCATGTTACTGCACACATAGCTTCAGTACGCACCCATGTTACTGCACACACAGCTCAGTACACACAGCTCAGTACACGCCCATGTTACTGCACACACAGCTCAGTACACACAGCTCAGTACACGCCCATGTTACTGCACACACAGCTCAGTACGCACCCATGTTACTGCATAAACAGCTCAGTATGCACCCATGTTACTGCACACACAGCTCAGTGCGTGCCCATGTTACTGTACACACAGCTTCTGTGCGTGCCCATGTTACTGCACACATAGCTTCAGTGCGCACCCATGTTACTGCACACATATCTTCAGTGCATGCCCATGTTACTGCACACACAGTTCAGTGAGTGCCCATGTTACACTGCACACACAGCTCAGTACACGCCATGTTACTGCACACACAGCTCAGTACGCACCCATGTTACTGCATACACAGCTCAGAATGCATCCATGTTACTGCACACACAGCTCAGTGCGTGCCCATGTTACTGCACACACAGCTTCAGTGAGCACCCATGTTACTGCACACACAGCTTCAGTGAGCACCCATGTTACTGCACACACAGCTTTTGTGCATGCCCATGTTACTGCACACATAGCTTTTGTGCATGCCCATGTTACTGCACACACAGCTTCTGTGTGTGCCCATGTTACTGCACACATAGCTTCAGTACGCACCCATGTTACTACACACACAGCTCAGTACACACAGCTCAGTACACGCCCATGTTACTGCACACACAGCTCAGTACACACAGCTTAGTACACGCCCATGTTACTGCACACACAGCTCAGTACGCACCCATGTTACTGCATAAACAGCTCAGTATGCACCCATGTTACTGCACACACAGCTCAGTGCGTGCCCATGTTACTTTACACACAGCTTCTGTGCGTGCCCATGTTACTGCACACATAGCTTCAGTGCACACCCATGTTACTGCACACATATCTTCAGTGCGTGTCCATGTTACTGCACACACAGCTCAGTGTGTGCCCATGTTACACTGCACACACAGCTTCTGTGAGCACCCATGTTACTGCACACACAGCTTCAATGCACGCCCATGTTACTGCACAGACAGTTTTAGTGCACGCCCATGTTACTGCATGTTGATGGAGAGAGAGTCCCTTTGATTTTCCTGGCCGCCCGGCTAGCTAACACCTGAAATTATTACAGAAACTGTATTCATTTAAATTACTGCTTGGCCATTAGCTCTAGCCTCCTATTGGCTAACTCTCACATCTTGATTTAATCCATTTCTATTAATCTGTGTTCACCATGAAGTCATGGCTTACTGGGAAAGATTTAGCATGTCTGACCTGGTGTTTCCATGGCAGATCTCTCTGACTCTTTGGCATTCTTCCTCCCAGAATTCAGTTCTGTCTTCTCTGCCTACCTAAGTTCTGCCCTATCAGGCCAAGCAATCTCTTTATTAATTAACTAATGAAAGCAACACATAAACAGAAGGACCTTCTACACCAACTGCACACACAGCTCAGTGTGCGCCCATGTTACTGCACACACAGCTTCAGTGAGCACCCATGTAACTGCATACACAGGTTCATGTTAGTCTTTGCTCTAAGAATAGAGCAGGCACACCCTACACTGTGTGCGTAGTCTGGCTACACAATACCAAGGAACCTTCCTGCAACACCAGCTCAGACTCGAATCTCTGGCATATTATGAACTGCAGTGCCTTTCTGAACACCCAACATTATCTACTCTTACAGAAACATAATTGCTTGATTATGAAAACAGAGAGTTTAAAATGTCTCTAACGTCACTCCTCAGCATGTAAGAATCAAATTGCTACACCATGGATTATATTGTGCTAGAATGTTTGATTTAAAAATTGCTGTTTCAGTTGATGACTTGACTTTTACATCACAAAAATATCTTTATTTTGCCTTGATATTAGAGCACGAAGTTTCAACTTTTCTAACATTTCTCCCATTTTTTTAAATGATGTATTCTTGTAAAGCAACGTTCTCGACATCCATTATTATGAAGTCAAGACATGGATCAACTCTGAAAAGTACTGAAGATACTCTGCCTTACAGTATTAAATATCTAGCCAAACTTTAATTTATATATATATATATATATATATATATATATATATCACATATATGTAGACACACTATGTTTGTAAGCACATTTACTTTCCTTTTAAATAGATGGTAAAATAATATGCATATCAAATGTTTATTTCCAAATAAATTTATGTATGAATGTTAGCAAATGTTTGGGTTGTATAGATACTTTATATACCTAGACACCCGCTGTCACATGAGACTTTCTGGAGGTGGGGAAGAGGTCATAAACGGAAATAGTTTCAGAATCCTCACGGTAAATCAGCTGTGGCCAAGGAACATTGCAGATGTGCTCTGTGTTGTAGTGAGGGGCTGTGGGCCAGCTTCCCGCTGCCCTATGCCCCAAAATAATTACACGGAAACTGTATTCTTTTAAATACTGCCTGGCCCATTATTTTCAGCCTCTTACATCTTGACTAAACCATATCGAATAATCTGTGTAACACCACAAAGTGGTGCCTTACCAGGTAGATTCTAGCGTACGTCCATCTTGGGCTGGAGCTTAATCGCATCTGGCTTCTCTCTGAGAAGAGGCACAGCGGTCTGCCTAACTTAAGAGAGGCATGGCATCTGACTGATCCTTCTACCTCACTTCCTCTTCCTGTTCTGTCTACTCCACCCACCTAAGGGGCGGTCTATCAAATGGGCCAGGCAGTTTCTTTATTAGCCAATGAAATCAACTCAAACAGAAGACTCTCCCACATCACTGTGTTATATACCTTTAGAAGCTGGGGAGGAGTGTGCTTCGGAGAAGTTGAGCATTTGTGCAGCAGAGCTCTGGCATCGCAGCCATGACTCAGGCTATGCCACAGCTCATTTCCTTCTCCAGGTACCCTGGATTTATGTGGTACTGGGGTCAAACTCTGGACTTCATGCATAGTAGACAAGAACTCTGCCAACTGAGCCACATCTCCTGTGCTTGATCGAAGTTTTTAAATACTGACATTTTTTTTCTTGCAGGTTTGATTTTGCTAATGGTCAAATTGGTACTAACAGTCATTGGTTTACTGAGATATTGTCCAAGTGTGAGGTTTATTTGAAATGAAAGTGTCCCCAAAGTTTACCTGGTAGTGGTAAAATGTTCACATTTTTAGTTTCTTATGAAATCCTACATATTGCATTTATATTTCCAGTGCAAGATATTCCATGAACTGGATGCTGCACGGGAGTGCTGTATATCCAGATCAGACAGTTTTCTTCTCTGCACCATAGACCTGAGTGTGGGAATTTAAATTTTTGGAACTGATTGGTTCTTAAAGAATGGTTTTAGAGAACTCCACACCCTACCACAGAGATATTTGTATACTCATGGTTTTTGCTGCTCTACACTGTAGTAAAGAAATGGTGTCAGCTTAATTATTCATCAAGAGATGAGTGGATAATGGAAATATGGTATATATAAAGATGGAATATTATTCAGCTCTGAAGAAAAATGAAGTCATAAAATTTTCAGGGCTGTGCATGGACTTAGCATTGTATAACATTTAGTGAAGGAGCTCAGACAATCTCAGGAAGAACGAAACACACAGATTCTCCCTCACAAAAGCACACTAACTTATAATGCACACATGTATGGAAGGGAAAAGATGAGCATAGCACAACATTTAGAGGAAAGAACAAAAAAGAGATTGAAAAGATAGAAAACCTATACTGGGGAGTTCACACAGTTTACTTTCAGTAAGTCCTGGGTAATCTCTCAAGATGTAATATTTTCAGTGCAAAATAAGAACTAAAATGGGCAGTGTTCACACGTGATCTCATGAGGGTTCTTACCTTACTGGGAGACCCAAATTTTAAATAATGTTTCTATTGACTGTTCCTGTAGTGGTTCTTTGTGAATTGCTGAACTTAGTGTATCTTATTAATAAACAAGAATTTTGGCTATTCGAATCAGAGTGTCAAGATTATTGAAGGATGTTTAAGGTATCATAATTTGGAGAATTCTGGGACTCCCTGGGCATGCTGATTGGCTGTAGCTGCCTGTCTCAGGAGTAACCGTGCCAAACATTTGAAAACACACAGACATTTGTTTGTTTTTCACCATATGTTCTAATTTTAAAATGTGTCATTGTTGATCAATAATTATACTCTAAAAAAGTTATTTTATAAAAGTGATTGGAATTTAAAAAATGCAACTTGCTTTCCCAATAAAAATCAGCATGTGATCAGGATGAGCCCAAACAGCTGGTGAAGAAGCCACTATAAAACAAGGCTAATGGTGGCTCAAATACCAACAATTTCCCTTTACGATACGTTATACTTATTTTGAGACATGATGCGCTGAAGTCCTAGGCCGAAATGAAAAGATCATTCAACAATTGACTTTTGTTTTTTTCTGTGGTGTTAACTGCTTGTTTGGATGAACATGGAATGCATGCAGTTGCTCGAGGAAGACAGAAGAGGGCGCTCAGGACCCCCGGAACTAGAATTGCAGGTAGTGGTGAGCCACCATGTGGTTTCTGGGAACTGAACCTGGATCCTCTGCAGTGCTCTTAACTGCTGGGGGAACAGAGAATGTGACCAGCAGAGGGGGCACTACTAGCATCTCAGGGGAAATAGAGAATGTGACCAGCAGAGAGAACACCCCTGTTGTGTCTGAGGTACCCAGCTTTGCTCTTCCACAGCAACAGAGAGCTCTAAGTGGAATGGGGTCACTGTGTAATAGTTGCTATACATTTAGACGGGCAGTCAGTAGACAGAAACCCTGTCCTGTGAAACAAACATACAAATAAACAAACAAAAAAGGATTGATTAAAAATAGTGCGGTGGCCAAAGCAGGAGATGAAACAGGGAAAATGATCGGGGTTGACTCTCCTTCAACATCACCTTAGATACTAAGACTATGACTCACCCGTTCGTAATGTGCCATTTCGTCTCCTCCCACAATTAATGTGACAAAGTCCTTCAGGAATCTGCAAGGATGGCCACCCTTCATGGACAACTTGTATGGTTTTTGTTTTTTTTTTTTTTTTTAAAAAAGTGTACTCACGTCAGCAAGATGGTTCGGCGGGTGAAGTTACCTCCAGGCCTGACCACCGTAGTTCTCTCTGGGTCCCTCTGGGTCACTAGGGGTAAAAGGGGAGAACAGATTGGGGTGAGTTCTCTTCTAACTCCTGTCACACACTGTGGTGTTCATGCCGCGCCCCGGCACACACGTGCACACTCACACAAAATAAACTGTATTTAAAAAAATTTTTAAAACCGTGTTCACATAAAATGAAGTCATTTTCTATCTTCCATCCCCAAAGTTAATTTGGTCCTTGGATAATTTATAGAAAACACTCTGATATATCACTAAGGTAGAGTTAAAGTTGGGAATCCTCTTATTTGGAGAAAGATTGAAAAAGATATGCTTTTATACAGAAAGTTGGTGTGGGAGAATTGTCTGTATTCTGTCAATCATGTTTTAAATAAACGCTGATTGGCCAGGCAGGAGGTAAAGGTGGGAAAACCAGACAGGAAATAGAAATGATACAATGAGAACAGGAGAACTCTGGGAAGGAGGAAGTTGATTCCTCCCACTCCTGCCCAGACCACCGAAGCAGCAGGATGTGATCTGCAACCACTGAAAATAGGTACTGAGCCACATGGCTAACATAGATCAGAAAAATGGGTTAATCAAGATGTGAGAGTTAGCCAGTGAGAGGCTAGAGCTAATGGGCCAATCAGCTTTATAATTTATAGAGATCTCTGTGTTATTTCTTTGGGGCTTGTGGGCTGTGGAGTACCAGGTGGGACAGAAACCCCAACAAACAAGCAGGCCTGGCTTCCTTCATGTTACAGAAAGTAATTTAGCAATTATTTTCAGAATTTGTCTCTCTGTCTTGCTATCTCTCTGTCTCTCTCTGACTCTCTGTCTCTGTCTCTCTGTCTCTGTCTCTCACTGTCTCTGTGTGTCTCTGTCTCTGTGTGTCTCTGTGTGTCTCCCTCCCTCCCTCCCTCCCTCCCTCCCTCCCTCTCTCTCTCTCTCTCTCTCTCTCTCTCTCTCTCTCTCTCTCTCTCTCTCCCCTCAGATTTGCTTCTGCGTCCATACTGGTTTTGCTGGCTTTATTCCAAACTGAGATTTCAATTGTTCTGATAATACCACAATGCACCCATTCTCCCCAACGTGGGGAAAGGAACAGGAAAGCCCCATTCCCAGGGCAATTGACCAGTAAATTCCAGATGCAGCCATGATGGCGCAATGTCAGCACAGTCATGTACAATAAATACGTAACCAGCCGCAGCCACATGATCCCAAAGGCAAATATCCATGAAAAAAGGAAACTTCTGAAAAAAGTAAAAATAAAATAAAAATAAATGCCAGCGTCAAAAAGACTGCTGTAAACTATCTCCAAATTGATCCCTCTTGAATCTATAGGAGGGAAAACTATTTTTTCCTTTTATCTATATTAGGCTTAGAAGCCGGGGCTGCGTGAGAAGGCAGATTAAGCTGAGATCACATACAAACTTACTTCATATTATTTTTAGGTGACCCCCAAGGAAGAGATAAGCCTGAATGTTTTGATAGCAGACTTGATGAGGAGTGAAGAATCAGGGAAACATTTGCTAGGACGAACGTGCAATAAAATCAAATCACTTTGCAAAGCCAGGGGACTCTGGAGGCCCCAGCTCAGGCTTTTCTTGCTGCCGGCAGGTCCTGTTTCTAGATATGGACGGGGCATCTCTCAGCAGCTGGTGAGGGGAGGGTCAGAAATATTGATTTCTGCATGTTCCCATCAAACTCTAGTTTTCTTTCTTAAAAAGAAAAAAATAACAGAATTAAAAATACTTTTAATTATTAATTTAAAAAGAAGAAAAACAATATTTTCTTAGAAATAGTTTTTTGTGGAAAGAGTTAAAATATATCTTAAAATATCAATTGTAGTGATGTACAAATAACCAAAAATTCAGATTTTTTTCCCCTTGTTTTTTTTTTTTTTTTTTTTTTTTTTTGAGATAGGGTTTCTCTGTATAGCTCTGGCTATCCTAGAACTCTTTTTGTAGGCCAGGCAGGCCTCAGCCTCACAGATATCTACCTGCCTCTGCCTCCTGAGTGTTGAAATTAAAGGTGCGCACCACCACCGAGATAAATGTATAGGATTTTAAAGTAACAATAAAATATCATCTCTCACTTGGCTCATTTTTGTTACGACAAGATTCTTAAAGAATTGCATAGAATGGCGCCTGTTGCACGTGTGTGCATGTGTCCATCGCTCCCAGTGGTCCTCTCCTGTACCAGAACTAGAGAGAGAAGTCAAGTTTTGCACTAGGCCAAAGCTGCATGGAGAGAAGCAGGAGCAGCCTTGCGTGAAAACCACTCTCAATTCAGTTCAGAATGGAGCTCTGGGTCACTGAGGCTGTGCATCTGGCAAGCTGGCTCCTTCACAGATGGTGGAGTTGTCCCCAGGTTGGTCTGACTCCCCCTTTCCCTCTGCTAAGTCCTTCCCTGATAGCCTTCCTTTGTTCCCTGGAGGGTTATTTATGTGGTGGATTCAAGACTTAGATTTCCAGGATAAACCCACGGTCTGTGTTTACAGAACAAGCAAGCCAGAACACTGGGTTCCTTTGACTGGAGATGATTTTCAAATATTTTCTCTTTTCCCTTTGCAAAGAATTTCTCTTCCAATTTGAGGCTTTCCTTTTTCTCGCTTGAGATTTAAAACTACTTAAATCTAGAAAAATGAAATTGTTTGATCAAACTCACTTCCCTAATAATTTCAGAAGAGTCAGTCAGTGAAGGGTTTACTCATTTTCTCTTGTCTCCCTGAAAGGAAACTGGGTGTGTGTATGGCTGGCATGTCTGGAGAATCACAGGGCTGCTTTGCCTAGTGTGGTTACTAACGCCCTCTGTAGGGTAAAATTAGGCTTGCTCTAATCTGCTAGATTGTCTTGCCCTCTAGTGGTCAGTGCAAAAAAATATCAGAAACACTGAAGGATCAGTCCATTATTTCTTCAATGTTTGTTAAATACAGAATTTTCAAGCAAAACTAAGGTGGAATATCACCTAACCTTAACTTAAAGATGTGACTTACAATGATTGTGTCTCAACGTTCATTTGCGGAATAGGTCAATAGAATCGTTAACAGTTAAATTAATCTGCTGCCATGCGAGAAATAACATATATAGTTCAGCTTGAGCGTATGTTTTACGTGTATGTTTTATTGTCATTTGTAAACTAAACATGTGCTTTGCCATGGAGCTGTGTGTCCTGGGACAGAATCACATTTTGTTGAAAATTAAATTACTTTTTTTTTATTTTTTTGCTTTTTTGAGACAAGATTTCTCTGTGTAACAGTCCTAGCTGGCCTAGAACTAGCTCTTTCTTTCTTTTATTGATTTTTATTGAGCTCTACATTTTTCTCTGCTCCTCTCTCTGTCTCTCCCCTCCCATTCCACCCTCTCCCAAGGTCCCCATGCTCCCAATTTACTCAGGAGATCTTGTCTTTTTCTACTTCCCATGTACATTAGATCCATGTAAGTCTCTCTTAGGGTCCTCATTGTTGTCTGGGTTCTCTGGGATTGTGATTTGCGGGCTGGTTTTCTTTGCTTTATGTTTAAAGACCACCTGTAAGTGAGTACATGTGATAATTGTCTTTCTGTATCTGGGTTACCTCACTCAAAATGATGTTTTCTAGCTCCATCCATTTGCCTGCAAAATTCAAGATGTCGTTATTTTTTTCTACTGTGTAGTACCCCATTGTAGAAATAAATGTACCACAAGCTCTTGTAGACCAGGCTGGCCTCTCACTCACAGAGATCTGCCTGTCTCTGCCTCCTGAGTGCTGGGATTAAAGGTGTGCGCCACCACTGCCCAGCATTGAATGACCATTTTTAAAAATTTCTTAAGGGACTCATGAAAATATAGAATTGCATATATCCATGGCATGTCAGTTCACACTGCAATATGTATATAATATGAAACCCAGCCACATTTATTTCTGCGAACAGTTGCTGTTTGCTTATGGAGAACATTTGGAATCATTCCTTGTAGTGTTTGAAGCTCACAGTTCTGTTGTTAAGTGTGTTGGCTCCAGTGGACAGTGGCAACCTAGGCTTTCCCACTCCTCTCTAAATATAACTTAGTGTCCCTTAGGGAGCATTTCTTTATCCACCCTTCCCTCTCTGTCCAGCTCTTCTACTCTTGTTTTCTATGACTTCATAAAAGCTCATTTTATTTCATGTATGAATGAACTCCTGGGGACAGGTGTCTTTCTGATATTGGCTTATTTTATTAACATTGTGATCTCTGGGTCCTTCTTTTTTTTTTCCTCAAATGACCAGACTGTGTTTTGAGTGACTGATTTGTAGTCCACTTTGATATGCACTGTGTTATCTTTATCTGTCTGTCAGTCAGATACTTTCCTCAGCTTGGCTACTTTGAATACAGTTTCAGTGAAGATGAGGTCACAGACGTCTCTGCAATACGCCCACTCCATTTCCGATGGATACCCAGTAGTGTGATGGGTGGGTAATTCAGTGGTTTTATTTTAAGAGACTTCAATACTCTTTTCCAGAATGGGTGAGTTCTAGTTCCTCTTTTTTTTCTTATACTTTTGTCTTCTAGAAATTCATGGTTGCATTCTGATGGTTTTCTTTATTGTGATGGACTTTCTACCTATGATTTTCTTTACTGCCACGTGAATATGTTTAGAGATAGAGAGAGGCAGATGCAGGTAGCCCCGCACTATCCTGAAATAGATATCTTAACCAAAAGAAACGACCCTGGAAGTAGATAGTGATGCAGTGTGACTCAATGCATATTTTTATTCCTCTAATTATTGAATTAAGCACATTATCTCTATTGAAATCCAATAACAGGATGCTTAAGTCCTCTCTGCTCTCATATTTTCATGTGTCAGTTGGCTACCTGGCATAGTACATGCCATGTCATTAGGTCTGATTACAAATCATGCTTGGCCATCTTCACTGAGCAATCCATACTTCTGAAAAATTCTGCTGTGTTAGGAACTGCTTCTAATATAGAAGTAATTTATTTTCTCAGCTTCACTCTCAAATTCACATTCTCCATTAAATTAAAATTATGCACAGTTAATGATTCTCTCAACACTTGAAATGTGACATAAACTAGTTTTCATATGTGCATTAGAACAGTATCTTTGGGGACAGGATTCACTTTGTTTTCTTTCTAGTGTTCTCCATTTATAATCATACAACAGAAGGCTAAATGCTGTTGCCCTTAACACAGCACAGAGAAACCTTCCTTTAGCTGCCCATGCTGCTCTAACTGTTGGAGGAGAACTACGGTTCATTTTTCTTGTAGTCGCTTACCAAATGAAAGTTTCAGAGTTGTCACAAGACAAGGATTCCTGGCTCTCTGAATAGGGTTTAGGGTTTGAATACCTAAATCTTCAGTCATTATGAAACTGTTCATGATCATACTCACAAATACAAGAGTCCATTATTCAATCAAAACAATGAATCCATTGCAATAGAGAGCTTTAATGATGGGATTTAGACACTAATTATTTCTTAGTAAAATGGGATGAACAAGATAATATAAAGGTGTTCTTCATTGATTGGCCTTTTTCAGTAGATAAGACTGGAACCCAGGATCTGAAACGGGACTTCTGATGCCACAAGAGTCTATGGAGAGCAAAATTTCCCAAGTAGTGTGCAGAAAGCATATCACTTGGTATAATATTGCCATGGCTGGGGCACGGAAAATTATGAATCACCAGAAATGTTATGCCTACATTTCTACAGTGTTTAATTTTTCATTTGTTAATTTTTTTAAATGATGAATCTAACATTGCTGCTAAACTTATACATTGACTAAACCTAAATTCACAATAAAGGCCACTGTTCATTGTTTCAGAATTAAGATATTTTTGTACATGTGTACTTTTAGAATAAAGAAACATTCTCTGAGCTGATTTCTTATTGTTATAGTTGAAGGTTGTTTCATGCGAATAAATATAGATAGCTGTTTATTTTAAATGTCCTTATAGGATTCGCTATCTGTATGTATTATAGTTCACTTAACTTGCATAAATGTATATCCATTATTTCTGCTTTTCTTCCACAAACAGCAGTGTTATGCTAATCTCATGCATACATATTCTGTAGTCCATACATATATGTAATAGTTATATCTAATATGTCTATTACATATAATAATTTATTTCTGTAATAGTTGACTCTGCCTCTCTCTTCAGGTAAATTTATACTCCTAACCACAGTGAATTAGAACCTTTTCTTTTTCACCCTAGGCTAAAGCAGGGAATCAAAGGCCATTTTTGTTTTTACTAATCAGTTAGATAAATGGTGGCCTATGTCCCCGTTTGATGACACCTTCTCTTTTTGTGAGATGCCCTGTTATGAAAGACTACCCTGTCTATCCAGAGGCAACATCAAGGTCAGCTTGAGTCTTCCTGACTCCAAGCCATGCTATCCCATGAGTGTTGTTAAAAGTATTTGGAGTTCTGAAACAGTGTTTGCTTGATTGCCTGATGCTGCAGAGAGATGAACTCAATTCATCTCAATAAAGAGCAACTATGTCCACAAACTCTAAGGTTGGAGAAGGTTTTGGATACATTGATGCCCATTGTAGTAAATTTGCAGTTTATGGGAATTTATTATATAAATATAATAAAATGTATATAATCTATCAGGGTGAAAAAGCAAAACATCACAGAGAAATATCACTGGATTCAGAGATAATTAAAAAAACCCTCATTTTGACCACTAATATGTATGAAAATGTAGCATTTCCCATCAATAGCCCTAACTATCCATTATTTAAAATAAAAACTAAAAGTAAGGAAATAACATGAAATTAAAAAATAAAAAATATTCTTTTTTTGGTTTTTCACAAAAATATTCTTTTTTGTTTTTTTGAAAAAAGCTGTCCTAGCTTTCCTGGAACTAGCTCTTGTAGTGCAGGCTGGCCTTGAACTTGCATAGATTCATCTGTCTCTGCCTACCAAGTGCTGGGATTAAAGGTGTGTGCCACCACTTCCTAGACAAAGATAGATTTTTAAAAACAACATTATGGATTGAAATGTAGTTCCTGTTGAGCGAAGGGTATTTCAGAAGAGGGCAGACTCAGGCAGAAGAGCAAGCGCAGACAAAGCCACTTGCTGAACGTCACGTTAGTTCCTGTCCAAGTTTGCTTCCAAAAGCAACACAGAAGGGAGATGGTTGACTTGGATTACAGGTTACAGTCATTGGAGGGAACTAGGGCAGGGATTTAAGGAAGGCAGGAACGGAACCAGAGACCATGTCAGGATGCAGCCTTTTGACTTCCTTTTGTGAATTGCTCAGCTAGCTATCTTTCTTATACAGCCCAGGTCCACTACTCAGGGATTGCAGAACCCGCAGTGAGTTGAATGCTCCTGCATCAGTTAGCAATCTAGAAAATGCCCATCTGGCCAACGTGATGGAATCCATTCCCAACCCGAGAATCCCTCCTCCTAAGTATGTCTAGGTTTGTGTCAAGTTGGCAAAAACTCATTATCACAATCTTCTAGCCAATTATTTTAATAACTATGTGGTTTAGAAATCATCCTGTTCATTTTACTTCAGATTTTTTTTTTTTTTAACAAAGCCGTCAAAAATAAAGACTTTTTTGAAAATATCATTCAGTTCTTTTAGGAAATATGACCAAACAAGCACACTACCAACCAATGTTTTCTATAAAATCATAAAACAAAATAAAACAACCTCCCCCCCCCACAAAACTGTGGAATTAACAGCTCTCCACATTGTCCATCTCTTTATGTGGAGGAAAAATGTTCTGCAAACAAATGCAATGAGCTAGAGAAAAACAAGAATCTAATTAGTTTGGTGGACACAATTTTAGATTTCCCCATTATTTAATAGGTGGTTTAGCAGGATCAACAAATTGAATTACAAATAAAACAACAGGAGATTACAATAAGTTCCTCAATTGTAAATAATTAATGGGGCTGCTTACAACATGGTTGTTATGTGATATTTAAACAGCTGATTAGAAGATTATTTTCACTAACTCACTGTGAGAGAATTTTTAAAAGGTACAGTAGACAGAGGAGTAGAGGAACAAATTGACGTGACTGTCACTGTCCATGGGAAAGTGACCAGTCAGGGATTGGGGACAGCAAGTTAACTATTTGTTAGATTTGATCCTAAGAGAACCCAGAATGCAGCTCTTCTGACAGAACAGCTTCAGCTTGTCTTAACCATGTAAAATGGACATTCTGTGTTCTGACTTTTTGTAGGGACCTGTTTGTGCAAAGATTGACTGTCAAAGTTGGGTGTCAAAATTTCCTATCTTCTGTGTGGCTAGTCATAACATCTAAGATTGCCTTGGCTGCTTTTGCCACAATTTGAGCCATACTGGTTTTAAGAAATTGCTATCTCCTTCCTCTCACTCTAATCAAGCTGTAAAATACAAACCACATTGTAAGTTTGATTTTCAGTGGGCTACATTTTAAAATCACACTGGGATATTCTTGAGAAAATTACAAATACTAAAACATGAAGTCTCATTTTTTTTTCACAGTTGATGCTTTTACTGAGTCCAAAGTGCCTAATCACTATCACATTTAGAAATAACCTTCTTCAGAACCTTTGACTTTGAAACACATGTCTCTTTGAGAAGAGGATAAATAGAAAAAATTCAAAGCGTTGGCTGTTTCACAGAAATGATTTTGAGTCAACACAAGTTTTCATTTTCTCTCTCAAATAAGGAAAATGAAAGAGAATGTACAACCTATTCACTAGGTAGTCTACTCTACAGATAATCAATTACTAATCTGTGGCATCATTGGGTTGAAAAATAATCTAGTGAAATAAATTATTCTGATGAAATAATTTATGGATTGAAACACAGAAAGCTCGTTCTCAGGACTCCAAGTATATTGCTTGTCTCACCCTGCCATGGGCTTAGACAATCAAAGATATCAATAACTCTAAATTATGAAAATGTCCCTCCATTTTTATATCAATATGATGTTGTAGATGAGAGCGCTATTGAAGCAAACCAAATCTGTCCGATCTTGACTCTAGATATTAGTTTCCTCTTTAGGAATTTTATTTGATTACATTTCATTATGTAAATTTAACAAGATCACATTCTGCAACATGTAGATGACTTCAACTATCAATTATGGTTTACTAAGACAATGTTTGTATATTTTAAAGTAATCCAATGAAGTGGTACTATGGTTTTCATACTTTAAAAGTCTACATTTAGTCAATATCTGCAGAAGCATACGGCTTTAAACAGATTTTTGTGGAAAGACACCCATTTGCAGCATTTTTATATGGGTAAAGCATTATATATGTCTGTATCTGTACTTTTATTTTATAGAACATTGAATTTTACAATAAGCAAATCAGTTGAAATTACACAATTAAAAAATGATACATCCCAGTAAGAATTTAGTCTTCTGATGATATGGCAGTGGCTATTGTTTTCAAAACTACCTGAAACCAATGAGATACACTTCCTGTGAAACTATAATTCATATTTACGGTAACAGTGACATGAAAATATACGACTTAGAATGTTCTTAAAACCATCAGCTAAAAAAGGTAAACATTTTGTAAATCAAACTGTCTTAGGAGGCACAGACTATTTCTCATTAGTACTGTTCATCTAATTGTAACTTTAGTGAAAGTCACACTATAACAGTTACTCGAGTGACTTAGAAAAGGGATTATTATTATTTTTGCCACATGGATAGGCATTTATGTTGTATGTAGATCAACAATGCAAAACTGTTGAAGCAACACAGGAGCTCAAAAGCAGTAATGCTGGCATTGTGGCTATAGCCAATCAGTTGCAACACAAATACTTTACTAAAACCAGTTTTCTGATGTAGCCTTTTATACCCAACCACTAATATATACAAGCATAACTATCTATATTACATCATCTGTTTATCTACCTATTATCAACATGTCTCTATATCTACATATCTATCATCTATCTGTCCTATTTATCAACCATCTTTGTATCATTTGCCTATTATCTACCTATGTATCAGTCTACTAATGTATCTAGTAATCTCTATTTATTAATCTCTCTATCTATCATCATCTGTCTATATCTCTATCCATTTATTTACCTATCATCTATCTATCTGTCTGTCTGTCTGTCTGTCTGTCTGTCTGTCTGTCTGTCTATAGTCATTTATCTATTTCTTTCTCTCATTTATCTATCTATATATCTACTTATCTATTTCTCTATAATCTATCTACAATCTCTCATCTATTAGCTATCTCTATATCATCTATCATCTATCTGTCATCTCTATGTCTATCTATCTATCTATCTATCTATCTATCTATCATCTATCTATCTATCATCTATCTGTCATCCATCTATATATATCTCATCTATCTATCTATCTATCTATCTATCTATCATCTATCTATCTATCTATCTATCTATCTATCTATCATCTATTATCTATCTATCTATCTATCATCTATCTATCTACCAATCATCTATTATCTATCTATCTATCTATCTATCTATCATCTATTAGCTGTCTTTTTATCATCTGTCATCTCTCTGTTTCTCTGTCAACTATCTAATCTATCATGTATTTCTCTCTCATCTATTTATCTATCTATATCTATATCTATCTATCTATCATCTATCTATCTATCATCTATCTATCTATCTATCATCTATCTATCTATCTATCTATCTATCTATCTATCTATCTATCATCTCTCTCTCTCTCTCTCTCTCTATCTATCTATCATCTATCTATCTATCTATGTATCTATCACCATTTTTTGTTACAAAGCAATGAAGAAACAATTGGCTAATATAACAAGAATATACATCTCTTGAATGCATAGCTTTCCCTTAACATATATGTTAGCCTTGTGCAGAATGTTTTCCCATGTCCACAGTTTCATCATTGGTTAAGATATTATGTTAACAGATCAGAAGATGATCACAATGAGAATGGAAGTGAGCAGTCACCTCCAAACTTGGGAAGGGAAGCTCAAAATTAGGAGGGGAATCTACACTAGTTATCTACATATACAGGTACAGCATCATCTGCATACTGCCAGCACAGGAGTTAAATGAATTTGCCAAAGCTACATTTTATAATGCTTTCTAGATTCTCTCCATGCTATAATATAATTAAAATAGTCCGTTCAAGTTATGTTGCTTTTGATTTTTTAAATAACAGAGCTGAAGTAGGGAAAAGCCCAGTTCTCTGGGAGGGAGCAGATATCAGAAAGTTAGAAGCAGGACAGAAATAATACATAACTCTTTTAGAAAAAAAATGTAGGGTCTCAATGGCAGCGTTGAAACTAGCCTTAGGTAGTAACTGCCAACAATAATAAAAGAGTATAGTAAATTAAGTAGCATCACCCCTTTATGAATTAAAAAGAACCAAACTCTGATCTGGCGGCCCCCACAGGTAGGGTGGAGTATTTTCTATGTGTGGAAGCTGAAAATGCATTGGCGGTGCAGCATTCTGGACTCTGCTTCCCTTCCTTTAGTGATTGTTATCACGGACAAATTGTTCTGCCTGAAGATGGGATATAGGGGACCAACGTGAAGGGTTTCTAGCAGCAACCAAACTCAAAGCTGCACTTTCAGGAAGGCAGTTTTGGGAAGTGGAATAGATAAGTCTACCTTGCTCATCCCAGAGCTTCTGGAGACCTGACGTCTCTGGGTAAGCGGGACCTACACTTACTCATGAACTCTAGCTGGGCATTTTGAAGAAGCTCTAAATATGAGGGATTATATTTATAGACTTTTTAACACAATCTTCTAATTTACTGTGTAGTTTGGGAACTTGGGTGAGAATTCCCAAATATGTGTCTAATCACACAGTGTGCCCTGCAGCACATGACAGTGGGTGTGTGTGATCTAACAGATTTTTGTTTCCTCCAGCTGTTCCATGTACGAGGACATGTCAAGAGTGGCAAACATGGGACTAATGTCTACTTTCTGTATTTGCTATTTTAAAATCTGTACTATAAGAAACATTTAAGAGACAGATTTTACTGTTACCAGGGAAATTTTGGAGTCAAATAAACTAGATACAATAGAAACATTAGTTACTGTGGTTTGGAAATGAATCCCTGCATATCATGGAAATGGACCTTAGCATGTGTACTTATCATAAATGCAAAGGAAAGGAGAACATGATTTAATTAATTCATTAACTTTCCTCAATCATTAAATAAATGTTGCATGAATACCTACAACATGTAAATCTTGTGCTGGCCCTGTAGGTGGAATAAAGATGAATAAACCATAGCTCTAGCCTGGGGCAGTCACTGTCAGGGTCTAGTGAGCAACAATAAAGAACTAAGTACATGAAGAGAGGGATTTACGTGATCAATCTGTTCGGAATTAAAGCCTGGTAGGCCATCTAGCCACAAAGGTGAGTTATTGATTTCTACCGTATCTTATTCCAAAAAAAAGTGTTGGAGGAATGAGATAGACACAATGAAACAGAAATAAAAGCTGGGGTATTGAAGAGAAAGAAAAAAATCTCATTGAAGATGTAGGGGGAAAAAATGAACCTGTTCCCTCAGAAGGTAAATGATAGCACACTACTCAGGTTTCTATCAAGGGTAGACAAAGAAAATACCAAGAAGATGAGAAGGCTGCAGATTTTCTGTAGGTATAAAGAAAAGAGCAAGTGTGTGTACTTTAAATATTGTTACATGTACTTTATAAAGCTTCAAAAAATTAAATGTCATTTCTCAGTATGAGATGATATGCACATGTGTGCTTTAAACTCAGAAAGGTGGTGTATGGCACTTACTCTTGGATGCTTTTATCTCTTTATACATTTTATCACTTTGTACTTATTGTCAAATCTCCATGACATTAAAAATGGAAAATGAAAAGAGATTAAAAAAAAGCTTAACATACTGTTATTTTTCTCACAGCTTTCCTAGAGGTTTGTCACCATCTTGACTTTTAAAGCTACTCCTGGTTGAGCCACTTAGTGTCCTGTGGCCTGGAGGTTCAGAGCACCCCAGAGCTCGGCAATCATGTCCTCTCAGCTCAAAGAGCTCACACCCCTTCCCTGGGGTCTTCATGACAAACATTACTACTGACAACACAGGTATTTCAGCCTCAAGTCTTGGACTAGCTACTGAATTAGAAGACCCAAATATTCACTTCACTACTTACGTGAAATATGTACAATGCCTTCTGAGTTGATAAGGTTTGTTTATATATCATTTGTTTGTCCATCCATCATCCATCCATCCATCCATCCATCCATCCATCCATCTATTTTGGGGGTTTTCAAGAGAAAGAGTGTCCCCACCGGATGTGCTAGCACATTAGCAAAAATAGGTTCTCTTAATTCAAGACACATTTAGGAAAAAAAATCCAAAGGATGTTTCATTTTTACAAACGACATCTGCATTTATTTCCTTAAATGCTTAATACTAACTACGAGTACAGAATGGAAATGATTTTACAATTTCCATCTACCTATCTAGGACTAATGATCTCCTTCCCATTTTCTTGTAAGAATCCATCTACCTTTCGGCCAGCAACATAAAATAATTAAGCATCCTTTATGTTGCTATGCAGAGAGAGACTAGTGATCTTTAAGGCTCAACCTATTTTGTAACATATAACCGCGGCTTATTAAAATATTAAGTACTCTTAAAACCCCAATTCGTGAAAAGACAATGGAAGCCAAAGAATCAGAAGTTATTTCTCTGACCCAAACGTAATCAATGATTTTTAACCTGCGCAGATCAACCCTTATGGTTTAAGTGGTTGATTCTCAATTCTCTAACTTCCTTAATTGCGCCTTTTGTGCCTCTGCTTGCATTAACTCCACAGAATATAGAGTTATTCAGTGGAGATGTTTACTAAATTTGCTTTCAGATGCTCTGATATGTATGTCTTTGAGAGCTGCAGCCAGACAGCCCCATTTTACATCAGTGTTGCTAGTAGCATTTCAGGTGCTGAATGCTATGTGACAATCGGCGACCGTGCCAGTTGCCTGAGTGAATAGAACCTTTCCCCGTGACGAAAGCTCGAGAGGAAAGTGCTATGTACATTACTGTCTTCCTCACTCCATCTCCTGTATCTAACTTGGGTGTGTGCACAGGATAATTGCGGATGTGAACACTGTGGCCAGAGGATGATGTTTCTTCCTTTGTCACTTTCCACCTTAAATTGGGGAGAGGGCAGGGTTTCTCACTGAAGCTGGCACTTGTCAATTTGGCTAGGTTGGCATGCTAACGAACTCCAGGCATATTTCTCTAGCTCTGGAACCTCGGATCCTTCTTAATGATGAACTATGATGAGTCATCTTAGGTTGGAGAGATGGTTCACTGGTTACGGGCACTTACTGCTTTTGAAGAAGGCCTGGGTTTTGTTCCCAGCTTCTCACAAATGTATGGAACTCCACTTCTAGGGGTCCTGACACCCTCCTCTGGCTTCATTGGCCATCAGACCTACACGGTGTACTTCCATAAGTTCAGGCAAATGCTCATATAAAATAAATCAAAAAGAAAAAAACCCAAATAATACTATCCATAATGCTTTCATCTACTCGTGAACTAAGGACAAACAATTGATGTAAACCTTCATTTGAACTTTGAAAGTATTTGTTTCATAACATAATACAAAAGTCTGTACAGAGTATGAAGCAAGGGTTTATGGTATTACAGTCCCTAGCAATAGAGACTTCCAGGCTGAGTAGAGGACTTGGGGGACAGGAATCTTGGTGTGTGGAGACAGCAGCTCGGTGAGCAAGGTGGAAAGTTTGGGCGATGAGCAGTTCACATTCACCACTAAAGTAGATCTTAGATTTGTAGGGAGAAGCCATGCATGCTGGCAGAATGAAACTAGAAAGAGGATAGCAATGATTGTATGCTAAGGTCTTACACACAAGTGAGACAAATCAAATTGACTTTGCATCCTGTTTCTCAAATATCAAAACGAAAGGTGGTTATATCCTTTTAACAGCAGCGGTTAGGAATCTGCACATGACGTTGAAGTGAACAGAATGCAGCCGTGTTCCTGTGGGTTTCAGGTTCAGAGCACTGGCAAATAATATTTCCACCCTTGTCTGCGCTGCTGATGAGACAGCAAGAGCAGCTGACTTCAGATGTGTCGTGTGTTGTAAATCATGGGGTTATTAGGTTTAACAGGGTCAATGCACTGCTCTGCATCCACTTCCTAACATCAGTGCCCAGAAAATAGCTAGAGACTGTGGAATAATAGCCCACATGGTTGGCTCGTAAGTAGAATGGACCTCTTCTGCGTAAGGGAACTAGTTGAAAGATAAATCTATATGCATCAAAAAGAGGGTAATTATGAACACTTATATAAACACCAAACTAAATGTTCTATTCCTACTCTCTTCAATTAAGACATGAATAGAATGGAAAATTGAGTTATGCTTAAAGGCATAACTTATTGCATTGTGGTTGATGATTTTCCTAGTTTTGGTGATTTTAAGTTTTTTTTTGCGTGTATAATATTGAATATAATGCTACAGTTGCCGTACTTCTCAATGCTTTACTTCATGTATTGGTGAGTTGTCTCACTTTTTCTCTCCCTTACATTCTGGACAGGGTCTCACTATGTAGCCAAAGACACTCTCAAACCTGAAACAATTCTGCCTCAGTTTCCAGAATTCTGGGACTATACATAGAGGTCCCTTGTTTTTACCTGTGTCTTCAAGGAAGGGATAACTCCTATGTTACTATATTTTATAGTCTTGCTATAGTTGTGCCAGAACCAAGATAACCCAGAACTATAGTGAGTACTGTCTGACTCAGCTGAAGTGCTTGCTACCCAAGACTGAAGACAGGGTTTTGGATTCCCCAGGACTCATGTAGAAACCAGGCATGGTAGTGAATGCACGAACCCTAATGCTAGGAGAGAAGAGATAAAGACAGGCAGAGACCTGTCTAGCCAGTCAATATACCTAACCCATGAGTTCCAGCCTCAAAATATAAGATGGAGTATGATTGTGAAGACACCAGATGTCAATCTCTGCCTCCCTAAACACAAATAATTATTTCTGTATAGCTTGAAATATTTTGAATTCAACTTTTAAAATAGCCTCACGGGTTCACAGCTATGAGCAGCTTCTACATCTCAGCAACTAATAGGTGTATCAAGAGAATATAGCTGTCATAATTTGGAAGAAAAGACAGTAAAGCCACCATTGTCACAACACATATAGCAAAATGAATCTGCAGAACGGTCCAGTTCTGCATAACCGTTCCAGCCTTACTGAGAAGCCTTCCCTGGTTACAGTGTGAGTCTAGCCCCGAGCCACAGGGCTGAGGAAGCCTCAGCAGTCGCTTGACAAATGGACTAGATTCAAGATTCCTATAACCAGCAAATATATGAGCTTTACCAAACAGAATATTATAAACAGGGAAAGAACCATTTTTGTCTTTTAACAAATTGTATCTAAACAGGGGGTGCATGTGAGTCATGTGCCCCCATCGAATTGTTCTACCTGCCTCCTTTCTAAAAATTTCGGATTTCTACACCATTATTGGAATCAGAGAAACCAACCGACCAACCCCAGTGGAATAGAAGTGGAATGTAGGTTAAGAATAATAGGTTAATTTGCTGGTTTTCTCCCCATGAGCCTCATCTTGGCCACTTAGTGCTGAGAATTCTGTTGCTCCCCCTGCATGGATGGAGAAGGCAGAGGAAGGTTTCCTGTCCCTTTGTTCCCCGCAGGCTTGAAAATCCTCAGCAGTTGCAGTGATGTAGCCCCGCATTTAAGTCCATGTGCTTCTCTTTAGAGACACAACTGTGAACCGTGCTCTCCCTGCATTTGTAATTAGAGGGTAAAACAGATGGCAAAGGCTGAACGGAAAGAGGCGTCCATTAAAGCGGCTTGCAGCGCCAAGAGATTGCTCGTTCCAAGAACAGATTCAATTTCCTCCTCACGAAATACAGCAGCACACACATGCTTCGAAGAGACTTTGCCTCTCAGAGCACATAACACAGGAGCCCAACATTCACGGAAAAGCCAGTAAACGGCCCCCTCACCACTTTTGAACAAAAGGGAGCGCTGATGGTTGTGGGAGTTGAGGTCTGGTTGGAAGCTCTCAGAGTTCAATTTACTATGCTAAGCATGTCACTTGTAAGGCTGCTGTTGTGCACAGCAACTGTGGCACATCATTTTCTTCTAAAATTGTAGCCGAACTTATGGGAACAGTTGAAGAGTCATTAGCAAGGATGTGAGAAACACCCTTGTGTGTGGCGAACACACATCTGGGAAGGCAATGTCCTGAAGAGAGTTGCGTTTTGTGTTTGAGTGTTTAACAGCCCTCCTGTCTTCACAAAAGTAAAGAATGTAAACTATTATCAGCATGAAAGCACAGAAATAATTCCTTGGAATGGAAATTGCTCATCTGTACCCTAGGCTATGAGTATTCTCACGATGAAGACATACCTATGTGTTCACACATGCTAGAATTAACTGACATTTAAAAATATTTACTTTTATTTTATATGTATGAGTTTTTTGTGCACCATGTGTGTGTGTATGTGAGTGTGAGTGTGTGTGTGTGTGTGTGTGTGTGTGTGTGTGTGTGTGGTGCATGCAGAAGGGGGCGTTGGGTCCCCTTGAACTGAAGTTATAGGCAATTGGAGGTTTACATGTGGAAATGAACCCAGGTCCCTTGCAAGAACAGAAGGTACTCTTAACTGCTGAGCCATCTCCACAGTTAGCTGGTATTTAAACAATGGTATCTTAATGATTTGTTGTAGATGGAGCGGCAGGGCTGCGTCCTGCCACCCGGCTAGCTTTACACCTGAAATAATTACATGGAAACTGTATTCTTTTAAACACTGCCTGGCCCATTAGTTTCAGCCTCTTATTGGCTAATTAACCCATATTTAGTAATCCATGTAGCACCACAAGGTGGTCGCTTACCAGGAGAGATCTTAACCTGCGTCCATCTTGGAGAGGAGAGGCATGGTGACTGTCTGAGCCATCTACCTCAATTCCTTCTTCCTCTTCTGTCTACTCCACCCACCAAAGGGCTGGCCTATTAAATGGGCCAAGGCAGTTTCTTTATTAATGAATGAAATCAACACAAACAGAAGACTCTCCCATATCAATCTGTTAGAAGTCCAGTATTGTTCATAGACAGCATATTGGGAGGGAATGATCTTGCTTGCTGGGAGCTTATGTTTTAATGGGGCAAAGAACACATTTGTCCTTTCAACTCTACATTCTCTAGAGTACACAGCAAATGAAAAGAAACATCTGTATACTTCTGAGGCTAGCCTCCAGGTTAATAGAAATGGCAATGTCTAGAAGAATTTGAAAATTCCATCAACTTTGTAGGATAAAGTTGGTCAAGCTCATCAGTCACACCTTCATATTCAAAAATGGTTCCTCTTTATCTTAAAGCACCGCCATGGTGAAAAACTGTGTTCATCTCCCATGTTTTCTGAATCATGTCTTGTGCTCAATAAACAGATGTTCATATCTCTATTTTAAATTACTTCCCAAGTTACTTACTTGAATGCAATTTACATTGATTATTCTATTATGGTCAATAGTTAAAGTCTATGATACAACCCCTTTGTCTGTTACCAGGTAGTGCTAGCTCATATTCTAAAAGTTCAGAACTAGGATGAAGGATATCAATTCTTACCCCAAACATCAAATTTAATGTCAAAATAGCAATAACAATAACTCACATTTATACAGTTCTTACTATGTGTGCTCAGTCTTCACATCAATCCATGAAGTCAGCATTGTCATTGTGGAAGTACATGGTGGTTCATACTTGCTTTTATTCACACTGCAAACACTTGGACATCAGTCCAAAAATTTAGCTTTCAGAACTAGCATGAATGACATATCCAAGCATTCTGCATATTTGGCCTAAATTTAGATCATTCTATAAAGTACTCTTTCCTACACTACTGAGGTTCTAGACTATATACGACCAGTAATAAAATATAAATATTAAAAAGAAGAATATAAAGGCTTCTTTTTATGGAAAAAGAGTTGACTGGAAAATTCTGAGTACTATTAAGAGATCAGTGCGACAATATACAAAATCAATATTTTTGTTCAATTCTGGTAGCCAGGGTTCTAGTCTCAGATACTTAGGAGGCAAAGTATCTAAGTAGAGAGATGTCATGGTAGAATGGTGAGTACAGTTTGGTGAAACCCTGTCCAAAGTAAACTTTCAGTGAGGTTAAGGATATAACTTAGTAGCAGAGCATGAGGTCCTAGGTTTCAAAGCTACAACACAGGTACATTTGTACTAATGATAACTCATTAAGCATTGTAAAAGAAAATATTCCCACTCAAAGTAAGAATGTAAGTAATGATAAGTGGTAGAAGAACAAGATTAAATCTTGCAGCCACTGAAAACATATGCTGAAAACAAAACTTTATAGCTGTGCTCACAAGAGCTTGGTAGAAGAAGAGCTATATTAATAGATGTAAAAAAATTTCCACTTAAAACCTCATTTGTTTTTGGTTTTTCGAGACAAGGTTTCTCCTGTCCTGGAACTAGACGTTATAGACCACGCTGGCCTTGAACTCACAAAGATCTACCTGACTCTGCCTCCCAAGTTCTGGGATTAAAGGCATGCACCATCACCTCCCATCTTAAAAACTAATTTTTAATGTGATGTAACAGTATGGACTTTTATTTGAGTTTTGTATGCACCTTGAAAGCTAATTCTAAATTTAGTGTGGGAAAGAAAACATAGAATTAGTATGGAAAAACGATTGTGAAGAAAAATAATGTGTCCTCAGATATCAAACACGCTTGTGATATTTATTGATAAACTGATATATCTCATGGAGCACAACAGGAATGCATATAATTTTGGTATACTAAGTTCACAGTAGGTTTTTTTTTCCCTGGATCATCTAACAAAATATTCACTTAGAAAAATGGGATTCAATGGTTTTCTAATCATTTGGAAAATAGCGATGGAATTCCCTATTATTAAAGATTCACAAAAAAACTATTCCAAATAAATACAAGAAATAGCTCTTAGCTGCACAAACATTCTTTTGTCAGTAACAGTCTTACCATGATACTTTTCTTGAGCTCCTCAAATTGACTTTAGTTTTTGATGGTCTCCGTTTGATATTGGAACAGGAAAAATAAGATTACATCATGGTCTTACAATGGCACATATTCAAACAGTGCAGGCAGGGATTCCATTATCAATCCTCAAATCTGTTATTCTTTAAAACATTACTCAAAATATTGAAGTTTAGTAATATGTTTCAAAATTGGCGTTTAAATCCAAATACTCTTGAGAAGACATTTCTTGTGCATCTTGCAATTCTGTGGTAAAAGTTATTTTTGTCAAATTGGGCACTTTTAAGAAGTGGTAGTTATTTTGTTAAGATAAAAGTATTTGCATTTGGGAAAGTGATTTCTTTCCTCCATAGGGAATGCCCATCGGTTATTTTAGACTTTACTTGAGTACTCTGACAATGGGCCTGAAGAGATCCTTCTCTGATCTGAGGTAGAAGTGAATTGTCACAGCCGTGCGTTCACTTCCTAGGGTCACCTAACATCAAACTGTGTTTTAACATCGGGTTAGTATGGGAACCAGCATCAGTGGACACAGCTGATGCCAGTAAAAGGGGCTTTGACGCTTCAGGGCATGACCCCATGGGGGAATACACAGAAAACACGGGCATCAGTCAGTAGATACATTATTGGGACTTCAACTTTTTTTCCTTTAAAAGTAAGTATCTTTCAATTGTTCTCAAAAGAGGAATTTGGTGAACTGGTCACCAACAATGAACTTTGCAATAAGTAAGACAAATGTCAGATAAATTCTGACTTCTTCACTAGCTCTATGATGTGGGCAGTTTCCTTTAACTCCAAATCTGACCCATAAGTTTCTGATAGTAGCAATCCGCTCATGGTTATCAGGTGTCTCAGTCTTTACACACGGTTGTAACAAAGCCCCATGGATTAGGTGGTTCAAGCAACAATTACTTCTCTCAGTGCTTGAAGTTGGGGTGTCTGGAGTCAAGGTACTGGCAGACTCAGTATCAGTTGGGGGGCCACTCGTTCACAAAAGAGCATTGTATCCCTGTGTTCTTATGAGACAGTAAGGGCAAGGCAACTCTTCAGAAACTTTTTAACAATGGCACTAATAATATTAATGGCAGCTGCACCCTTGTGCCTTAATCACATCCTCAAACCTCAGCTCAATATAGGGTTTTATTATAGGAGGGTTGGAGGCCACAGACATTCATTTGTTCTGTACAGCATTAAGAGAAAATTAGAAAATGTTTTTAAAATAGTTATTGTGTGTGTGTGTGCGCACGTGTGCATGTGTGCATGACTGTGTGTGTGTGTGACAGAGTGAAAGAGAGAGAGAGACAGAGAGAGAGACAGACGGACACACACACACACACACACACAGAGAGAGAGAGAGAGAGAGAGAGAGAGAGAGAGAGAGAGAGAGAGAGGAATCGCGTGTCAATAGTGCTTTCACCATGACCCAGAAACCATGCCATTAGGAAGAAATGAGCCATAATATCTAATTAAGTGTGACTGGCAGTTATAATTCTTAGACTCATCACGCGCCATACTACTAATCCTTTATCATTGACTTGACATAGCCCTGGCCCTCGAGTTCCCTTTGCTAACTCGGTGATGGCAATAACTATAAAGTCTAGATCTAGTCCTTGGACTTCAAATTGCTCAACAATATTAGCCACACTAGTCAGGTAGGAAACCCTAGCAGCGTCACATTAATGCCCAAGAAGATCAAGCGATGAGAGAAGTAACTAGTCTATACACAAAGTCGTCAATTTCAAGTCAGTATATTCTGATAGTTTATTTTCACAATAATCTATCCGAGTTATTAAAATATGAGGAATCTGAGTCTGCTAACTTATTCCTTCAACCTAGGAACTAAGATAATAATCAAAGGAAGAGGCAACTGGAAGGATTGTCGAGACAATGAAGTGTTTGTCTCATAAACGTGAGAACCTGATTTGTTGTCTAGAACTCACACTGAAAACTGGACATGGAGGAACACTTGCCATTTCAGTGCTGGGAAGGAAGAGGCAGATGGGTCCCTGGAACTTGCTGGCCAGACATCTCTGTTTGTTTGGCAATCACCAGGCCAGCAAGAGACCTTGTCAACAAATAAACAAACAAATAGAAATAAGATATGGGTGTCCACTGAGGAATGACATCTGAAGCTCATCTCTCTCTGGTCTCCACATTCATGCACACAGGCAAGCACAAATATGCATGATTGACTGTTCAGTGAATCCCAATTATATCAGGTGAGACTTTCCTTTTAAAATATGGTTGTGAACATTAGGATGGAGATGTAATTGAAGTGTATATTTCTTGCTCTCTGAATACTCCCAAGACACCTTCTAAAAACTGTAAAAGAATACCATCTCACTAGGTATTGAATTATGATAGGAGTCATAACATGTGACTCCATCTGACCCAACAAGAAGGCATTATTGTGTTCATATGACCTACAGAGTATATTGGTATTGGGCACAGAATAGCAATGCTTTGCAATATTATATTTGCAAAGATCCATTTGGCATTTGAATCTTATTGATGACATTTGGACAGTGTCTATAACTGAGAAATCTGTGATTAAATATATGAAATGGCACATTTTGGTGGAATATAGTTTTGATCTTCATTGGAAGCCCTGTCTGAGCCCTTTAGAGAGAGAGTTTGGAGACTTTCTTTCACTACACAGATGGCACTGATGATTAAAGTAGAACATTTCCATCAATTGATGAGGAATGTCTCAGTTCTGAGCAACGAGTACACAATATCCAACTGGACTTTTGTCCCCTTTTATTCAGTTTTTTTGAGACAGGGACTCTTTGATGATAATCCATTACCACTGTACTAGCCAGAGACAGAAACTCTTGTGGCCCAGCCTACTCTTGAACTCAGTACCTCCCTGAGGCAGGCCTTGACTTCCTGTTTCTCCTGCCATGCTCTCCTAAGTGCTGGAGTTAGATGTCTGTGCCACCTCACTTGGTAGTAAATGAGGATCTTTGAGTTAATCTGTTTTTCTTTAGATATGTTTATATTATTTTCAAAGCCTACGCTAAATATATTAATCAATGAGCTCACTCGTTACTACTGTAATTCCTTGTCTGGAAATTATATCTGATCAATATCTGTTTACAGTTGATTAGGCCTAAAGCAGACAGTGATCCATGACCAAACAAATCAATAGGCTGGCTAGTTCTTTGTCTTCTAGGGCTTGACGTTAGATGAGCTGGCATCTCTACTTTCGTCCTCGGGAATCTGACATGTTGACGTGAGACGTAAAACCATGGAGACTGAATCTAGAGGGAGCTTGTGTTATGAGATGGGAGGATTGCGCCTGGACATTCTATTAAAGTAAGGAGAAAGCGGCAACCATTGCATGGAGATAGTAGAGCAATAAGAGAAGTCGGGGGCTGGGGAAGGGGAAAGGCATCAGCTCATTGCTAGGGCTTCCCTTACTTCCATTTCTGCCCATTCCCTAAAGTTATAGGACCCTGCTCAGTGATGCTTTTCATCGAGGTGATCTGATGCATCTCTGTCTCTTCCCACTGACAGTGCATCTTAACTAAAATGCACCGTGGCTTTAAGATATTTATGCTAATATACAATTTTGATTAGCTCTGCTAGGAATTAATGCCATGGTAGAAAAAAATTCAACTTGTTATTTAGAGGCATTTAAAGTCTGGGATTGACACTGTGGGTAAATACCAATTTAGTTGACTTATCCTCAGGAAACCATCTTACTTCCCCTTATAGATTGTGCGTGTTCCTTGCAGGTGTGTGTACCCATGTATGTGAGAGTCAGATCACAGGCATGGGGTGGAAGTGGTATGCTCTGATTAAAGCTCTCTTTTCTCCTACTTAGGGTCAATGGTAATGCCAGGTGATCTCAGAAACCACAAGACGATGTCGTTGTCTTCATCAGTCAAAGTCAGCATGAAGCAGGAATGTCACATGACCAAAGCATTGCATCAATCTCTCGGCTAAGTCTGAAATAAACATCTGTGATGTGAGCCACGAAAATCTATTTATTTCTAGCATTGGACTAATTAATTAATAAATCTCTTTAATCTCCAAGTACAGAAAATGCCATGTAAATTTGTCATTACCCAGCTTGCATTTTCTCTTGGAAATATACTCAAGAGACACATGTGGAGAAAATGTAAAAATATATTACACAAATGAAGTATGGAATTGTTTATTCTAATTTATTTGTGATAACTATTTTAAGTTGAACATGTTTTACAAATACTATATATCGTTTAATAAAAGTGATTTGAATTTTATGGAAAGACCGGCCCTGTTTTTCTTTTTCACATTTGGGTTTATGAGACTTGTCATTAAACAGTGTCTAAGGGCTAGTTCTTTTCCAGACACAAGGCATTCTCCAAATGTGCGTGAAAACTGACAAAGCCCAGAGCTAAGTGATATAAAGCCCGTATCTGTCTTACATCTTTTTGAAGTTCCGCCTTATGCCATTTTCGTTGGTTTGTTTGTGACAGGTTCTCACTATGCAGTCCAGCGTGTCCTGGAACTCCCTGTGGAGTCCAGGCACACCTTGAACTAGTGTCAGCTTCTTGCCCTGGCCTCAAGAATGCTGGGATCACAGGTGTGAACCCCCCGTATAAATATAGCCAAAAATAGCTGTGGGAGAAACACCATCTTTGGCTTCTAAGCCACCATTCCAACAGTTGTTTCCACACTTTGGATTGGAGTCTATGCTCTGCTAACTCAAAGCTGCTTTTATGAACATACAGAGTCGATTATTGCTGCTAGGAGAGAGCAGAGAAATTTAGAAAGTAGCTCAATCCCTGCTGGCTCCTTCCTTTAAAGGTCAGAAATTCCCTCCCCATCCCCCCACCCCCCATCCCCCCATCCCCCCATCCCACCCCACCCCCATGTTCCCCTTTTTTGTCCGGCAATCTTGTCTACTTCCAGTATCCAGGAGGATAACTATATGTTTTTCTTTGGGTTCACCTTCTTATATAGCTTCTCTAGGATTTTTTTACGAATTATAGGCTAGAAACCAATTATGAATGAGTACATCCCATGTTCATCTTTTTGGGCCTGGGTTACCTCGCTCAGGATGGTGTTTTCTATTTGCATCCATTTGCACGCAAAATTCAAGATGTCATTGTTTTTTACCGCCGAGTAGTACTCTAATATGTATATATTCCACACTTTCTTCATCCATTCTTCCACTGAAGGGCATCTAGGTTGTTTCCAGGTTCTGGCTATTACAAATAATGCTGCTATAAACATAGTTGAATAAATGCTTCTGTAATATGATTGGGCATCTCTTGGGTAAATTCCCAACAGTGGGATTGCTGGGTCCTGGAGGATGGGAAGAGCTTGGGGAAATAGGATGGTTGGGATATAGGAAAAGTGGATATGGCAACAAGGAATTATATATCTTAATTAAGGGAGCCATTCTAGGGTTGGCAGAGACTTGACTCTAGAGGGGTTCCCAGGTATCCAGGAAGACGCCCCCAGCTAGGTCCTTGGGCAGCTGAGGAGAGGGTGCCAGAAATGTACAGATCCTATTGCCATACTCATGAATATCTTGCATATCACCATAGAACCTTCACCTGGCATTGGATGGAGAAAATGACAGAGCCCCACATAGGAGCACCGGACTGAGCTCCCAAGGTCCCGATGAGGAGCAAAAGGAGGGAGATCATGAGCAAGGAAGTCAGGACCGTGAGGAGTGTGTTTACCCATTGAGACGGTGGGACAGATCTAATGGGAGACCACCAAGTCCAGTTGGAATGGGACTGATGGAACAGGGGACCAAACCGGACTCTCTGAATGTGGCTGACGGTGGAGGAGGACTGAGAAACCAAGGACAACGGCAATGAGCATGAACTCTACAGCATGGATGGGCTCACTGTGAGCCTTGTCAGTTTGGTTGCTCCCCTTCCTGGACTTAGGGGGAGCTGGGAGGACCTTGGACTTAACATAGTGAAGGGAACCCTGATGGCTCTTTGTCTTGGAGAGGGGTGGAGTGGGGGTATGGGTGGAAGGGAGGGGAGGGAAGGGGGAGGAGATGGAAATCTTTAATAAGAAAAAATGAGAAGAAAAAAAAAAAGGTCGGAAATTCCTTCCCCCTGTAGGGTCGATTGTTACTATTTAATTCAGAGGTACAGTAGTCTCCTGCTGTCAGAGAATAGTTTGCACTGCATTTTCACCGTTAAGTATATCCAGCAATACAAAAACAGTCCTCCTAACAGAAGACAGCAGCATGATTCCATGCTAACCAAAGTGACTTTGCCATGTCCTTGTGGCTGCTGTCTTTATAGCCACTACACAATTCACTCTCTGAAAGACTTGAAAAACACAGAGACTTATTACATTCTTCTTTAGATCATAAAAAAGAATGTTCAATGGAGTGGGGAACCCTGATGGCTCCTTGGCCTTGAGAGGGAGGGAGGGGAGGTATGGGTGGAGGGAAGGGGAGGGAAGGGGGAGAAGGAGAGGAGGGAAGGGGGAGGAGGAGCGGAGGGAAGGGGGAAGGAGGAGGGAAGGAGATAAAAAAGTATATAATAATAAATTAAAAATAAATAAATAAATAAATAAAAAAGAAATTTATTTGTTGAGGATGTTTATCATTAACTTTTCTATATTCAGTAAAATGACCAGTTGCCCAATTTGGAGGGTGATTTCGTATGTAAATAATGTTTATAAGAGAACACCACCCCTGAATAAAACAAATTGGCCTTCAGACCTTAAAAATTACCGTTTTGGAGCTGGAGTTACGGTGAGAAGACCCTCACTGCCATTCAGTTTCCAGTGCCCAGCACAGAAGCTCACAGGATCCTATAATTTCAGCCCCAGAGGATCTGACTCCTTCTTCTGGCCTCCTTGGGCACTGAACTCAGATACACGCACCCCCACACAGATACATATGCTTAAAAATAACCCTATGTCATGGCAAGACAAGCCCACTGGGGCCATAGAGGCCTGAATGTTGTGGGACTAGCCAACACTTTTCAATTGATTTCAATTCGACAAATCAGAACTCGTATCTGATACCGTTACCTGGGCCGAGAATCCCTGGAAAACTAGGTCATGCATGGACCCTAGAGAAGAATCTAATACGATTCTTCTGCTATTTAGACATAGTAGTAACTGCTCCCTAAGTTTTTATTTCTATACCCATAGATCACTGTGTGTCTCAACCCTCATCAGAGAAGCTTCTGTATATATTACATGGAAATCAATATAGAGACCAGCAACTAATCAGGGAATAACAGACAGCGGAGGACTCAGGTCTAAATAGACCATGCATACCTTACCCCATCCCTCAAGGCTCATAGATCACTGAGGAAGAGGAAAGGAAAAGACTGTAAGATCCAGAAAAAGTATGCACCTGCAGCAAAATGGTATTTACTGGGCAGGATAGGGTGGTTACACACATGAACGCACAGAGGCTGGGGCTGTATGCATAATACCTGCACAGGACTAAGTCGACCCAAATCCCAGCGTGGATAGGGGAGGGAGTCATGAACTCCCACCCCTAACTGAAGAGCTGTTGGTAACTGCTAGCTGCTGGCAGTGAGAGAGTCAGTTTTCTTCAAGGATACAGCCCCAAAGAGGCTACAGATGCTGTAGCAAGTGACCCTCCACGCATGAACATACAGGCAGCTCACAGTGGGTTCAGGAAAGGCAAGGGGTGGTGGGAACAGGGAAGGAGGTGGAGGGAGGCAATGGGGGAGTTATTTGATCCAAACAGCCTATACGTATGTATGAAACTCTCAAAGAATAAGAAAGAGATTCTAAAAAAATTTAAAAAGAAGCTATCATTTCAGTATGTATCGGGTGACGAGCTCAGCTGCCGAGCAGGCTGTCTCCAAAGCCTTCTTTCGGAGGCAAACCCTTCTGCCCAGAGACAGCATTCTTAGCCGATGAGACCTGTGATCCTGATGAGCTCAACACAGATTTTCTTTAAGTAGTTAAATTTCTCCTATCTTAAGAGAAAATGATTACAAAAGAGAAACATGCAGTCACTTGTATAAATAGAAAATAATGTTATTTATTGTGGTGTGGTTGGTGAGAAAATCTTTTTGGCTCAGGTGGGATCTAATATATCACTACTCAGGAAACTTGCTGTGTCCACCCTGCTCTTGACACAGTCTATTTCCTTTCCTTATCCAGTGAGACAAAGCAGTGTGACACGGTGCACAGAACAAAGGGTCTAAAAGAAACGTCAGCTTTTATCCCATTTCTGTCCCTTGTTAGCTGTGCATGTGCACTTGACCTCCAAGACTCAAGTTATCCTTCTGTTAGTTAGGTTGCAGCACTAACATGCATCGTCTGCAAATGATGTGGAACTCGTTAAATGGCATATAAGTTGCTAACATGTATTTTATTTAGTCATATGTACTAAAGAAGCGAATGTATTTCCGAAGACCACAACGTGGAGTTTCTTTACGAGAGGCAAAGAAACCTGCTGATTTGGTTGGCCTACGTTGTGCTTTTGCGGAGTTCATATGTGAACATAATGGCTGGTTTAAAGATCTACACCATATTTCAAAAATATTGTGTGTAATCTAGATAATTTATTCATACTCCATTTTAAACCATAAGAGTAATGAAAAAGAACTTGCCTCATCCAGGATTATGCTCTTAGTGGTTCATTCGAGGCAGGCAGAATCCCAGGGTTACTCCACGTCCTTTGGTCTGTTTTATCTCTCTTTGCTTGTGTTGGAGACTGGAGTTGGTCCCTCCAGAAAAATGGTAAATGGGTCACAGTTTCTGTAACAAGCAAAAGGAAAATGTGGAGGGACGTTACAGGGCTCTGTCTTAGTCTGGTTTCCTTTCAAGCAGAGGTAGTCACGTCAAACCTGGGAGGGAGCTATTGAGGTGCTTTGAATGAGAAACGGCCTTCAAGTTTGGCATTTGAACACTTGAACACCTGTTGGTGGTGCCCTTTGGGAAGGTGTAGGTGACACAGCCATGGTGGAGAAAGTACGACACTAGGAACCTAGTGCAGTCTTTGAGATTGAAAACTTCCTGTTACCTCCAGTTTGCTCTCTCTGCTTTGTGTTTGAAGACCCGAGACTAGCCCTCACAATGCAGAGAGGCTGACAACAAGTTCAAGGCTTAGCTTACCTACCTAGCAAGGCTCAGTCACAAAACAAAACACTAGAGGTCTGGTTGGGAGATAAGCAAATGTAAGAAACTGCATTTGCTATGAACCTTTGCCAGCTCATGCCCCCCAAAATAATGATGTAATTTGCCTTATTAAATAGAAACAAGGAAGAAACTTCCCAAACCCATATGACTAACTAATTGTATCTATTCAGGGAAATTGTAACCCAGGAATGAAATATCTTTTGATTCCTTCCAGCTACGTGCCATACTTATAAAAAAAATCATTTATACAAATGACTCTGCATGATGTAAATGGCCAAGATCATTACCACCTAATTGCAATCATTATCATTATCTAATGGTATTTCTGAAAGAGACCACCTGCCCGTCTTTGCAGACGCACCAAGTGATGGATCGGTAAATAGATCATTGTGTTAGGGTGCATTTGACTAGGTTAAGGATTTAATTTGGAATGAAACCCAAGAAAGCTTGATAACACTTTCCTAAATAGAAAACATATTTAGAAAGATATTTTGAAAAATGTTATTGGAATTTGTAGTTTGACTTTATATTTATTTAAACTTTTATTTAGCTGAGTCGACAACGACAATACCTTAGATAACGCATTGCCGGTGTGAATTTTACCTGGAGAAAGTGTGACCCAGACAGACTGACGAATGAATTAGAACAATAGAGCATACTGGCTGAGGCGTCATGAGCGGATTTTTACAATAGGCATGTACTTGCTATTAACACCTGGGCTCCCCCTAAAGGAGGTGAAGATACATTACACCATAAGACAAAGCGAAAGAATGGCTAGATGAACCCTTACTGGAAAGTCTATAAACCAGTCTTCAAGGGGCCAACGGAGGCATAGCTGCTGACTGCGGAAATATTAATTCTTCTCAAAATATGAGGTTAAAATGTACAAATGGAAGTTCAGCCTAATCAAACCAAATGGACTCATTATTGAACAGTATATGCAATGCTCTGCTTGCCAGGGCACGTGGTGTTCTCAGGAGGCTGCTTTCAGAGCAAAGCCCATGTTGAACTGTTGTGTCCTGCCTAAGTGGAAGTGGACAAAGCAGAATGGTTGTTCTACCGAGTGTTGGGAGCAGTCAGGAACACTAACAGCCTCTGGTTTTTCCAGCATGTTGAATGATACAGTGAATAAAAATAATTCTTTCTGTGCATCAACATGACCTTTTTGCAGCAAAAGATGAACAAAGGAACCCGTTGTGCGACAGAAACTCTTGCTTCTAGCTGATGCTCCTTGAACTCCATGCTCAGGAACTTACATCTAGCCGTGAGGTGAAGGACATGGTTTTCCTTCACACATAATGTGAAATGGAACACCGAGGAGTGCCTTCAACAATTAACATTGATTTCCATGAGAGAAACCTCTAGCTATAGAGACAGAGAAAACATCTGTGAGTCAGTGAAAAAGCCCGTCCTAAGGTTAATTTTGTTAGCATTTTAAAATTATAAGATGGAGTTAATATACACTATGAATATATCTTTTTTTCATATAAAAGAATGGCCTATTATGCAATCTGGAAGATAATCTAAAAGCATAGATAGACTTAAGGAAAGACATTCCCAGCCTTTGAGCATAAGTAATGGCTAGAAAGAACTGAACTAAAGCTCACCCGTATCAGAAGCATGGTGGCTGAGGCCTCCACTTGGCCGTGGCACGGCCGAGTGCTTATCTAGCTCCTATGTCATTTAACACACACTTGCGTGTTGGAGAATCTCTAGATGTCGAATACAGCAAATTATCACCCTTTGAAACAACAGCATGACACACATGACATCAAGTCAAAGATCTGTCCTACACGAATAGATTTATGCTCAATGACAAGAACTTGGAATATAAAGTAACAAGGAGAAGGAAGGCTTTGGATGTCAAGACCATTCTTTAGGGTGCTCTAGGCATTGCTGAGTTCTCCACTCTTCCAGTGGCTCCGCTCATTTCAGTGTGTTAAACTGTACTGTATTAAATCATCTTTGATATTATGTGATTTCATCTTTACTAAGAGCTTCAAAACTGCCATCTTTGTTCTGACCTGACCAGGCAGCAATCTTTCTCCTGGAGAGAAAACATAAATTATGAGTTCGGGAGGGAGAGGGGGAGAGAGAAAGTATAAACAGCAGACAGATAAGATTGATCATGGTAAGGCACACGGAAAAGTTGGCACTTCTTGCAACACATTGGAATGTTCAAAAAATGTGAGCGTTATTCATGATTAGATGAAATGAATTCATCCTTAGGAACTTCATTAGCTTGTGTTCTAAGAGGCCATTTAAAAAGCATTGAAATAATATTAAATTAAATTTCATGAATATTTATTAGATGAGTCTGTACATTTGAATACAGATGCTTGAGTTAAAGTGATTTCAGTAAATCACTTTTATTTTTGCACCATCAACTGAGAGCTCTCTGTGGAAGTCTGACTCCAGACACTGCACGTTTGGATGGGCTGTGTGTTCATCAGTTTAGGTTTTAACAGCGATGGAAGAATAATGCTATAGTGTGTGCATGATTTTTCATTTGATAATTAGCTATGAAATTCACTTTGACTTCTGATTGTAATAAATATATGCATAGCATAGTCAGTGTGTATGAAGGTGGCCGAGAAAAAAGTTATTCAGAAACCAAAATTATATATACACGTGTGTGTGTGTGTGCATACATGTGTGTGTATGTGTGGAATGTTTTGGCAAGTAAAGTGGGAAGAAGGAAGCTCTATACAGCAGAGTATAATTGCAGTCACTGTAACGTATGATAAAAGGGAACTAGGAAACAGCAGACACAGAAGCACCTATAGTCATTGTGGTGGCTTGGAGGAAAATGCCCCCCCCCAAAGGGAGTGGCACTATAAACAGGTGTGGCCCTTTTGGAGTCGCTATGATCTTGTTCGAGGAAGTATATCAGTGTGGAGGTGGGCTTTGAACTCTCATGTATGCTCAAGTCATCTGAGACACCTCACATCCTGTTGCCCAAGTAAGATGTAAGAACTCTCGGCTCCTTCTCCAGCACCGTGTCTGCCTGCACACCGCCATGCTTCCCACTATGACGACAATGGGCGGGATTTCCGAACTGTAAGCGAGCCACCCCGATTAAATGTTTTCCTTTCTAAGAGTTGCCCTGGCCATGGTGTCTCTGCACAGCAATAGAAACCCTAACTGAGACACCGTACTTTGTTCATTCTAGGAGAACTTTACTTTCAATTTTAAAAATACCTTTAAGACTTTAAGTCATGAAATAACTCTAAAAGTCTATTAGTTTTGACAGGTAGAGACACTGAGATGAAAAAGGTAAATGCTTTTGAGATACAAATTTGCTGAGAGAGTTTTTCCTCCCACCTTCTTGGTTATTCACTGGCATAGACTCAGGTTGAGACTCTCTGGGATGGCCGCTTTTAGAAGTACAGCTGATCCCATCCCCCACTTCTCATAACTGGTATGGTCGATTGGCAGATCTCAACATTTGCTAGAACCTGTATTGGGCAGATCTACTGAGTGATGGGTTGAAATGAGTCCAGTTCAGCTACATAACTCTTCTTATTTTTCATTGCTTCTGCTTTTTGTGAAATGTTGTATTTTCTAGAAACCAAAGTAACCTTTCCCTGTTTCTTTTCCTCCCCCTTCATTGTAGAATAACCCCTCTGCTGGCTTTTTGCATCAAGTCTGTTGTTATTTGCTTCAGTGATGATCCTTTCTCCATCTATGTGAGTTTGTTATCAGCACAGAGGTGAGAATGGAAAAGGAATGGGAATACATAGTTTGTTCTGACAACTTGTAAGTCACAAACGTGTTCAAACATGCATGTGAATAATTTACAAAGGAAATGACCTGTTTGCTACACACAGTATCCTTTCATCTGAACATATGAGAAGCATATTAAAAGATGCAAGAAGCCAATCACATATGGGAACCTGATAAATACTGTTCTTCTTGACCTTTATCTAACCACTAAAGCTTAATGCCCACAGTCAGGTTGTAGATATGTTTTTCAAATCTTAAAAAAGTGAATAACATTCTCCAGCTCTATGCCCTTCCCAAAGATGCATGAATCAAATAATGTAATAGATGATAATAGTTTCTGAAAATGATCGATTTCAGAATATCTGACAGTAAAAGTTCATAGAGGATTGAAGGCTTTTTCTTCCTCGGTTCCTCTATTTGAGGATTTCAGAGCACTTGTATGCCATTAAAATGCTTCCTAACAGGGGCTGGGGAGATGACTCAGCTGATAAAGTGTTTGTGGGTGACCATAATGACCCAAGTTTCTCTCTCAGAACCCATGTAAGAGCTAGACAGTGCAGCATGCCTTGAAACTCTAGTTCTGGACAGGGAGGGAAGAGGACCTCTGGGATCTTGTTGGCCAGCCAAATTGGTGAACTCCAGGTCCAGCAAGACATTCTCTCTCAAAAACTAAGGCAAGAGGGACTGAAAAAAGATGCCTAGTGTCAATCCCTGAACCCCCCCCCCCCACTACACATACACACCTCATAACAAATTGAAAATGAAAAATTTCAGACATTTCACACAATTTTCTTATATTAGTTAACTTTCATTAAAAGAAAGTTTGGGATATGTTCTGCTTTGGATGTACATTGTCTCCCACAGGCCCACATATTTGAAATTTTGGTTCCTTGTGCGTGCTAATGTTTGGAGGTGTTGTGGACCTTGGGAGGTCAGGCCTAGCTGCTCGAAGTGGATCTTTGTGACCTTGAAGCTCATAGCCTGGACCCTTTTCCTTTCCCAACTCGGCTTCCTGCTCCACTTTGGTGTGATCGAATTTCTATCACAACAGCTGCAACCTACCCCTGCTGCCATGCATCCCCAGCCATGATGGCTGGCATCCCCTTTAACTGTGAGCCAAGATGGATCTTTCCCTCTTTAAATTTCCTAAGCCTCATATTCTTTTTTCTCTCTAGGTGCACACAGTTGGGATGGGACCATGAAAATGTATAATATCTAATGTAACAAATCTTTGTAGTCGTTGAAATACAGAACACTGGTGTACAATAATTCTGTAGCTAGAATCCAGCCCACAAGTCAGTTATAATACCTAATGTATTTTCCAATCCCAATCCTGGTTCTTCATTATGATAGGCACTTATTTATCCCCAAAACTTATTTAAAGCAAGCCTCTATTTTAAGAACCATCCAAGGAAGCTCACCTCTGAGAAAATGCTCTTTATTGGTGTAGCAGAAACTTAAGGAAAGTCAGGACACAGCTTGCTTGTATTCATCTATTATTTTATAGGAAGTAGCTATAAGATGTAAAATAAAATAAAGGGTCCTTGTTTGAGCTGCATTGAAATCAAAAGAACAAAAAAAGAGGTATACATGGATGAATAATGACCAGAAACAGAGGAGGGAAACATTTTTCTGTCAACTTCATGCAGTTAAAGAGTAGACAGCTATAGTTCAAACAGTATCACTAAGGGAAAGAGGCGCAAATGCCTGACTACCTGGGGATACGCAGTAACAATGTTTGTATTAACACCCTGCCTTGTTCCCTAGCCATTAAAACTGGAGACAAACCAGGTAGACAAACTGCGTCTCTACTGGGTCGCCAAAGTCCTGATCATTATACCTGGCACAGATTGAGGTTATGTGGAGGTTAAGTAGTAAAATGGGAGAAAATTAACTTGTCAGTACAAGGCTGTAAGGCTAGCTAGGGAAGGTTGTTAGGTCCCTGTGTGTGGATGCAGCACACTGACTCAGAGGTGTACTGAGCAGGATGAAGGTCACACCCCCCTGAGACTGCATGACAATCATCTGATTTAGCCACCAACCCAGGGTCAATGTAGCTTTACTAAGTAATATCTCAAGCAGGGTGTTGTCTGACAAGGCGTGTATATGAGGATAAATTCTTGTCAAGTGTATACCAGGAATGGTTTGCTTTCTGTGGAATGTGAAGACCAAAGACATGTTTAAGCAGTGAGCAGTCAGAGCCCACAAAATGCTCGGCTGCCTGCCTAGTGAGCCAGAGGGAGAAAAACGTTTGTTTTTATGATTTAAAATGCACAAACCTACTTCAGTTGAATTCATTTCTGTTATGGTGGTAGTTGATTTTCATGTTCCATATTTAACTGGACATACCAAAAAAGTGTTCTTTGTATGTGTGTACATATATATATATATATATATATATATATATATATATTCACATTCTAACAGATTTGAAAAATGCAGTGGTCTGACAATGTAATCTAACAGATTAAGGCTGTGAGAGATGGGTTATTACACATATTGCAGCTGGACAAAAATCAAAATTTACACCAGCTATGAAAAGGAACTTAGCACTGTTCAATGAAATTTATATTAAGGTTGTGGTGGTTTGAACAGGTATGGTCCCCATAGTCTCATGTGTTTGAAAGCTTGGCCCATAGGGAGTGGCACGATAAGTAGGTGTGGTCTTGTTGGAGGAATTGTGTCTCTGTGGGGGCAGGCTTTGATGTCCTAGATGCTCTAGCAAGGCCCTGTATGGGCCTTCTTTTGTTGCCCTTGGATCAAGACGTAGAACTCTCAGCTCCTTCTCCAGCACCATGTCTGCCTGCATGCCACCATGCTTCCCACCATGATGATAATGGAAAAAAAACCTCTGAAACTTTAATTGAGATGCCCAAATGAAATATTTTTCTTTATGAGTTGCTGTGGTCATAGTGTTTCTTCACAGCAATGGAAACTCTAACTAAGACAAGGGTAAACTTTCATTTCTAGAAATCTCTATGGAAAAATCACCGGAAGAACACACCGAAGAGTGAATCATCTTGAGACGGGTTCACCAGGAAAAACTGGAAGAGATGAAATGGCCTCAGCTGGGCTCTTGCTGAGCAGAGAATGGGTCTGCTGAAGGACCTGCAGAAGGAAAGACCCGGATATTTGACGTTCTGCTTTGCAGATGTGTTCACTGTTGGGTTGGGAGAGCCCGGTGGAGGAGCTGTATACTTTATGAATTTATGTGCTCACGGGGGGGTTGGGGTTGAGATTGGAAATAGATGTGTTTTCTCCTCATGAAAACAGAAATCTAATATTGCACAGACAGTTCCTTAGAGGGCAGATTAAGAAGGGATAGAAATAAACGTCACCCTTCCCTGAATAAACTGTCTTTCTCAGACTGGGTTTTGACACTACATAAATATTTCATAATGCAATATAATGCAATTAAATTAAACTTTCAAAATACCATCCTTCTAAGAGAACAGAGAATCAGATGAATGCAATTGTGTTGAGGTAAGCTCTAGCCACATATTCGCTCGTTTCAGGTAACATTAAAGTATGCCAATTTCATTACATAATTACGAGATATACCTGAAGCCTGAAGCCCAGGTAATAAGAATTATAGGTAGGGAAACAACCTTATTTTATTTTATTTTTAAAAGCAAACAAACTATCTATTCATATTACATACCAATCCAGTGCCCATTCCCTCCCCTTCTCCAATTTACTCCACTTACCCCCCCACCCCATTCCCCATCCACTCCTCAGAGAGGGTAAGGCACATTGATTTAGCGAAGGTCCAAGGCCCTCCCTACTATATCTAGGCTAAGCAAGGTATCCATCCAAAGAGAATAGGTTTCGAAAAAGCCAATGCACATGGTAGGGATAAATCCTGGTGCCACTGCCAGTGGCCCCTCAGTCTGCCCCAGCATTCAGAGGGTCTAGTTTGGTCTTATGCTATTTCCTTCCCTGTCCGGTTGGAGTTGGTGAGCTCCCATTATCTCAGGCAGACTGTTTCAGTGTCCCCATCATGGTCCTGACCTCTTTCCTCATATTCTTATTTCCCCCACTCTTCACCTGGACTTTGGGAGCACAGTCCAGTGCTCCGATGCAAGTCTCTGCCTCTGTTTCCATCAGTTGCTGGATGAAGGTTTGATGGTGATATTTAAGATATTTATCAAGGCCAGTTTGGGCACACTCTCCTCTATTGTTTAGGGTCTTAGCTGGGGTCATCCTTGTGGATTCCTCAGAAGTTTTCTAGTGCCAGGTATCTTGCTAGCCCCTTAATGGCTCCCTCAATCAAAATATCTCTTTCCTTACTCTCATCTCTGTCCTTCCTCCATCTTGACTATCCTGTTCCCTCAAGTTCTCCTCCCCCTCCCCTTCTCCCCTTGTCTTCCCCTTCCACCCTCCCTACTCCTCCCAACCCCACGCTCCCAATCTTGTCAGGAGATCCTGTTTATTTTCCTTTTCCAGGTGGATCTATGTATGTATTTCTTAGGGTTCACCTTGTTACCCAGCTTCTCTAAGATCATGAACTATAGGCTCAACATCCTTCGCTTTACAGCTAGTATCCACTTATGAGTGTGTACATACCATATTTATCTTTCTGGGTCTTGGTTACTTCACTCAGGATGGTTTTCTCTAGTTCCATCTATTTGCATGCAAATTTCAAGATGCCATGGATTTTTACCACTGAGTAGTACTCTAATGTGGAAATGTGCCACACCTTCTCCATCCATTTCTCAGTTGAGGGTCATCTATGTTGTTTCCAGGTTCTGCCTATTACAAATAATGTTGCTATGAACATAGTTGAGCAAATGCCCTTGTAGTATGACTGAGCATCTTTTGGGTATATGCCCAAGAGTGGTAATGCTGGGTCCTGAGGTAGGTTGATTCCCTATTTTCTGAGAAATTGCCAAAATGATTTCCAGAGTGGTTGTACAAGTTTGCATTCCCACCAGAAGTGGAGTGTTCCCCTTACTCCACATCCTTTCGAGCATATGCTATCATTGATGGAGAAAGAACTTTCATTCATCTCATTATTGATACACATTTGAGTAATTTTTTGATTTTTGTAATAAGGCATATTTACAACCATGCTGCTGTAACCAGGACTTCACACATTTCATAGAGAGAAAGAAAAAGACAGAAACATGAACAGAGGTGTCAGGAAACCTCCACAGTCCTGAACTTGAATGTGGAACATCAGAAGGAATTTCTATTTTATTCTGAAAGGACTGAGAGCTTTCAGAGATGCTCTGATTCCAGTTTTGATATTTTGTCTGCATCTATGTCTATGTGAGGCTGTCAGATCCCCGGGAACTAAGTCACTGCCAGTTGTGAGCTGCCACGTGGGTGTTGGGAATTCAACTCCAGGTCCTTTGTGACAGCAGCCAGTGTTCTTACCCTCTGAGCCATCCCTCCAGCCCTGATTCCAGTTTTGAAATGAGAAATGTTTGAGAAGATTCTGGGCTGTCACATTAGACTAGGACGTGAAGAAGTTCTCACAAGCTATGTGGTTGCATCTGGAGAGGGAAGATACGGATTTCAAGTGCTTCTCACTTGCTAAACAGGAAGGAGCCAATGTGTGGATCATAACAATAAGTGCAAGCAACTAAAAATACCTCAAACTTATTTTCTTCCCCAGCTCATAATATAAGCAAAAATGAATCAGAAAAATGCTAATGGATCCTATAATTAATTAGAGCAAATGCTGATAAATCAAATTGAAAGCAGGATGGTAGCAAGGAGTCCTATAGTCTCAGTCTCAAGTGAACATTTTACATGCAAAATGGCATTCTTTGAGTTCCAAGTTCCACATGCTGTGGCCTCAATCCAATGTAGCTGCGACCTTTTTCTGTGATATCTAATGCTAGGTCATTAATTATGATGGTGCAGTCACTCCGAGCTATCAGTCACCATGGTGGACAAAGGCTGAGGAAGACCATGCACTCCAGATGACAAATCCAAAATGCTTAAGAGGTACAGTTTCAGTCACCATCTGTAAGCACATGACTAGCTCTATCTTGATGAACCAGCTCAGAACAATAGACGACCCATGTACCAGAGGTAATAAAAACATAGCAGGTATCGTTTGAGCGTGCCAGGTTTAGGGACAGACCGTTTAGCTGGGGATGACCGCAACACGAAAGAATCTCCACTTTCTAAACAATGCATATTTCAAGGTAGCAAGGACGTAGTAAGAAGATTTTAAATATAAATATTTTGGCTAGTAAGTACGAACGTTTTAGAATAAGAAAGTAATCTATATGGATTATATTCTGCATAGGCAGTGTCAATACACAAAGTGAAAATTGCACAGTTTTAACTGGCTCTTATGAAACTGTTATCATTTTGGCATTTACTAAATTGTGAGCTGCGTAGGGGTATCTGTGTGCTAAGAGGGCACGTGGAGGGTCAGAAAATGACTTGACACAGTCAGTGCCTTCTATCAGGTGGTCCTGGGAGGTGAATTTAGGTCTTTAGGTTTGGTGGCAGGATCCTTGGCGGCAAGGTCACTAATCCATCTCTTAGGCACCCACAAAACATTCTTGCTGAAAAAAAAAGGAAAGAAACCTGAATTTAATGGTGCTTTTAACTACCTTTTTACGTGAAATAGAAGGTACCACTTTGGGTTTTTGTTTTATTTTGTTTTGTTTTTCCAGTATCAGAGACAGGACTTAGGGTATCACACATAGGAGGGAAGCATCTATGCAACTGTAGCCCCAGCCCAGAGGACAGCGCTCAGCCATTAAGCTACATCCCGAGCCCCAGAGAAGTATCATCATCAAACTCTAGCTATAGGAAATACTGTAGGAGACGACCTGATCTTTAAACAAGGTTATCTGACGGTAAGAAATGGAGAGAGAGAGGAAAACCAGCAATTTAGGAAATAAGGAAACAGCTGCAGTAATTTTATCCTGATTCAACCTAACAAACCAGGCAAAATATATATCAATATTCAGTGACTCCAGGCAAATATCAATATTCTAAATGCAGAGGAGACGCTGTGCTGGTGTTTAAAGAGAAGTTCCAGTCTTTTATAATTATATTCCAAAGTATTTTGCTGTGTAATAAATTGCTTTGAAGTAATGTAGGGCAGCCGCATAGAGGAAAATCTTAGGCTATGTGTCCGTACAGCAAACAGGGAAGGGTCAGGAGAGATCTTCTATTATTCCACTGTTGTGCAAGCTTGAATCTTTCCATTATGTAAAGTTTTTAAAAATGGATTTGGGTATCTTATCTCAAGAGAAAAATCCACTCCCATAGTACGGTGTCCAACAGATGAACCACAGCTGCTGAACTTTATTCCTAAAGGGATTTCTTCCTTGGGCCCAGAAAGGAAAGCCTTACGTTTTTCCTTCCTTCCGTGATTTCCATCCAATTATAAAGCTAAGTAAGGTGAAAAGTCTAGGCATAAAGGCAAAATAAAAGCAGCTAACAAATGAAAACATCGCTTCAGAACCGAGCAAATTACCAGAGGCAGTACATCGGAACAATGTATTGCTGAGCTCAGGAAAACTAGCTGCTTTTTTCAGCAATTCCGCTAATAAGGGAGTGACCTCAGGCAAGTTATGTAATGCTGTGGCTTCCTTTCCTCATCTGTAGAACAGCCCTTCTGTGATGCACTTTCTCTGCAATCCAGGCCAGCCCAGGCCACTTGCATCTCTTCCTCCCCACCCCCCTACATCCCATCTCCCTCACCACTCCCCCCTCCCCAACTGTTTTCATTCTCCCTACTCCACTGCATTCCATTCCATTGTGTCTGGTTTGGGTCTATGCTATTTTCTTTCACATATTATTTGTTAAAATGTGGGCTCAATGTATAGATTAGTATACACTGCCTAGGGATGGCATTTCCTGTCAGGGGTTGTAGGAGACATTCTCTAACAATGAAAAACATTTTCAAGTGTGTCAACAATTAGGACTAGGAGAGATGGTACATTATTTACATATTCACTCCAGTAACTAGGCTAGATACAACATGGTATACATACATATCAGTATTTCAGCCCTTTTAAATGACAGAATTATAAATTCCAAATTGATGTTATACTTCCTTTCCTTCAGTGTGATTGAAAAGATCTAATTCACATGACAGAATTTTCACAGGGTGAAAGTAAGCAGCTTCAGTTTCCTTGTGTGGTGTGGATTTGCAAACGTTTGTATAGCTTTGGGCATCTCCTTCATCTAAACCGTACACAGAATACCCACCTTTGCACGTGGTATTAAACTTCCTTTCTATCCCCATGAGCTTCATTCAAGTCTCAGTCCTTGCAGTTTGTGTTACTTGTGACTAGCATTCGCCCCATGGGGATGGCTGTCCTTTAGCAGATGGATATGCACGGAAAGAACTGCGCATGCTTGGGCTTGGATGGCCGCTCTATTGGATGGCCGGTTCTTGGAGTTGGTCTCATTCTGTTTGGAGAGCTTCAGACTGCCGGCTCTGCTAGCCTCTGTCTCTCTCTCTCTCTCTCTCTCTCTCTCTCTCTCTCTCTCTCTCTCTCTCTCTCTCTCTCTCTCTCTCTCTCTCTCTCTCTATCTCTCTCTCTCTCTCTCTCTCTCTGCCAAGCTTGAGCTAGTGCATTTGTTTACAGACCTAAACTGACACCACGTTTAGTAATGAATTTCCCAGTCACGACTCCCAAAATAAGGTAAGCTTTACTTTTGAGTTATAGAGAAGGTTAGATCCCAGAGACATGGTTGGTTCCTGTTACCAGTAAGTTGTACAGGTGAGTTCTGACTCCATGCCTAGTCTAGGAAAGGACAAAGTGAAGAATGCTGTACGCTTTTCCCTGAAGTACACTGAGTGATGAATCAAGTGGGGGCAGGTAAAGGGCAGGGATCTTTTATGAGGAGTTAACTAGAACACATGACCTCACTAATATCAAATCTCAGAATGAGTCAGATTTGCCTCCATAGGACAGGGTCAGACCACTCACAGTGACACGCCATCACTCCTTGTCTCCCTCTGTCCTGGGACCCTCAGGGAAGGGTCTAGCTTAAGGAGTAGCTGATGGGGGCTCCAGAGACAACTAACAAGGAAGCTTGCTTCCTGCTAGTGGCTCACACAGCAGGGAAAGGAATTACCGTCCCAAAGTTGGTGCCCCCAGCGTGCCAGTCACACATTGCCCAGCTTCTTCTGAGGTTGAGTCCACAGCTCAGGGTGAGGCTATAGTGAGCAGCAGTGCATTTACCTGGAAGGAATCATCAGGAGTGGGAAGAAAGCATTCACCCCCAATTCCCCAGATTCATTTTTCTCTAAGTCCATGAAAATTGAAACCATAACACATACCATGTCCCAAAAAACCAAGAAGGGGAGATGTATGTGTATCAGGATGTATTCCCTCATCTTGAGGATAGCGTTGTTAACACTTGTCCTTTTTAGTTCTCCTGGTGCCCCAGATAGCTGTAGAATTTGCTTCTAGAATACTCTGAAATATATATGCACATTTCATTAAACAAATCAACTTCAAGGCCAGTTGTAATTCGAAGCTTGAAATCCATTCTGTTCTTGTGCCATTTCTAAATATGTCCAGCTTTATCCTGGCCGGCGGGATACAAACGGGGGTCTCTGATAAACCTAGAGGAGGAAAAGCAATGGAGAGGAGAAGAGACACGAGAAACGACAGCAAGACAGGCTTTCTGATCAAGCTGGCACTTTATTATTCCTCAGAAGCTGTTATCTAGCAAACAGGCAAGGGGGGAGGGGAGGGTGTTAGGTCTGCTGGAATTCAGATCTGGAGACTTCCCTAGCTGATAAAGAAATACTGAGGGTCTGTGATTGTTAACTAACAAAGGAAATGCTAATTGTTTCTAAAGCCTGGGGCCTGTAGGTCTCACTAGGCTAATTTCTTAGGTCCAGAACTTGCCCTGCAAAGGCGAATATCTTACTTGTGAACTTATGATGGCTGTAAACAAAATACAGGTCTCAAAATACAGGTCCTTGGTTTGGGCACAGGTTCATTTTTTTTTTCAACAGTGTATCGCAAGTTCTTCAAGGAGAAATTAATGACAACCGAAAAGACAGTATAAATTTTCTCTAGATGTGAGATGCCAATACCTTGGAAAAGACCTCAAACTTTTAATATAAAGACCCTAATAGTATAAAAGACCCAGGGCAAAGCCGAAGTTCAAAGATTAAATCTTCTTTCAAGTGAAAGTCAAAATATATTAAAGTCCAAGTGAATTAAAGTCTGATATCAAATTATTTCCCCCGTGGAATTAAACGTTTGAAGTTTGAAACTTGTAAGTAGTAATTAAGACTCAACTATCTTTCTCACTCTGTAACTCATCTCTGTCTCAGAGAGATTCTGGATGCTTCATAGACTAGGTCTTTCAACAGCTATATTCCTGGAAGTCCCCTCCCTATATATGCACATGTGAGTGCACCCACCTCTCCCCACACACATATGCACACAGATACACACACACACATACACACATACATACATGCACACAAACGCATTCACACATGTATACAGATACACATGTGCACACACACATATAGCTATAGCTCCTTTATTTGGACTCGTAAAGTTTGTAGTGTCAGGTCTCAGGCAGACCTCATTCAAAATCTGCAGAATTTACAGATAATAAGATTGCTGAGCACTGGCTCCATACTTCTCAATTCAGACCACGAGCTCATCTCTAGCACTTACAGTAAAACTAGATGCAGAATTACGTTGCTAGAGCCATTGTTATCAAAGACGATGGCAGAATTCCATTGCTCTGTGTGAGAAGAGGAAATGGGTAGCAACTACGTGGTAGCCCTTGTCAACAATCCAAAACCTGCTTATTCAAACTACAGTGCGATAAATCTACCAGAAAAAAAAAAAAAAAAAAAACAAGACTGATTTAGGTGCCACAGGATTGTCTGTTTGGGATAGGGAATATTTTCCCCTATGTATTGCTTTCTGTCTTGGGTAGCAGAAAAGCCATGTGTATTTTCATAAATTTAAGAAATTTGTATTACTACAAGTTCTAAGATGTTTTTTTACTAACTAGCCTAGTATGTATTAAGCATCTTTGTATTGCCTCTGCTCTTGATACTGGCTGTGGCCTCTGTTCCCATGTCATCTCCTCTCTCTCGATAGCCAGCATCCATTGTGGGCCACTAAGAGTACAGTTCTCCTGAACTTATAGTTGGATTAGCTCCCCACAGCGTTTGTCCTTGAGAGTGTATCCATTTTAACTATGCATAGCCACATTATGACAGCAACAACTTGTAGACAATCCTCATAAATCTAAGGCTAAGTTTGTCATATTTTCTTTTTTATACCCTCGGGGATGATTCAGATCAAGAGTGAATGTAGAGAGGGAGGAAAAAGGAAAGGAAAGGATGACTTGAGAAGTCTACTTAGATCCAACACTTTAAAATTAAAGCACTTTAAATTTAAACTCTTGGCTGATCATCTGGTAATACCAGAGGAGCCCCTCATTCCTTGAAGGCAGAAATTGTGTGGAAGACCTGCCACTGATGAATGTCACCTTAGCCACTGCTCCTTTAGAAAGCCTGCGCCGGTCTGAGCTGGTGGGCTGAGACCATCTGCCACTAGAGATCTAATTGGTTCCTAGATAGACTTTCAGCTCCTTAGAAAACTGCCTGAATTTAAGGCTCTTCCCTAAGGTTGATACTCTCTTCTCAGCCTCAGTCACAAAGAAACAGACATTGGCCCGAGGATCTAGCTGCTTGACCTACTGCAGCCACTGACTTCAAAACACAGTGCTCTTCCAGACAGCACCGCTTCCCGTGTCCCAGGAACAAAAACCTGGCCCCTTGTCCAGATAAAAAATTAAATATTATTTTGAAAAATACAGAAAAATGACTAGACTGGATGTGAAAACTTATGTATAATGTCACATATATTGTCCCCACCGTAAGTCAGGACTTCCATGTCATTTTTCAACTCTTCCATGCTTCGGAGTTCTTGGCTCTCACATGAGATACTGAAAAATCAACAATTCTTAGTGTTGTTCTTCGGGAACCAGGTCCAGAAATAAAGCAAAGGGCTACAGAGAGACACAAAATTATCGATTTTCACTTCCATGATTGTGAAGTTGGAGTATATACACAAGCCATTTGTATTCCCTTAGATGCAGACATCTCTGAGACCACGGCTGCAGATAGCATTGGACCACAGGGATAGGATGGGAGTGGGAGATTCAGTCCTGCTCCCAAGCAGGAGAAGGGCTAGGAGAAGCTGAGATCCCGACTGATTCCTTACAAACTGTGTGGTCATGTCAGTCTAGTCCTTCCCTAGAGAAGGCAGAAAGAGACTGTGGAGTGCAATGCTCATGAGCTGTGACTGGCAAGGAAGGAAATAACTTCCCTTCCTCCCCACAATCATTTCCGACCTTCCCCTTGTAGATGCAAATCTCATAGAAAGATACCCATCTTTTGTCTGTCTAGTACCTGTGATTCCTGCATCTTGGGCTCTATTTGTAGAAAAGAATGTCCAGCTCTGGACAAACACGTCAGAATGAAACTCAGCAAAGCGTAATTGCTAAACCTTAGAATGCTCAGGGGTTAACGTAGCCCACACAAGTAGGGACATATCACTTTCTCCTCCCACAGAAACTGGAGTTAGAATACAAAGAAGAGACAGTGTGAAACAGTCTTATGAAGGGTACCAGCCCACAAGTCAGTAGAGAGACAGGAGAGAGCTAATGACTAGGATTTTATTCCTGTTTCATTCCTGTTGAAATGGTCTTCTTCATTTAAATGCTTGACAACACTTGACAAAGCATAGAAGTTAAAGTTGTAAGAATGGGTCCTTTCTAACCCCCCTTCTCTCTTTCTTAACAGAGGGAGAATTCATGAGAAATTCATCAGGGCAAGTCAAGCGATCTGTATTTCGCTATGCCTGTAGAGTCTGATTTGGGACATGGACTTTCTCATCCTTATTGTTGCAGATCTGTTATTTGTAAAAGACACAGAACATGCTAGAATTATCAGCACTAGGGAGCTGGAGGGCAAATAATGCTAATGGGATAAATAATCTATCATTTATTAGAAATACTCTGCAGGGCTCACTTTCCTAGCCTAAACAACATATTAGCAACCTCTAACAAGTTTCAGGGGGACATATTACTCTGTGACTCAACAAAGATCCTTGATTATACTGCCTAAATTAGACAGCATATTAAGAATTAATGACAGGCCAATTCCCTACAATTATACTTTTGTCAGGGGAGCAGACAGCCTGGTTTTCATGATATTAGCAACTTTTAGCAGCGAATCCCTTTTTTTATAGTGTCAGATGATTCAATTTGTCAATGATTTTTTTCCCCCGCACATGGGCATGCCAATAAACAATGCCTCAGGAAAAAAACTGAAATTATCTGCCAATGGTGGTTATTAAGGGAAGTGGCTGTGTGGTGGTGGATCTAGGATGCACTTCCCAGAGCTCTTTTCTGGAGGTGAAGGAATGATCTCCACAGTTTCTGAGATGATGTGAGACTATAGATACACTTCCTCTGTATCATATATGCTGGGGACACAGCTCAGTATGTACATACGTGTTCTCAGATGGTAGGAGAAGAGGATTGATTGATACACATTGTACTCCAACTTCAATGTGCCTACAGTGGCACAGGTGGTGCACGCATGCATACATACACACATGCACATGCACACACACATGCACATACATACGTATACATGCACACATGCGCACACATACACATGCACATGCATACACATGCACACACATACATGCACGCACATGCAGACACCCATGCACATGCACACATATGCACATACACACGCACACATGTGCACACATGCACATGCACACACACATGCAGACACACACATACATGCACACATACATCACATGCACACACACACACACACACTAAATAGTAAGGAAAAACATTTTAACAAGTGCATTGTGACAAAAAACTAGAAACCACAATTTTTTCTGAGAAAAAAGTCCTTTGTTAATGATCTAGAAACTTTGTGCTGTTGTTTTAAATATGTCTACTCACTCTAACATGCGGGTAATCAAATTATGTGGATTTGGATCTTTGTTGATGTCTACTGATTCCGTTCATGTTTATTTCACCCATATGTTACTTTTATATATTTACTCATTGTCAAGGCTTTCTCCAGTTTCCCTCACTAAATTAGCAAGTTCTTAGCAGAATCTAGTGTACGATGGAGCACCAAATGCCGGCCACTGTGAATGGTTAATATCTTACTATTCCCGATCTTTTTCCTTTCCCACATAAGGACTCCAGGTACTGCTTATGGCTGCTTGATTCTCTGCTACAGAGGGAAGAATTCTGACAGCCGCTCTACTTTTCTCTGGTGTAGCTTTTAAAAGAGAAAGCTGTAAATACAAGACTTAGACGTTCTAATGCATAAGCAGTTTTTTTTTTCCTACTGATTTGAAGAGAGGCATTCACGTGAAAGGGTGCCAGTCTTAAACCCTTGAGACTGAATGCCATTCCCAAAAGAAAAGAAAGGGGAGATTTCCTTAGTTTCAAGTTATGTTTTAGTTGTGACACGTACTGTTTTTAATTTTTACTGTTTTTAATTTTAATTTTACTAGATAATTTTTATCAGAAAGTTTATATGTTTATAACATTGGGAGACTGCCTTTACAAACAGTGTATTTAAGGTGGAAGTTTATGCTGAAGTCCCTCACACGACCAAATCTTTCTAGACACCAGTTATTTATTTATTTATTTATTTATTTATTTATTAAAATTTCTAGGCTGTTGAAAGTACAGAGGTAGTCAGGAGTATGGATCACAGAGGGCATCAGAATATTGTCAGGATGCAGAGGAGACTCATTAAGTTGAGTGCTAATGTCCAAAGTGAACACCCGGAGCACTAGCTTTTCTCCAGTGATGTGCCAGCCAGAGAAGAACAGTCACAGAGCATCGTGAGTCCCTGACATAAGAACAAGGAAACAAAATATTTGAACATCCTTGAGAAGTGGAAACCTGGGGAGTTTGTGGCACCCCAGAAGTTAGGTGCTCAATATCACCAAGCCTTGGGGTTCTTAGTGTCAACTATGAGTTATGCTGCAGTGCTGTACGCTTATTGGGTGACGTGAGTGGGACCAAACACAAGTCCACGGCATAGTAGCTGTTCAAGACACCCTGATATCATCTTCATCTCCCCTCTTATCCTTTCATGTAGAATATGTGCTAATCTCGGGAGGAGCCATAAATTTCTATGTAAATCTTCCCGGGCTGAAAACCATGGGGAAAGACAATTACGTTTAATCGATGAGCCGATATAAGCAGCCATTAACAGATGCCCCATTTAGAGCAGCGAAGGCTGGCTGCTCTGCAACTGCTTCTTATAAAATATGACATTAATCAAGAAGACTAATTTTGGCGCTGATGTGACTCTAAGTGCTTCCACTCAAACTCCACCTGGGGACAGTAATATGCTCACAAACAGCAGCAACTGGGGCAAATCCCTGTTGCTAATCTCACCTATATTAGCCTTTCCACCCTTGGGAGTATGATTAATTTCAAAGTCTAATGAAGAAAACAGGATGCAGGGAAAACAGAAAATTTAATTTCGTGATTAGGTGATAGCTTGGTTCTTAGGACATTACTTTCTTTTTTATTTCATTTGCTTATTTTTTTCTTTTATAGAAAAATTTCTTATACAATATATTTCGATTATGCTTTCCTTCACGTACTCTTTCCAGTTGCTTCCCAGCTCCCTTGCCATCCAGATCCACCACCTTCCTGTCTCATTAGAAAACAATCAAGTATCTAAAAGATAATACAATAATATAATATGCTATAATATGCTTTAATATAATATAATAATATAAAACAAACACATCAGAATAGAGTAACAAAAAAAGTACAATCAGAAGGAAGAAGAGCCCAAGACAACACACAGGAAACAGCTATAGACACAGAGACCCACCTGTTTGCACACTCAGTAATCCCATAGATAGACAAGTCCAGAAGCCATATATATTCAAAGGACCTGTAGGAGAAAAAAGCCCATAAAAACAAAAAAAAATAAAAGAAAGAAAAATACTTGGCACAGCATTATGAGCTCTCCAAACATGCTGTTGAGTTTGTTAGCTGCTTACCTCTATGGCTGGTCATGCAGCCTATCCTTAAGTGTAGTTTGTTTCCCCAGTGAGACTCCTTAGGAGTAATCTAAATTTTCATTTGCAAATGGTTATCAATTGGTGATAGCTTCTGGGGTAGGGATAGAGTCTATGTCCATTTCTTTTAGCTCGAGAACTCCTTTTGGCTCAGACCCCTGTAGGTCTTGTACATGCTGCCACGGTCTATGTGAATTCATATATGCTTTGGTTCTATTGTGTTTAGAAGGCTTTCTTTCTTTGGTGTCCTCTGCACCCTCTGGTTCTTACACTCTTTGGGCTTCCTCTTCTGCCGGATTCCTTGAACTCTTAGGGGAGGGATTTGATAGATAAACCCTGCTTAGGGCTGAGCGTTTCAAGGTCTCTCATTCTCTGTGTATTTTCTGACTGTGGCTGTGGGTCTCTGTGTTTGTTCCCATCTGCTGTAGGAGGAAGCTTCTCTGATGATGGATGAGCAAGACACTGATTTATGAGTATAGCAGAAAGTCATTAGGAGTCATTTTATTGCTACTTTTTTTTTTGTAGAGCAATAGTATTTGGTTTTCCCCTAGGTCCCAGGGCTATATAGTCTCAGGTTCTCAGTCACCCAAGCAGCAGCCTTGGGTATGGGTTTCATTTCATGGAGTACACTTTAAGACAAATCAAACACTGGTTGATTACTCCTGTAAGATTCGGGCCACCATTGCACTAGTATATCTTGCAGGCAGGTCACCATTGTAGATCAGAGGGTTTATAGCAGGGTGGGTGTTTATGGTTCTCTTCTGGTGGCATACAGAGTACCTTTTGGTACAAAGAACACTAGCCCATATTGGAAGGGTCATGGTATGCACCAGCTCAATTTTTCCATGTTTAATGAGTTATATGGCATGCACCAGCTCAAATTTTCCATGTTTAATGAGTTATGTGTGTGTTGTCTTGAGTAATAGGGCCTTGTTGTAAGTTTGTCTGACCTGGCAGCTTCATGGTGGGCGGCTCTCTGTCTCTTCCTCCTTTCTCCCAGCATTCTGTTCTGTCTACCCCACCCATCTAAACTGCTGACCTATCAAAAGACCAAGGCAGTCTCTTTATTTAACCAATGAAAGCAACACATAGAAAGAAGACCTTCCTACACCATGTTACATTTGTTTATGCTGCAATTATTTAACTCTGTGAAGCTGTGTTACTGTGCCTGTCTAAAACACCTGATGATCTAATAAAAAGCTTAATGGCAAAAGAAAGGAGAGAAGGGGCTAACAGCAGAGAGAATAAGCAGAAGGACACTCATGGAAGGAGAGGAAAAATGCAAAAAAGAGAGTAAGGAGAGGATGACATCAGGGGCCAGCCACTCAGCTACACCACCAGACATGGAATGAGAAGTAAAGAAAAGGTACACAGAAACAGAGAAATATAAAATCCCAGAGACAAATGCAGATGGGATAATTTAAGTTAAAAAAAAGTTTGCAAGAAATAATTGAAGTTAAGTCAGGGCATTTATTTTAAAAGTAAGCCTTCATGTGTGATTTATTTGGGAGCTCAATGGTAGGCTCCCTCAACAGAGTAAAGAGTAAAAATCCAATAACTTTTTAGCATTCCAACGTGGGGCTGGAGTAAAAGAAAATCTAACAGCAGTGCCCAGTTAGTGGCACTGTTTGTGACGAATTAGGAGGTGTGGCCTTGGAGGAGGTATGTTATTGGGGTGGCCTTTGAGGCTTCAAAAGCCCAAGCCATTTCCAGTTTCTCTCTCTCTACCTCCTTGTGAATGAAGATGTGAGCTCTCAGCTACTGCTCCAATGCCATGCCTGCCTGTCTGCTGCTGTGCTTCCTTCCCACTGTGTTGGTCATGGGCTCTGACCCTTGAAATAGTAAGCTCAAACAAACTCATTCTTCTTTACATTGCCCTGGTCAGCTTACCTCAGTGATAGGAACGTAACTAGGGTAGATGGTTATATGTGAACCAAAAATAAAAATAAAAATTGAATATAACAAACTTTTATAAAATGACTTGGACCAAAGAGACAGTCATCACATACTGCATGATTTATCAAGTTCACCACTGTCCTGTTCAGCAAAAAAGGGCTGGATGTTTTATGTCAGTTATATGTCCTTAGATGTTGAACACTGAAAGTTTAAACTCCTGTTTGCACTCAAGGCAAGGAATCAACTTTTAATATTGTTGTGTAAAAGTAAATAGTTAAAAACTATTTGCTCAATATGTGATGGAGGAGGGTCATCTGTCTATGTGTTACTTTCATTGGTTAATAAAGAAACTGCCTTGGCCCTTTGATAGGACAGAAAATTAGGTAGGTGGAGTAGTCAGAACAGAACTGTGGGAGAAAGAAAGCAGAGTCAGGCAGACGCCTCAGGCAGACACCATGCCTTTCCTCTCTGAGGCAGACACAGGTTAAGATCTTTCCTGGTAAGCCATCACCTCGTGGTGCTACACAGATTATTAAATATGGGTTAAAGCAAGATGTGAGAATTAGCCAATAAGAGGCTGAAACTAATGAGCCAGGCAGTGTTTAAAAGAATACAATTTGTGTGTTGTTATTTCGGGTGTAAAGCTAGCAGTGTGGGATCCGGGTGGCGGGACACAGCCCGCCGTTCCTTCTACAAATATGGATTTATGGTCAGGAGGTGGGCATGGCAGATGGTTACAGCAGTGTATTCTAAGCCTCTGCACTTGAGTTTAGAATCTATTAATTTTCTCTTGTTGGTTAATAATCTATCACACATTTGTTATTTGATATATATATATATGTATGTATGTATATATATGTATGTATACACTCACACACATACACACACACACACACACACACACACACATATATAGATATAGTTTTCTGTGGGTCAAGAGTCCAGTTGTGATTTAGCAGGCTTTCTTGTTCTCGAGTTCTTTTCAAGGCTTCACTCTTGGTCCCTGCCAGGGCTGAGTCCTCACTCAGCATCAGCTGGGGAAGGAAGGGCCTGTTTCCAGGCTCCACGGGGCTGGCAGTGTTTATCTTTCTGAAAGATTTTTTGGTGGGGCCTTTTTCTCTTAGTGCCCACAAATTCCCACTCTTTGGCATGTGCATCTTCTTAACATCCCTCACTTCTGTGTAAAATTATAGATACATGCTGCCCATTTAAAACAATGAAGCCTTCAATCATGATTTTCAGACTCACTTTCCCGTGTTCATTTTTTTCCCTACACACATGATCCAACCCTGAGCAAAACCAACTTTCTTTTTTTTTTTTTTTTTTGGTTTTTCGAGACAGGGTTTCCCTGTAGTTTCTAGAGCCTGTCCTGGAACTAGCTCTTATAGACCAGGCTGGCCTCGAACTCAGAGATCCGCCTGCCTCTGCCTCCCGAGTGCTGGGATTAAAGGCATGTGCCACCACCGCCCAGCTTTTTTCTCATTTTTTATGCTATCATTAAATTGAACAGTGTGAGAGGTTTTGAAGTTTAGGCATGCGTAGGTCTGCTATAGTGGATGACTGCAATTTGGCAAGGTAGCGGCCCAACTTTAATCTGATTTCCTAAACACAGTTTTTCTGCCTTCTTCAAATCATCCTGAGTGGTCGACAGTTTGTTAAGTCCAGTTCTCCTGAGAAGTACCATTCTGTATAGGTCATACCTGACAGGGTTTTTTTCTGTGAGACGATATGAACTGAACCAAATAAGAATATCTGCATGTTTTTAAAATGCACTTTGCACATCACAGTTTCAAGAGCAACAAGAAAATACAAAGTGCTCAAAAGTATGTATGACTTGGTACATTTGAGAGTCAGAACTAGATTATTCCGTCTGATTTCCGGGTAGAAATGTATTTATTTGTGCAATTTCGAGACCACGATTTGTTTCTTTTCTTATGCTACAGAGAGAGTAAGAGGTCAACAGATTATCCCACGGTGACTATAAAGTAATATAAGTATATGGGCAACCCTTCAGTGTCAGGTAACAAGGTAGAGACGGCAAGAACCTTGCCACTGCCCGAGGTACGTTTCTGCAGGTTACATTCAAATGCTGAGGGTCGGAGAAGTGAATTGAAATCCAGCTTCAGATTCCCATCATTCCCCTGGAAGCACAAAACTAACCTCTCAAGAAAGAAACAACCAGAATGTGGAAATTTCCACAAAACCCCACACAAATTTGATTTTATTTTTCTTGGCACCTCCTGAACTGTACAGCATCCCTATCTGGACAAGTACTTTAGGAGAATAAAATGAACGTGAAAATAAATTTGACGTCGGCCACTTTCTTCTAGCTTGTCTTTATGGAAATAGCACGACGCAATTTGTTTTGCATAAGAAGTTTTGAAAATATCAACAAGTCGTTAGGTTTTGTTGGCTTGTTGGCTGTCATGCTGAGATCTCTAATAAAGAACTGTAATGTGTCGAGTATTTGTTAAGGGCTCAAAAAGTAATTCCTTGGGGGGGGGGCTTTTGAGCCAGCTTCTGTGGTCTGACCCTGGCCACCATGCTGATTTCTTCTCAAGCCCCAATGTGTCAACTTCTGTTTCTTGCTCAAGCTGTCTGGAATCAGGTGAGTCAACACAGTGTTGTTCTTGGACCAATGTCTCCTTCAGCAGTTTCACTACAGACGTGCATTCTCATTCCAAAGTTCAACTTTCAAAGTTACTTGTGTTTCAAATTTTATACAACCAGAATATTCCTTGTCTATTGTGGAAGGTCATGTAATAAAGAAACTCTTGAAATTTCTCTTAGAATTAACACAGTTATAATACATTTTCCAAATTTAATTACTTTAAAAATTATACAAAATTCAAATGCCTTTCAGTAGTAATAACTAATGTCTCAAGGGCTAGCCTTCTTTAAATCATTTCTTTTAGTTTTGAGATTATAATCACATCATTTCCCCTCTTCCCTATGTCCCCTCTAAGCCCTCCATCAACCCTCCTTACTTACTTTCAAATTGATGGGATCTTTTTTTTTTTATATATAATTTATTCCTCATCGAGGAAACTTCTTTTTGCAATAGACGGAGATCATTACAGAAAACAACAGCTGACCCAATTGTAGAGTTGTTGAGCCCAGTCCCAGTGGATGGATGCTCTACAAAATGTTCCGATATCTAAGGCTCAGGGAACGTTGTGGAAGAAAGGGCAGAATGATTGTAAGAGCCAGGGAATCTGGAAGTTTGCTGTTTGTGTCTCTTAGTAATGTGTGAGAAGCCCCACCCATAAAGTCCCACCAACAGGACTGTCCAAAGCTGAGCTGGACAGAATGACACCGATGGACATGCAGAAATGGACAGCGGAAATCCTGCAAAGTCTAGAACGATATGCGACAGAGGAAAGCTGGGAGTAGAAGGTGGCCTTCCAGGGGAGGCGCACACCAGTTTGTTGTCCAGTGCCAAAGAACCAGCCCTGCAAACATACATAAGATTATTTTAATATTATTATACTGTAGGTATACACACATATCTATTTTCTTATGTGATGTAATATTAATTACATCATTAGAGCACGAATTTGAAGGAGAGTAAGGGCAGGTATAGGGTAGTGCTTGGAATAAAGAGAAGGAAGAAATGGTACTTTATAATCTCAGAAGGAAAGTTGTGTAATTGGTTCTCCTCATAAATAAAGCTAAGATGAAATTAAAGGACTTTATAAAAGTTATACATTGTTTTGTGGAAAAATATGCAAATGTGCTCATGTTTCCAAAGTTTCGCTTTGTTCTTTTATTATTAGTTGTTGTTGGTGACGGAATGTGCGTGCATGAGACAGGGTCACCTTAAGGAGACCATGATGACCTTGAATTTGCAGCGATTTTCTCCCCTATTTCCCAAGTGCTGGGTTCCAGGGATGAGGAGTGCAAGTAACTGAAATCTACCTTCCTGTTCTTTATTCTTCATGTGATGTTACCTTTCCTTCCCAAACTGGAAGGACATTTGTTTTTCATCTTATGACTTTCGGCTCTGATTAAATGTTGAATGAGACTGTGCCGGTCAATAAGGTTGAGGATTATTGCACACAGGTTGAAATTACACACCCAGGGACAATGTGTGGCCAGACATAAGCCAAGGACCCCACTTTGAGGGGATAGGAGAAGAGCCATCCAAGACAATTTGGCTTTCACTTAGTTTTAAACCAGAATTTGGAATCAATGAGAACCTTATTAATAAAATTCTACTACAAAGCTACAGTCCTGCAAACAGCCTGGTATTGGCATAAGAACAGACAGAAGGACCAATAGAACCAAATAGAAGACCTGGATATTAATCCACACATCTCCGAACACCTGATTTTTGACAAAGAAGCAAAAAAAAATCGAAAAAGAAAGCATATTTAGCAAATGATGTTGGCATAACTGGATATCAACATGTAGAAGAATAAAAATATCACCATGTACAAAACTCAAGTCCAAATGGATCAAAAACCTCAACATAAAGCGAACCACACTGAAACTTATAGAAGAGAAAGTGGGAAATACACTTGAACACAATGGCACTGGAGACCACTTCCTAAATATAACCCCAGCAGCATAAACACTGAGAGAAACAATTAATAAATGGGACCTCCTGAAACTGAGAAGCTTCTGTAAAGCAAAGGACATGATCAACAAGACAAAACGACAGCCTACAGGATGGGAAAAGATCTTCACCATCCCCACATCAGACAGAGGTCTGACCTCCAAAATATACAAAGAACTCAAGAAATTGGTCACCAAAAGATAACATAATCCAATAAAAAAATGGAGACAGACCTAAACAAAGAACTTTCAACAGAGGAATCTAAAATGGCTGAAAGACACTTAAAGAAATGTTCAGCATCCTTAGTCATCAGAGAAGTGCAAATCAAAACAACTCTGAGATTCCATCTTATACCTGTAAGAATGGCCAAGATCAAAAACACTGATGACAACTTATGCTGGAGAGGTTGTGGGGAAAAGGGAACTCTTCTGCATTGCTGGTGGGAATGCAAGCTGGTATAGCTCCTTTGGATGTCGGTCTGACAATTTTTCAGAAAATTAGGAAACAATCTTCCTCAAAACCCAGTAATACCACTTTTGGGTATATGTCCAAAGGATGCTCAATCGTGCCACAAGGACATGTGCTCAACTATGTTTATAGCAGCTTTGTTTGTGATAGCCAGAACCTGGAAACAACCTAAATGCCCCTCTACCGAAGAATGGAAAAGGAAAATGTGGTACATTTACACAATGGAGTACTACACAGCAGAAAATAAATAAATAAATAAATAAATAAATAAAACATCTTGAATTTTGCAAGAAAATGGATGGAGCTAGAAAACATTATTTTGAGTGAGGTAACCCAGACACAGAAAGACAATTATCACATGTACTCACTCATAGGTGGCTTTTAACCACAATGCAAGGAAAACGAGCCTACAAACCACAATCCCAGAGAACTTAGACAACAATGCGGACACTAAGAGAGACTTACAGAGATCTAATCTACATAGTAAGTAGAAAGTAGAACAAAACAAGATCTCCTGAGTAAATTGGTAGCATGGGGACCTTGGGGGAGGATTGAAGGAGGGAGGAGAGAGACAGGGAGGGGAGCAGAGAAACATGTAGAGCTCAATAAAAATCAATTAAAAAATAAAAATAAAAATAATTACAATCACCAATCCAAAACAATGAAGAATTTTGTAATGAGCTAATGAGGGAGATACTAAAAAGTCCTCTCGAAGAATCAGGAAAGTTAAATTTTATCTTATTTATACTTTGCAGAATTTGGGAGGTGTTTTCTAAGGGGCCGTATCTACCAGTGCAAGGGCTGCAGGGAGCTCAGTCATCTGAAGCTAAATACGTCATATGAAGGTGTGTGGATTCACTCTCACTGCTTTTGACAGCATTGAGGTCACTACGAGGTCCAAGGTGGAAACGGAATGGAACAAGTTGAAGATAAATGAACTGTGATGGGCTGAGAGTTACATGTTCTTAAAAATGAATTAGCTGTGAAGAGAAAAATCAGGACAATAAGGTAAATTTGGGTCTGTGGTCATGTGGGTTCTTCAGTTTGGGATTCTCAGGGCTGAAACTGAGTTAGTAGAGTGTCCCAACATGACACCAGGACTCTCAGAATTAATACAGCACCGGTCATGGAGGTGGCAAATCTCAGGGAGAGTTTGGACGAGTTTATAATTTTCTTGAAAGACAAGTCAAGATCACCCGGTGATACATCCTTTTTCAGTGAAGCTCACAAAAAGAAAATTAATGATGTTCATGTTTTCTTATTTTAAATAAACAACACATGCCAGGCTTTAAAGCAAACGCAAGTGGCTGCTTTGTATTCTGCCGTGTGCACTTGGACCTGGACCAGGCTGCTCAGCAGAAGGGTGTGAAGAAGCAGGGAGCTTTTTCTCTTTATAACAGTGGCTTCATTCTCAAAGGATGGAAGTTTATGTTAAAAAATGGGCTGGTTTGAAATCAATTCTACTCTCTGGAAGAGGGGAAGCACATTAAGAGCGCATTTTGCTAATGCTTGCTTTCTTCGAAGATAAAGAACTTGTAGCTTAATGCACCTTCCCCTCATTCTTTGTAAGAGAGAGAAAACAATATAAAATGCAAATGAGGCCAATATTTCTGCTGGTTTGAGCAGGCGGTCACACTGGGGCACATCATTTTTGGAATTGTTAGTAACCTTTCGCGTTCGCGAGTGGCCTTACCCTTTTTCTTTCTGCCATTTCTCCTAGACTCTCTCCCTTTATCTTTTCTATGAAGACTCCACACGCGAGAAGTGGACTAACGTTCCTACTTACGGGAAGTCTGCCGTCCCTTCCTGCTTTCATCTCGGTACGCTCTAGAGCGACTGCATTTCTGTTGTTCTTTGTGGCCTTGGTTGCTGATAATCTCACCCAGACTCTCAGGAATGCGGTGCTGTACCCCAAGTTCGCCCTTCAGAGAGTCTGAAACCCAAATGGTTTTGCCTGTGTTGAGTTTGAACAGTCTAGCTGCCGTGTGCGTGGAGGGAGCAAGGTAAAGTCATGTAGAAAACTGAGACAGAGAAGAAAGTGATTGCAGCGAATACCCACATATTCCATCCTATACCACAAATGAATTGCTAGATGTTTTGTTTCTTTCAAGTGGTACCCACAGCTAAAATTTTCCTTGAAATAACTTCAACAGTAACTAGTTTCTCTAAATGGATAATGGCATCACCTCTAAACCTACTGTGAAAAATATATCTTCTTCAAAAAATGGCAGACACAACATTAAATTTTTATCTTACCCTTAATGTCCACTTGGTTCTAGAATTTTCTTCTAAAACACCATACAGCAGGATCTATTATTGCGCAGCACCAATCCAAAATGCATCGTGCCCATTTCATTCCGTTTCTAAATGCACTATATAGCATTTATGCCCATGTTGTCAAGGCCAGCACTTTGCAAGGTTTTTACCCATTCTCAAAGCCTAGCTCGAGGCCAGCTATTTCAGGCTGTATGGATTTTCCTACTGCTTGTACAAACCTTTTATTAGTTGTATCAAGAATTTTGACACTAAAATGCATCCTGGAGTTCAGTTTTCATTGAAAAGACGTCCTAATGGGGAGCGAACCTCCTGTACACACTAATGTTATTCTCACAACTACGGACAGAGTCAAGATGCAAATCAGCGTTTCAATAAATGCTATGAAGCTGAAATACAAGGGAGTGATCTTAAAATAGGAGGGAGATCATTTCATAGAGTAGCTTTAGAAGAGACTTCGAAGCTGGGCAGTGGTGGTGCACACCTTTAATCCCAGCGCTCGGGAGGCAGAGACAGGCGGATCTCTCTGAGTTTGAGGCCAGTCTGGTCTACAAAGCAAGTTCTAGGACAGTCAGAGTTATGCACAGAAACCCTGTCTCAAAAAACTTAAAAAAAGCAAAACAAACAACAACAACAAAACAAAACAAAGAAATTCTTTGACAGAAACAAGGCCTGGTGTTGGGAGTGTCATACATTTATATATTTTGAATTCTTCAATTTGCGGCATAACTAAAAAGTAGTTGGCCAGTGTCTGTGAAGAAGGTCTGCCTTTCTCAAGGTAGGAACCCTTTTAGTTACTGCGGAGAACAAGGTTCATATTATATTACCCCGAAGCCCCCTCCTTATGACTCCTATTGATGAAATTATCCCTACCGCTCCATCTTGAAGCATACTGTCCCATTTGTCTTCTCTAGTCTGCCCAACACTTCCTATTTGAGGTATTTTGTCAATGTGTAATAATAACTCCTCCTCAAATTATCTTAAACTGAGGGAAAATTATAATATTTCACAACAGGAAGAGGCAGGATGAAATCCAGTGCTAACTGGTTTAGTTCCTCAAGGGCAGCACAGACATTCAAGATATTTTTTCTCTCTCCTTTTTCCTCTTCTGTTATCATGATGGTGTCTTTTTCGTTAGACCTGTGGGCAGATGACCTCTTCGCATGTGTCAGACCAGAAAAAGGATAATAAATTATCCTCCCTTGTGTTTCTCTATAGAGAATGAAGACATTTTCACCTCACAAATCCCTCAGCAGGCTTCATGCTTCTTAGTAAAAATGCATGCCTAGGGCAAAGCTACTGTTAGCGTTAACCTAACTGGTTTAGAAAAACTTTCTGATGTGGAGTCAAGGGTGACATTGCACACCATGGCCATAGGCTTCCTCTTCGGTCTGTCCATCTTTTTCAGATTATCAGTCATGGGGTGGACACCCTCTACATAGTGAGGTAATTAATTAGCCACCAGGTTATCACCAAGTCAAGTCGAATAAGAGGCCCTTATGATGATAACATTTTTCAAAAATCCAGTAACCATTATGTAAAGGGGACTGAGTTAAAAGGGGGTTCTACATGAGAAACACATTCATTTATTTGTGCACAAGTATATGTCCTTAAAACCTTTTCATACTTTGTACTTTACAAAAGCTATTTCAGTTTTCCATTCTGTTTGGTGTATAAAAGTATACTACATGCTCAGACATAAGAATTTAATGTGTAAAGCGAGTTATAGGTATATCTAAAAGAGAACTTGGTAGTTTTCAAGCAAATGCTGTATTTATATTTGTGCTTGGTGACCAAATTTTTTGTTCTTTCTTAAATTTTACTTTCATTTGTTTATCATATGTGTGTCTGTGGGTGTGTGTTTGTATGTGTGTGTATGTCTCTGTGTGTGTCTGGTGTACGTGTGTGTGTATGCCTTTGTGTGTGTATGTGTATCTATATGTCTGTGTCTCTGTGTATGTGTGAGTACATGTGTGTGTATGTCTGTGTATGTATATCTGTGTGTGTGTGTGAGTGTGTGTGTGGACATGCTCACTATGATGTGCACATGGAGGTTCAAAGACAGTTTGCAGGACCTGACTTCCCTTTGCATGAAGGGGTCTGTAAAGCTGAAGCTTAGGAGCTCAGGCTTAGCTTCTACTAACTTTAAGAGCTGAGCTATCTCATAGCCCCCCCTTTATCCTTTTTTTGGGGGTTGGTTTTTCTGAGGAAACAAATGATGATCTCATGATTTTAAAATGTTTCATTTTCACCAGGCTCATTCAGGACAGTAATTTAATGTATAATTGGTAAACTAATTGAAAAGTTCCTGTATTGTTGTGCAGACCGTGATTTCAATAGGATGTGTGCACTTGCAGAGATAAAATAATCACCAAGCAGAAACAAAGCGAACCTCAAGATGTCAAGTTTTCTGCTAAGGCAGTTTTACACTAAAAGAAATTGTTTCAGGAAGAGATACCCGCCGAAGATTTACAATAAGTGAAATTTTCTGATAAATACAAGAGCCCATCAAATACTCACAAAAACATATTCATCCACCATCTTAAAACCTAAGAAGAAACTATCGAGTTTTTCTTTTATTGTGTAGATAATTTCTTAGCTGTCATAAATATTTGGCAGAGCACACCATTTCAGTAGTTAGAATGTATTATTCAGGAAACACATTTTCTTTATGGTGTCGGAACATCTTTATTTATCAAACAAATTTGAAGAAAGCTGTGTACTAGATACTGCAAAGCAGGGTAAGAATTAGCTCTTTCCCTTCCCATTGTGTTACTTATAGGGTTAATTTTTATCTCTTACCATCTGAAAAAAAGAGGAAGCAAATAGATAATGAAGGCACTGGTTCATAAAGATGAGCTCTGGAGAAAATTATACAGTAGATAAGAGATGCAGACCCGTGTATAGAAGGCTGTGAAAGAGAAAGGCTTGAGGTAAATGCCTTTCAATTTTCTATCATCCTCTGCCAAAGGTTAGCCACCAAAAACCATCAGGCAGAACTCGGGGAGTGAAGGAACTGTCTGCTCGTGGAATATTTGCAGAAACTCATTAGCCTGTGGCTCATTCCCTGCTAAGTTTTCAGCAAATGAAGAACAAAAATCAGAAGTTGAAAATAACCCTTGTCCTTTAAAAGTTAAAGAAGGGAGCATGCATGTTTGGTGAAACACCTTGGTCTACTAAGTATATAGGAGTTTAGCAGGTGGAGACCAAGGGAGAAGTATTCGGATGGGTCATAAGGGCTCCAGAAAGAGTGTAATGCTATTCTTCTCTACCCCTCCTCTTGAAGGCTCTTGGGGTGGGGCAGGGCATATGGTCTTTATCTCTTACTGTAAGCCAAGTGAGCCATCAGTACAATCAAATTGAAAAGGTCAATTAGGTTGCATAGGTTTCATAAATTAGAATTTGCCCCATTTTAGAGAAGTCTTCAATGTGCTCTTCCAGGGGGTATGGGGAAGACAAATTTATTTTTTGATGTTCATCTGTGGATATCCTAGACAAGCAAGACCACTTAGGCAAGAGAGGCTCTTGACGTGGCCAATTCAGTTAGTACAAAGAGTACTAGACATATAATCAGATACAGAAGCAGAAGATGTTATCTTTCATTCTTTAATTATCTTTGTGTGTGTGTGTGCGTATATGAGAGAGAGAGAGAGAGAGAGAGAGAGAGAGAGAGAGAGAGAGAGGGAGGGAGAGAGAGAGAGAGAGAGAATGAGTCTAATACCCTCCCAGAGTATACAGATCACTTCATTCAGGCAATAGAAATCACAGGGTCTCACCTGGAGATCACTCAGGCTGAGATGACCTGACAGGTAAAGTGTTTGCTGTGCTAGTATAAGGGATCCAGACCAACATTATTAGTGCCAATGTTAAAGGCCAAAGCATTCATCTACAGCTCAGTACTAGGGATGTATAAACACAGGGTCCCTGGAGTTTTCTATCCAGACAGTCTAGTCAAATCAGTGGGCTCCAGGTTCGGTGAGAGATTTTCTCTCAGCAAGCGGAAAAGAGACTTTGGGAAACTACTGGCTGGCCTACATAGTCATATGTACCCACATGCATAAACACCCCCACACTTGAATATTTCTTATGCATCGAACGGAAAACAGTACAATAAAGAACCAATCTCAAGGGAGGAAAATCAGTTTAAGACTTCTTTAAGCCAAAGGCCAGAAACTGATGGCCACAGCCCTCTTAAGAAAGACATGTCTTGTCCTTCTCCCTGCTTTTTCTCTTAACCCCCAACTTTGCAGGAGAACAAAGGCATGGCTGTCGGTGTGTAGGAGAGACGAGAATGGAATGTGTGAGCCTGGGAAATAACAGATACCTCCTTCTTGTTCTGAAGTGGGTCAGGATTCCACACTGAGGGGCCAGTGTGTCAAGTCTGCCAGGCTATCCATATGGAAGAGGTTATAGAGTGGCCCTGCAGCAAGAAGGCAGCCATCTGAAGGACAAGGGAAGAGACCTCAAAATGAAACCTATTCTGCCAAAAATCTTTTTCCTTGTCCTTATAGCCTCTAGATCTATTAGGAATATGTTTCTTCTAGTTACCCCAGCCAGTCTAAGACTATTTAGTCACGGCAAACCAGAGAGCTGATCCTGGCAATGCTCCGTGTTTTTCAAAGTAAAGCAAATTATTAGATAGTTTATGTTTCACGCCAAGGTAAATGATAACTGCTCCTTACAGAACCATTTTCGTTTTTGAAGGTGTGTTGTAAAAGACTGGTGTTTTTTTTCTTTGATCCTGCATCAGTTGCTATTGCTAATATCTCTTAGAGCCAACTATGGCTCTATAGATGCCTTACACATTTCCCACAGAAACAATAATATCTGGTGAAAACTATGTTTCTTCCTTTGCCATTTTGTGGTTTTTTTTTTTACTTTATAATAGTGCAAAAGTTATGTGCTTTCTGTCAAAATCATGTTCCAAGTTGTGACGTGCGGTGCTTCCTCAGGCTGGCAATCTATAACGCTCTATAATGCTGGGTATTGGCTGGGAGCCTCAGCTCCCCATCAGCCGTGGGGATAAACTATGATATCTGATACATTAAATGTATTGAATGCATTATTAGCATGTTTTCCACATTCAATGGTGTGTAAAGCCATGATCACCTCATAAGGGGAAGAGTCCCTATAATTCATCAACTCACACAGCTGTGGTTTAGCTTTATATCTTAATGGCTCACAGCTTTGATTGGCTCACATCTTTCCTGATGATGATTTATGAAGAGTCAGATTTATCTGCATTTTCGCAGCCATGCCTCCAGGATTTGGGTCAGGAAGGAGGGGCCTCCGATAAAAGCATGGCAGGGAGGTGAGTTATAAGCTGGGGCCATCCCTGGGGAAAAGAGAATGAGAATGCAGCAGGGAAGGCAGATGAATGAATGACACGGTGACATTTAACCAAACTGAGAGAAAAGCTGTGCACTCCAAGCCTGCAAAAAGCTCTCCTGGAAATTTCTCCTTTGTGCACCAGGTCAAAACTGAGCTACACCTTGCCCGCTAAGGCCCCTTTTCTTCTGCCCTCTACACAAGGAAATGCCACCTTCAACATGTTTGTCCCTATATCTGTCACCATGAGCCACAATCCTAATAGTAGCTCAAAGGAGGAGCTTTGGTTTAAAAAAAAAATCTTTGTGAGGGAAACAATAATAAATGGCAGAGACAGTGATGGTTTCGGGAGAATGGGCACGGAATCAATAAAGGTACAAGAGATAGAGACGGAGCTGAGTTTTAAGAAGACACACGAAGTGTTCCAAGATGACGACTCCCATGCATCGGCTCATAGCTCGGAGACAAGCTGAAGCCAACAGGTAACATGTAAGATGTCAGAAATGCTTGGAATTTGGACATTGGACATACGAATGCAAAGGTAAAAGAAAGTACCTGCAGAGGCCTTCCAGAACAGCGGAGCTGAAGAAAGCTTTCGTTTACCCATTGAGACGGTGGGACAGATCTAACGGGAGACCACCCAGTCCAGTTGGAATGGGACTGATGGAACAGGGGACCAAACCGGACTCTCTGAATGTGGTTGACGGTGGAGGAGGACTGAGAAACCAAGGACAACGGCGATGAGCATGAACTCTACAGCATGGACGGGCTCACTGTGAGCCTTGGAAGTTTGGTTGCTCACCTTCCTGAACTTAGGGGGAGCTGGGAGGACCTTGGACTTAACATAGTGAAGGGAACCCTGATGGCTCTTTGTCTTGGAGAGGGAGGGAGTGGGAGTATGGGTGGAAGGGAGGGGCGGGAAGGGGGAGGAGGAGAGGAGGAGATGGAAATTTTTAATAAAAAAATGAGAAAAAAGAGAAAGAAAACAGATTCTTGCAGCAAAGCATTGGAGAGACTAATGCAGAGAGAAAGATCAAGAAGAAAAGGTCTAAGAGTGTCACGAGTTCCAGTACCTCTAGCAGTGACAGTTGGGCCAGTGAGTCTTCATCAGAGAGCTAGACATCTGCTTCCTCCTCCTCAGAGGACAGTGACTCAGAAGACAGCCGCTCTAGCTCCTCCTCCTCAGTTTACACCGCCTTGTCTTCCTCCTCCTCGGACTCAGACTCGGACTCCAGCTCCTCCTCCAGCAGCAGCAGCAGCAGCAGTACAGAGAGCAGCTCCGATGATGAGCCACCCAAGAAGAGGAAAAAGAAATAGAACTCTCCCTACACTGGACTAATGGACCAAAAACATCAGTTTGACTCACAGGGGCAATGAAAACACGCTCAAGCAAGCAAATTAGCTGGTCAGCTTGTTAGAATTCAGAACTTTCTAAGTATTCGCCATTGTATGAAATATTAATAAAAGATATTATATATATAAATAAGGCATTTATTTTAGGAATGAATATTGTGTTCTTGCTCCATTCTCCCCACTGGGCAGGTCAGTCAGACAAAATAATTAACAGAGAAATATGCAAACCAACAGATGTTATGACTCAAATGGACTTAAGAGACAGCTATAGAATATTCCATCCAAGCATAAAAGAATATATCTTCTTCTTTGGACCTCACGGAACCTTTTCAAAAATTGACCACATATGAGGTAACAAAGAAAACCTCAATGGATATAAAAAGTTGGAATAACCCCGTGTATCTTATTGGATCACCATGGCTTAAAGTTAGTTTTGGGCAATGCTTTATGTATCCATTACAAAGGAGACTCGGGTACTACAATATTCGACAGAACTAGGTTTCTAATGAAGTCTTCTTCTGTAGAAAGTTCAGAAATGAATCAGTTGGCAATCCTGAGATAAACTGTGCTCTTTGGGAAAATGTCAGGCTTTGGTTAGCACTGGCATGAGTAAATCAGGAATACTTTTGCTCTAATATCCCCTACAATTTATCAGAGGGACTTTTGTTTATTTGTGATTGTTGTGTAACTTTTAAAAAGCAGCTGAGGATATCAGATATGTCACATCCTTTAAATACTGTGGTCTGGCTTTTGTTGGAAGAGTGTAGCAATCCTGTCCTCATGCCAAAAGGACCTCTCCAGAACTTCTGTGAGACAGAGAAAGGAAGAGGTAAAAGGAAGAGGAAAGAAGAAGTGGGAGGAAGGAGGGGGAATGAAGGGGAATGGGGAAGCAAAAGGGGAAGTGGCTGGAAGGAGGTAGAAGGAGAAAGGGAATGAAGGAGAAGGAAGGAGAGGAGGAAGGGAAATGGGGAGGAGGGAGAGGAAATGGGAGGAAGAAGTTGGGCAGAGAAAGGGGAAGAAGGAGGAGAAAAGAAAAAGGGGGGAGGGAGGAAGAAGAGGAAGAGCGAGAAGGGAGGAAGGTGGGAGGAAAGAACCCCTTCCATCCATGCTTTCCAGCAACCCACAGACAAACTATAATTTCTGCTGTGCACTGTGCAGAAATCGAGCCAGAACACTGTCCACTTCAAATGTTGCTTCAGTTATTTGAAAATAGGAAAGCATAAGCTTAAACTGTCAGGAAATCACATGTGTATGTGTGTGTGTGTGTGTTCTCATATCTATGTGTAAACAGGTGTACATGTGCATGCTAGTACATGGGCACATGTGTGTGCATAGATGTGAAGGACAGTGGCCAATCTCAGCTGTCATTCTTCAGGAGTCATCCAGTCTGGTTTTTGACAGTATATTCTGCTTGTCAGGAACTTGACCACGAGGCTAGGCTGGCTGCTCATCTAGTCCTGGAGTCTTTGCCAGTGCTGGGATTACAAGTGCATGCCAACATACTTGACTAGTTTAAAAATGAGTGTTGGGGATTGAACTCAAGTCCTCCTCTCTGTGTGGCAGGCTCTTTGCCAACTGAGCTGCTCAATTCTCAGTTTCTATACTCATCTCCCAGAATTTCTTTATGGGTGTGGAAATAGCATCCATGCACACTGAAGGGCACTTTTGACTTGAGGAACCCTTTACGATTTCACAATGCTTGCAGTCACATGTGTGGTCTGTTCCCATTTCTATTCCTGGAGAATGCTTCAGACAAGCTTCTGCACGAAGAGTGGGTGCAGCAGTCCTTTCTTCGCCTTTGATCTTCTACTGTTAGCATATTGCCTAAATGAGCATTCCTGCTCTTTCTTCCAACAATGTTTTAGATATTTCTATTAATGACATTTCTTTTTAGCTTTTTTTGATATAGCCATACTGTTCATTTTTGAAATGGGTTGTGTGTTCAAAGGGAATGGTGACTACTCACTAACAGTTAAAGCTAGATCTACAAATCAGGATAAAAATGACTTCAAATTAGAAAAATTTCTCAAAAAGTGTGTATGTGTGTGTGTGTGTGTGTGTTTGTGTGTGTGTGTGTGTAATCTAGTCTTCTATTTTATGAACAGAATAAGCCCTCAAGAATATTCTTAAGTAAATGACTCAAAGAGTGAATGCTTCAGTTCTATTTGCACAGATATATATCGCTATCATGGCTCTTTCGTGCCTTTGTGTGCGTGCATGCGTGCGTGGTGTTCATGTGTGCGCAGATGCACCACTTAGAGACCAGAGGCTAACCCTGGACATTGTTCTGCCTCAGTAGTGGAATGATATACTCTGTCATTTGAGATAGCGTCCCTCACTGGGACCTAGGGCTCACCAGCTCAGCAGGGATGACTGGCAAGTAAAGGGTGGGGATTTGCTCACCTCTGCCTCTCAGCCCTGTGATTAGAGTGTGCACCACCATGCCTGGGTTTTGTGTGAGTTTTGTAGATGGTATTCGTGGCTTCCTTCTTTTGTAACCAGTGCTTTCCCAACTGAGTTAACCCTCTGGCCCTTCAGTGCCACCGTTCTCCTTGTTCTTTAGATACATGTAGGAATCACTGGCACAGGTTTCATCCAGAAACATCCCACTCCTGTTCTCCTAGCTACTACAGCCTACTGGCCTGATAACACTTATCCTTGAGGCAAAATTTTAGAACCAGGCCTTTCTTCCTTTAATCCCAATTGTATGGACCTCTTCGATTATCTCAGTAGCTCTGTAGTCAACATCTCTTTCTTGAAGTCCTGGGCTTTTTCAGTGCCATTGGCCTTCAATTAGTTGAAATTAGCCATCAGTCCATGCCATGCCCAACCTTGTCTTGTGATCATATGTAACAAGATTGCAATCAAACATCCTAAACTACTGCCTGGCAAGTCTATCACTTCAGTGGTCTACTTCCTGAAGACCCTTACTTCTCCTCAGCTCTATGCTCTTTTATGAAGTCATTTTGTTCCTTATCTAGATTCAAGCATTCCCTCTTTTAATTGCCATTTAATCATTGTTTTCAGAGGCTTTCTGTCTGCTTTGGCAGTTATACCGACTCAGTAAGACTGCAACCATGGATCAATCAATACAGATCAATGTAGCTATCTGATGCTTTCATTTCAAGCAATCAGTGGTCCAGGTTTCACTGTCTGCTGGGTGAAAGTGGCTGTACCTAGATAGTTGGCTGGCCACCATCTGTGTCTTCTGTCACCTACTGTCATCCCTGTACTGCCTGGCCTCTCTTCAAAGAGTCCTTTTTCATTCTGACTTTGACTCCCTGTGATGATTTATGTCCTTTGCCTTTCCAGCTCATCTAATATCTGCATATATTTATTTTTCTATTTTAAATATATATATTTTGAGTCAATAATGTAGAAATATCTCCTGTAATCTTTCCCATCTGCTCCTGTCTGCAATGGGGCCCATATCAGTGCTTGTTACTTCCCCCCCTGTCAGGGGAAGCAGATTGTCATCTTTTGTCTATGGCCATTTCCTCAGTCTGAACCCTGAACTTCTTTCTTTCCATTACATGTGCCATGTATTCACCGCCTGTCCCATCATTATCATTAATCTCGTCATATTTATTTTTTTTCCTGGACATAAAAGCCATCCATTACTACACACCTTCAAAAATGTTCTTACTTAGTGAATGTCCCTCTAAAAGCAATACTTAACTAAATGTCATTCTCTATTAACATCAATTCTCTTGAAAGAGTTGTGGATACACATTCCTAGTTTCTCCTTGTCTCCATTTATCCATCATATATTGAATCATTCTGAACAATGATAGTGATTTTTCTAAGTTCACAGGACAACTTTGTGTTCCTCCCTTCCTTGGTACTGAGCCTGTGACTATGTTTCATTTCATTCGTTTTGTTCTCTTTCTTCCCTCTTCCTCTCCCTCCCTTCTTCTGCCTCTCACCCATCCTTTCACTAACTATCTAGGTTGTCTTTATTTGTGATTTAAAGGTGTTTATTTCTATTGTATTCTTGTGTGTGTGTGTGTGCATGTGTGACCCTATGTGTGTGTTTGCAGGTATTGTCCAGAAGAGAGCATCACACCCCTAGGAACCAGAGTTACAGGCATCTGTGAGCCACCAGATGTGGGTGCTGGGCTCAAACACCCATCCTTTTTTATTTTTTATTTTTATTAAATTTTCCGCCTCCTCCCTGCCTCCCATTTTACCCCCCCCCCCCACCTCCTCCACTTCCCTCTCCCTCTCCTGTCCAAAGAGCAGTAAGGGTTCCCTGCCCTATGGGAAGTCCAAGTTCCTCCCCCCTCCATCCAGGTCCAGGAAGGTGAGCATCCAAACAGGCTAGGCCCCCCCAAAGCCAGTATGCATAGTAGGATCCAAATCCAGTGTCATGGTCCCTTGGCTTCTCAGCAGCCCTCATTGTCCCGCCATGTTCAGGGAGTCTGGTTTTATCCCATGCTTTCAGTCCCAGTCCAGCTGGCCTTGGTAAGCTCCGAAGAGATCAGCCCCACCATCTCAGTGGATGGGTCCCAGACTTCCTTGCTCATGTTCTCCCTCCTTCTGCTCCTCATTGGACCTTGGGAGCTCAGTCCGTTGCACCAGTGTGTGGCTCTGTCTCTATCTCCATCCATCGCCAGATGAAGGTTCCCTCACAAGTCCTGACTTTCTTTCTCATGTTCTCCCTCCTTCTGCTCCTTATCAGGACCTTGGGAGCTCCGTCCGGTGCTCCAATGTGGGGCTCTGTCTCTATCTCACATCCATCGCCAGGTGAAGGTTCTATGGTGATATGCAAGATATTCATCAGTATGGCTATAGGACCTGGCCTTTTCTGGCTCCCTCTCCTCAGCTGCCCAACGGATTGACCACAAGTGTGCTCAGATGCTGAGCCTTTCCTGCTCTTCCCCTGTCTTTAAGTTTCCAAGGATATAACCTTTTTATTTTTGTTCTCACCCAGTCATAGACATGCTTGGTTCTATACTCTGTGATCTACAAGCCACTGAAGTCCAACCATCACCTTTTGAGTCATGGCCTGTGAGACCTGAGAACTTGAAACTAAACTGTAGTGCATACATTCAATGAAACATTACTCATTAATAAAACTTACTGAGGCTCCCTTACATAACACTACTTATGTGACCTTGAAAGTACATATGAAAGTAAAATATTTAAATATACTATTTGCATTAAATATTTAGAACAAATATATAAAGACAGGAAAGCAAAATAGTGGCCAAGAGTTAAGTCAGCAGGGATGTGAGAGGGATCACTCAGTAGGTGCTGAGAACCCTTTGGGGACAAATGTGCTTTGTATCAAGAAAGACAATGGTTATGCAGCATCATGAACTTACAAAGCATTGTTGAATTATTTGCTTTGCAATGCTTGATTTTATCTTATGTGAATGCTCATTTTAGTGAAAATAATTAATGTGCTTATTACTTGCCATTCTCTGCCTATGATCCTCCACAGAAGTTCTAAAGATTACATAAATTCAATTATTATAACATTGTTCCTCAAATTATTTTGCAGCTTTATATTTTTATACCTTACCATCTCTTAAATCAATCCTGATATCCACGGTATATTCAATCTGCATGTTTCATAGGCACTGTATCTCAAGCTATTCTAACCAGAAATCCATCAGTTCTCAGCTTACTCCTGTTCTCTTACATACTTCCAATGTCATCCAACAATGTCAGCATCCGTCTCTATCCTTTCTTTCTCCCAATTAGGAGAAAATCTATTATGATTAGGCCAAGTCTATTGTTCCTATAAATAGACTTGGTCATATTTCTATTGGCATTGTTCAAAGTATTATTATTTTCTCTTTAAATTTTTACTAGTCTTGTAATTTAGTACTATACAGTATTACTCTAAAGTGGTAAAAGTACTTAGTATTTATTCTGTGGCTTCTTTTACGTTGAAATGTACATGTCTCTGAAGAAATTAAGTACAATTTATTACTTTAATTTCAACTTAAAAAATCACAGTCACTAAAAGTCAGTCATATTGGATTTGACATCCTTAATCCATGAACATTTGTTAGAAACTTAGAATTACAGGTCCCCCTGAGGACCTGTGAAATACAGTCTGCATTTCACTGAAGTTCACACAGTGGAGTTTAAAAAGATAACCCTGTATAGTAATTTCTCCATTTAATCCAGAGTAGTACCCAGGTTGATGTTGGAGACGATGACTGGTGGATAAAAGTATATACCCACCTGGGTGTGCTGGTGTGTGCACTGTGAGCTTGTGCTCACATAGTAAATTCCAGGCTACCTGGGGTGCAGAGTGAGTACTCAAACAATAAACAAGCAAAACAAATACAAAATGCTCCCAAATAACAAACTCTGTGCACTCCTTCCCTTTATAAACTCTGTTTCTCTTAGTTTCTAGGACGTAGAATACAATATTACCATAACATTTTTATCAGTGTTTCAATCCCATCTTATCTAATCTGTCTTATTAAGTGTCTCCAGTTCTTGCCTTTCTGTTGATAATTTCTCTATAAGGAAGGCTTCATTTACTGTATTTCTCAATTGGAAACGTCTACTAGCTGAATGGTGGTAGCTCCTACTTTGAAATCCATGCTAAATCTTCCCTCCATAGTCAGGCGTTCTGATTCTGCCTGGAAGTCTTCCTTCCCGATGCCACATTCACCTTAGTGCTCTTAGTCTCTCTCCATCCTTTCTGTTTTGTTTTATGTCTTACAATTTGTAAAACTGAATTCTTTTTTTTTTTTTTTTTTTTTTTTTGGTTTTTCGAGACAGGGTTTCTCTGTAGCTTTGAAGCCTATCCTGGAAACTAACTCTTGTAGACCAGGCTGGTCTCGAACTCACAGAGATCCGCCTGCCTCTGCCTCCCGAGTGCTGGGATTAAAGGCGTGCGCCACCACCGCCCGGCTTAAAACTGAATTCGTCATCTGAATACGTGTTGTATGTACATCTGTCTATGATAATTTTCTAGATGTGACATCTGTGAAGATGTGGATTGCATCTGGCACATAATAGATATAAAGATCATATTTATTAACTGGATAAATGAATCAAAGATTCCCTTTCATATAATATTAGAATATATTCTAAAACCAAAGTCCAAAGCCATAGATTTTGTTATGGGAAAAAATTCCCAAATTTAAATAGTTATTTATATTTAAGTTATACTTAAAATTTAATTCGAAATAGTTAAAGTTTAAGCATTTCTTTAACAAGATGCACATGTGTGTGCACACACACTCGCACACACACCTTTGTATAATGTCCAGACAAAAAAGACAGCTATAAAGAATTAAACATATGGAAGTTCTCCCAATGATACTGTATTATTGAAAGATATCAGGTGATATTACTAATAAAATTAGATTTTAAATAAAAATATGCATTATTGACTTGGTTTATAAACTGCCAAAATATACTAAATTTCTGTTTCCAGTTTTCACAATAAAGTTTATCTTCATAAAACTTTTATATAAATTTCAAGAAAAAAATAGTAACCAAAGAAAAAGTACCTGAGATATGTTATTAGAGTTTTTGATAAGTGTATATATCTAAGCAGTGCCCTGTATAATATAAAATAGTTACATAGAAGCAGAATAGAGATTAGAAGAAGTCTTGAGAACTCTGTGTTTTCCTTGATACAATGTAAAAAGTATTATCTCTAAAAAGAATGGATTTCTCTGTTGAGAAATGGTTTAAAATTTTATAGTGTATTGAGTTCCAAAATGCTTCTTTAGTTCTGAAGATGAGGCACTTACAGTTGACCTTTGGTAACAATCAATTGCTCGAGTTTAGTCTATAATCCACAAACCAAAATTGCTCTGAAGTGTCTTCCACTTTAGAAAGAACACCCAAATAACTCAACAATCCCCAAATTAGATTATGTTGCTAAAACATTACAAAAAAGATTAGTATTAGCTTAAAAATTCATGGAACCAGTAAAGAATGAGTGCAAATCCCGTTTCAGTTCATGATTTCAGGCTAACAAACCACCTCAACTGTCAGTCACCCCCACTTGTAGTTGAACATAAACATTTTTGTCAATAAATGAATGGATTAATACCAGGCTGTAGCTTGGTGGTGTCTATTCCTCTTGCTCTTCTTGAGTTTACAGAGCATTATAGGTAGGGTTTATACTGTAAATGTATTGATTTTGTTTGAGGAACCCCGGTCAGCTGATCTCTGCATTTTGACCAGTGGTGGCTTTCTGTAATAATCTCCATCTTGTGTGAAAATAATGTCTCTGTGAAGAGGGTAGAGAACTGCGCTTTTCTGTGCTCTGAGGATAAACATGTAGATATTCAGCTAGAGAAAAAGAGTTAGGAAATGACTTTCGTACATTCCACGGCCTCCTCAGGCACACCGAGTGCCACTCATGAATTCCCTTGTACAGAGAGGGCCAGTTAAACTGGGTGATGGTTACTTCCAGAATGTAAGTGCCACTCTTTACATGGTCTGGAACATAGTGCAATGCTAATTAGTCATTAATGCCATTGGCTGGTATCATGGTGTAGTGGGTTGAAGGAAAATAGCTCTCATAGGCTCATAGGGAGTAGTGTTATTTGAAAGGATTAGGGCTTGTGTGACCTTATTGGAGTAGGTGTGGCCTTGTTGGAGGAAGTGATTCATGGGGGTGGGCTTTGAGGTTCAGAAGCCTCAAGCCAGACCCACATGGCTCACAGTCTCTGACTTGCCTGCCTGCGGATTGGGATGTAAAACCCACAGCTACTCTCCAGCACATGCCTCCCTTCATGCCACCATGCTCTCTCACCATGATGACAATGGATTAAAGCTTCTGAATGTAGCCCAGTTAAATGTTTCATTTATAAGAGTTGTTTTGGTCACAGTGTCTTCTCACAGCGGTAGAAACCCTAGCTAAGGCACAAAGCTAGATGGGACAATAGATTGCCTTTCCTCTCCGCAGTTCACATGACTCCTTCTGAAACTCTGAGAGGTAGTTCTCAGTAAACAGTTTTCCATGGCTGATCTAGATCATTTTCTCCAAATCCTGTATCCAAAGTATATAGTGTCTATAGCAATAGGGCCACCTCTTCTTTCTTCCAAAGCACAGAAGGTAACAGTAATGGCCTGTATTGTTTGGGTAGTAGGGTGTGTGTGGCGGTCTCTTGGCCTCCCTTGACCAACAAGATGCTGAGTTTTCTGAGGAGCAACTTGCTTTTAGCCAGCTTGGCTACTGCCACTTAAGCGGCAAGACAGAGAACTGACCAGAAGAGTTGCAAACAAAAGAAATGACTTTCAGAAAGAGATGTTTTGACAGTTTGACTATCTGAAGATGTTTTCTAAGTATTATACAAAATTGTGTGCAGCATTGACCGTGAGCTCTGTGTTCCCATGGCTGAAGGCATGTAAGCCTTCCACAGCAAATGATGTTTTGTTGACAAAGGGCAGACATAATTTAGCTAATCTCAGTAACTGCCATCAGTGAATTATAACAACTGTAATCAGCAGCATAATCAGAGTATACATGTCTCAATTTCCTTGAATCTGTGAGTAGATTACTGTGTAACATAGTAAGGGGATATTAAGTTGGAAGAAAATGTCACCACTTTCTACTCAGCTGACCTTTAGGAATATTAAAATAGAAAATCCTCAAAAGTCCAGCGGATTGCAAGGGTCTTTTGGAATGGGAGGATAGGGAGATTCTGCAGTGCAGTGAGGCATGGTGACAGCTTCTGACTTTGAAGATGGAAGCAGGTCACAAGTCAATGGATGCTCTGCCTCCACAGCATGGAAAAACCAAGGAAACAGATTTGGGGGGAAGCTTCCTAGGGGAATGATTTTAGATCTCCCTTGATAACCCATTTTTCAACTTCCAATTTGGAAAGTAAAGGATAATATAGCATGTATTGGTTTCTGCCATTAAATTTATGATTGATAGGTTAGTTCATCAACATAGATCTACCAATTTTGAAAATACACGAGGCTGTTTTACAGGTCAGAATAAATCAATAGTTTTTGCTTAACATTAAAATTTACTAATTTTTACTACCTTACTATTTCTAAATATGTAAATTAATAGATAAAGTCTCCTGAATCCAACTTCATAGGTCTAAATCTTGCTTGAACAGGGAAGGGGATGTAGGACAGAGATATGCTCTCAGCTTGGCATGCATACCATCCTTCGCTCGATCCCAGCAGTAAAACAGTTTTGATTTTATACATCTCACAGACTATAAACCTGCCACAGCCTCAGCTAACTGGTTTTCAAAATGGAACCATAGGAGGTTTCTGACTCACAAAAGCAAATGAGACATGCGTGCCAAGAGAAGGGCCCATCTCCCTGTAAAATTCAGTGAAAGGTAATTATTATTCCTTTTCACATCCAATCAACTATTCATTTTATTATTTTAGTTTTGGCAATGTATCTAAAAATCTGTTCCTCATGCTCTACACCGAAGTGTAGATCTTTGTTTCTTATTTTATTTTAATTTTTACTGCTTTTATTGAGTTATATATGTTCCGCTCACCACCCTCTCTTCCTCTCTTCCCACCTTCTGCTCTCTCCCATGATCTCCATGCTCCCAATTTACTCATGAGATCTTGTCTCTTTTTTACTTCCCATGTAGATTAGATCCATGTAACTCTCTCTTAGGGTCCTCTCTGTTGTCTAGATTTTCTGAGATTGTGAGTTGTAGGCCTGCTTTTTCCTTTGCTTATTATGTCTAAAAGTCCTTATGAGTGAGTACATATTATATTACCTTTCTGGGTCTGGGTTATCTCACATCATTATGATGTTTTCAAGATCCTTCCATTTGTCTGCAAATTTCAAGATGTTATTTTTTTTTCTGCTGTGTATCACATTGTTGTGTAAATGTACCATATCCACCCCCCTCTCTCCTTGGTATTTCAAGACAGGGTTCACTGTAGTTTTAGAGCCTATCCTAGAGCTAGCTCTTTATAGACAAGGCTGTCCTCAAACTCACAGATATCCACCTGCTTCTGCCTCTTGAGTGCTGGGATTAAAGGCACTGCCCCAGCTTGTACCACATCTTCTCTTTATTCATTCTTCTGGCAAGGGGCATTTAGGTTGTTTCCAGGTTCTGGTTATGACAAATAAATACTGCTATGAACATAGTTTAGCACGTCTTTGTGGTATGATTGAGCATCCTTTTTGGGAATATACCCCAAAATGATATTGCTGGGTCTTAAGGTAGGTTGCTTCCTCATTTTCTGAGAACTTACCATACTGATTTCTAAAGTGGTTGTACCAGTTTTGTACAAGACAAACTGGCAGCCTACAGAATGGGAAAAGTTCTTCGCCAATCCTACATTGGACAGAAGGCTGATCTCCAAAATATACAAAGAACTCAAGAAATTGGTCATCAAGAGAACAAACAATCCCATAAAAAATGGGGTACAGACCTAAACAGAGAACTCTTAACAGAAGAATCTAAAATGGTTGAAAGACACAGAAATGCTCAGCATCCTTAGCCATCAAAGAAATACACATCAAAACAACTCTAAGATGATGTGGGATTCCCCTCTGTATGCTGAGATTATGTTTTATTACCACAGATTAATAAAAAATCTACTTTGGGCCTATGACAGGGCAGAATATAATCAGTTGGGAAATCTGAACAGAGATATAGAGAGAGTAGGCAGAGTCAGGGAAATGCCATATAGCTGCCAAAGGAGACAGACACCATGTAGCTGCCACAGGAAAAAGATACCTACCAGTAGGCCACAGCCTTGTGATGATACATAGATTGATAGAAATGGGTTAATTGAAGATGTAAGAGATAGTTAATAAGAAGCCTGAGATAATAGGCCAGGCGATGTTGCAATTAACATAGATTCTGTGTGATTTTTCTCGTCTAGGCGGTTGGGAAATTAACGAGCAGCCTTGGCCAACACTGAGGCTCCATCTTACACCCATAAGAATGGCCAAGATAAAAACTCTGATGACAGGTTATGCTGGAGAAGATGTGAGGTAAAGGGAACACTCCTGCATTGCTGGTGGGAAATCCTCTCTTCTTATCACCAGGACTATGACCTTAACAGGCCCTGCTGACTAGAATGGGATTACCATGGCCAGCTTCAGGTCTGCAGAAGGCTGACTAGTATGTGACTAGTGGCTGTTCACTGTTTCCCATTCTGAGAGGACCCACTGTACGCCCCTGTAATGCAGAGCTGCTTCCCCATGCCTGTTGTTTAGCCTCTGTCCAGGTTCCTCTTCCCATTTTATTCGTCACCATAATGCTCAACATTACTTTCTCATGAACATTTGCTAGGTTTTATCTCTTTCACAGAATCCTGTTGAAACCAGAACAAGACATTTGAAAAGAAGGAAAGCAACCAAAATTTCTGAAAAACTCCAGAATTTCCTTCACTTGTGTGACTATAGTATATCAGCTTCAGACAAAAGTAACTGCTTGCATATCTCGTTATCTTCATGTATTTATATGTAGGTAGCTATGTTCTGACACATAGAATATACTCTAAGACTTCTAAGCTCTCAACCAAGTTGCTTTCTCTTATATAGAATTTTTATATTGAAAATATTTGTATTCCATTGTCTAAAGGTATAAAAAAGAAGATAATATTTTTATTTATGTTATTTATTAAATGTTCTTTTCCTCACAATTTCCAAAGTAAAAATGTAACACCTGGTTTCATTTCCACAAGGCCCAAAGCTATAATGAAACTTCGAGTATGTGGAATACTTCATGCCTATAAACACTTGAAATCGTATCACTATTATTTGCTAGCCTACTTTAATTTACCATCAGACTTTCTTAATTCTACTAAGTAATTATTGATGGGTAAATTCTGAAAGAACAAAGAATGTAGAAAAGTCTGTCCTAAGAGTAAATATCTCCTTTCCACCTATAATTTGTGTGTTATTCATGCTACTTCTCCACATGAATCTCAAGTAAATTAACTTAAAATAATGATGTAAACCAAAATTCCCTATTTGAGGTAAGCAGAAACAGTTTAAAAACAAAGGCTGCCTCCTAGGAGCCACGTGAATGGCTGGTCTGGCCAGACATGGCTGGCTCAAGCCACAAGCATTTGGTAACTAGTAAGATGGGGAGTCTACAGCACTGGACCTCAGCTGTGAATTTTTCCTCAGCATCATTGTGAGGGCACATTCCGAGTACTCTATATCCACATTTACCGGTTCTCCAAGAAAAACGGCTCGACCTGAATGTCCATGCTTTCATATGAACGAGCTGATCAGACAGAGGCGAGGTGTCAGTCAGAAGTCGCACACAGCTGTTGAGCCCAGAAACTATGATGTGTGGAGAATGGTAGAAAGAACTAAAAATATGTCACTTTGAAAAAAGATTTGCAACGGAAGGAAAAAGGCAAGCCAGCTATCTCTAAGTATTTGAAACACTGCCATCTAAAGAATATAATAATTCTGAAGGAGTAAAATTCAGATACAGGTTTTAGTACTGAATATAATTACAATAACTAAAAAAAAAATGCTCAAAATTAGGATTGCTTCTATGGACATTTGGTGACCTCTCTGCACTTGGATCAAGTCAGTTCTGAAACATTGCTTATTCGGATAGTGGTCTGGTCCGTTGTGAAAACTGTGAGACCCATGCTCTAACTCACCTGTCAGTGGGGGCTTCTGACCTAGTATATTAAACATCTACTCCAGACTAGTACATCCATGTTGCAGGTCATTGCCAATAAAACCCTATTCTCATAAAAAAAAAAAAAGTTCATTATCATTTCTCACAGTCTTACAAAAAAAGGAGGGTTGGGGGAGAATGTGGAACAGTTGGGAACCCTTGTGCTCTTCTGATGAGAAGGTAAAGCGAGATCAACCACCATAAAACAGTGTGGAAGTTTCTCAACAAAATTGATGTGGGAGAGTCTTCTGTTTGTGTTGATTTTATATTTGTTAATAAAGAAACTGTCTTGGCCCACTTAATGGGCCAGCCCTTAGGTAGGTTGGAGTAGACAGAACAGGAAGAAGGGAAGTGAGGTAGATGGGCTCAGTCAGATGCCATGCCTCTCCTAAGTGAGACAGATGCCAGTCGCCATGAAGCCAGCCACCAGGTCAGATGTGATAAGCTCCGGCCCAAGATGGACGTACGCTAGAATCTTCCTGGTAAGGCACCACTTCGTGGTGCTACACAGATTATTAGATATGGGTTCATCAAGATGTGAGTAAGAGCCTGAAACTAACGGGCCAGGCAGTGTTTAAATACAGTTTGTGTGTTGTTATTTCGGGTGTAAAGCTAGCCGTGTGGGAGCTGGGTGGCAGGAACGCAGCCCGTCTGCTCCTCACTAGACAAAATGATCTGTTGATGTGCTCAACCCATTTCTGTATATGTCTGCTACAGTATAACCGGGAGCAGATCATATACAGCTAAATTCACAGTGGAATTATTCATACTAGCCAAAAGGTAAAAATCAACTAAAAATATACCAGTAAAATAAGTGATAAATGCATATTGTGTGTTTAAAATTAATTGTGGTGCCTAGAATACACACATTATAGAGACACAATGTTGAATGGCAATCCTGCCAAAAGCAATCTACAGATTCAATGCAATCCCCGTCAAAATCCCAGCACAATTCTTCACAGTACTCAATTTCTTATAGAGAAACAAAAAATCCAGAATAGCCAAAACAGTCCTTTATAATAAAGAAACTTCCATAGGCATCACCATCCCTGACATCAAGCTCTATTTTAAACCTACAGTAGTGAAAACAGCTTGGTATTGACATAAAAACAGAAATGTGAAACAACAGAATCTAATAGAAGACCCTGATATTAATCACAGACTTACGGACACATGATTTTTAACAAAGAAGCTAAATTTCTACAATGAAAAAAGAAAGCATCTTCAACAAATGGTGTTGGCATAACTGGATGTCAACATGTATAATAATGAAAATATTCATATCTATCCCCATGCACAAAACTTAAGATCAAAGACTTCAACATAAATATAGCCACACTGAACCTTATAGAAGAGAAAGTGGGAAGTACACTTGAATGCATTGGCACAGGAAACCACTTTTAAATATAACCCCAGAAGCACAGACACTGAGAGCAATAATAAATAAATGGGACTTCCTGAAACTGAGAAGCTTTTGTAAGGCAAAAGGACACAGTCACTAAGACAAAATGACAGCCGACAGAATGGGAAAAGATCTTCACTAACCCCACATCAGACAGAGGACTTAACTCCAAAATATATGAAGAACTCAAGAAACTAGACATCAAATTACCAAATAATCCACTCAAAAATATAAGATATAGATCTAAACAGAGAATTCTCAACAGAAGAAACTCAAATGGCCAAAAGACACTTAAGGAATTGCTCAATATTCTTAGCCATCAGGGGAGTGCAAATCAAAACAACCCTGAGATACTATCTTATACCAGTCAGAATAGCTAAGATCAAACCCGCCAATAATAGGTTATGCTGGAGAGGATGCAGAGGAATGGGATCACTCCGCTATTGCTGGTGGGAATGCAAACTTTTATAATCACATTGGAAACAAGTGTGGTGGTTTCTCAGAAAATTGGAAATCAATCTGCCTCAAGACCCAGCAATGCCATTTTGGGGCCTATACCCAAGGATGCACAACTCATACCACAGGGACATTTGCTCAGCTGTATTCAGAGCAGCACTTTGTTACAGTGGAAACAACCTAGATATTCCTCACTGAAGAATGGGCAAAAGAAAATGTGATACATTTCATATGGAGTACTTACTACTCAGTGGTAAAAACAAAATGACATCTTGGAAATTTGCAGGCAAATGGATGGATCTAGACAAAACCATCCTGAGTGAGGTAACCCAGACCCAGATATATCAGCATGGTATAATACTTTTCTCTCATAAGTGGATACTAGCCATAAAGTAAGGATACCCAGCCTATAGTGCATGATCCTAGAGAAGCTAGGTAACAAGAAGAACCAAAAACCCTAAGAGAGACATACATGGATCCCCCTAAAAAGGGGGAAACAGACAAAATCTCCTGAAAAAATTTGGGAGTATGGCGGGGAGAAGGTAGAGTGGAAGATGAGGGGGGGGAGGGGAGAAGGGGAGGAAGGAAGGAAACATGAGGAAATGGATGCTCAGGAAGGGGGAGGGACAGAGAGGGGAGAGAAAGGAAAGCGATATTTTTATTGGTGGAGCCATCAAAAGGCAGCAATAAATGTGGGATTAGGGAAATTCCCAGGAATCCGCAAGGTGACCCCAGCTAAGACTCTAAGCAACAGTTTAGAGGATGCCTTACCTGGCCTTCCTCTGTAATCAGGGTGATGACTACCTTAATTGTCATCATAGACCCTTCATCCAGCAGCTGATGGAAGTAGATGCAGAGATCTACACTGAAGCACTGGGCTGAGCTAACGCAGAGCAGACCAAGAGAAGGAGGGGTAATAATATGAACAAGAGTTCAAAGACCATGATGATGGGGATACCCACAGGAACAGCTTACCTGAGTTAATAGGAGCTCACTGACTCTGGACCTGATAACAGGGGAACCTGCATAGAACCAAACTAGTCCACTGAATGTGGGGGGCAATTGTGAGGCCTTGGGTGTCTGTGGGGCCACTGGCAATGGGACCAGGTTTTATCTCTAGTGCTCGAGCTAGAATCTAGGAGTACATTCTGTTTGGAAGGATGCCTTGTTCAGTCTAGATATAGAGAGGGAAGGGCCTCAGTCTGGCCTCATAGAGGAGTGCCAGACTTTGTTGACTCTCCATGGGAGGCCTTACTCTTCTGAGGAGTGGATGGGGGAGTTTGGTAGAGGGAAGGGTGGGGCAGGAGGAGGGGAAGGAGTGGGAACGGGGATAGCTATGTAAAATGAGAAAACATTGTATAAAAAATTCTTATTAAAAAAGTGAAGAGATAAATAAGAACAGTGATTGCTTTGGGTTGAGGAGTGGGAAGGTGGAGAATTATTTGATATTAAAGAAATTTTGTTTTGTAATAATAAAAAAGATTTTAAACAATAGTGATGATTATGTAATAAAAATAGATGCCTTTATGGCTTTGAGGCATTGTTCTGTTATATATCTAATGATGGCCTCCAAATCATAAGTCTCCTCCTTTAGGCTCTTGTGTGCTGAGATTCCACATCTGTGCCTTCCTGTCTGAAGAGCAGCTTTAGTGCCCCTGAAATGTGATTCACAAAAGGAAGATGGGAAATTCTGTTTATTTGTGTCTTAATTACACAGTTATCTAAGAAGCTCTTGTCCAGTTGTTTTTACTCCCATAATTTGAGATTTAAATTATAAGCCATCTTGAATAATATAAAATATCTTTTAATAACTATTTTATTTAATATTCAATGTTCCCATTTTAAAGATTAGTTCCCAGTGGCCAGCAACACGAACCCCTTACTTCCAAAGCTGGAAAACTCAGAGCAATTGTTAACACACCATTCTAGTTTTCCTTCCTTCTTATCTCTAAACAGTACCCAATTCCTGCTCGCTTATTCTTAATGCCTCTCAAACCTCATGCCACTTTCTGTCTGTAGACAATCCCCAGCTCGGGTCACCAGCAATTCTTTCTTGAATTTTTGTGGTAACCTTTAATTTAAGTCTCATTTCACTTTGATAAATTTTTCAAATGTAGTCAGGGCAATCTTTATAATCCTTCCTCATTTAAGTTTCAATTCCTCCCATGCGACTTCAATAAAGCTGATATTAAAAGATAAAATCCTAACTTTTCTCCTACCTTCTCATGTCCTGTTTCTCCACCCTTGTTCCTTGTGTATCCAATCAGTGATATTTTTTATAGGAAATACTTTGCTTGGAAGTGTGGATGAGCAAGTAGGAGAGGCAGAGTAGATGACATCACAGGGAAAGGCATCTCATATGAGATGGTGACATTTTAAACTGCGCTCGAAGTATTTATGTTTATAGTCATAGAGTAGTGTTGCTCTCAGCCTTGGTCAGAGAAAATTCATTTCTGGAGGAGGCAGAAGAGGTGGAAAGCTCTTCACAAGGGGACAAAGTGCAGAGAAGAAGTGGCTGTTGAGAATTCAGCTATAAGTGGGACATTTATATCACTCCCTTCAAAGTTCCAGGAACACTGTGGGGGAAAAAGGGAGGAGAGAATGTGAGAGCCAGAGAATGGGAGCAGTGCTTGGAATGCAATCTGATGGACACGGTGTGGCTGCTGCCCTCACAAGCTCACAGAATCTCTCTGAAGAATGGACCCAACGTTCCATCATAGAAGGGAGCTAATCTATAAGGAAGTGTAGGCAGCTAATGGTTTGCTCTCGTCTCAAGTTACTAGTGTCATATCCCTCAGCAGGGTGGATAAGTTTGTGTCTTTTGCTCAAGAAAATAACTCCACCCATAGTTGTGCAAGTAGTTGTAGTAAATTCACAAGGACAACACATCACATATACACATGCACCAATGCATGCACATCCATGCACGCACACACGCATGCACACGCATATGTGTGCACACACATGCACACACACACAAGAGAGACAAGAAAGAAGAAGGGTGACTTTTTGAGCAGAACAAAGCTTTTGATCATTGGGACAAGGTGATAAGAGGATAATGGGGGAATATAACTAAATACACGATGTATGAAATTGTGAAGAAATAAAGAATACAAATTATTATATAATACAAAGAGTGGTGATTGTCAGGAAGAGAAGATGCAAGATTATCTGAGAATAAAGATTCTGGAGGGCTGGAATTATCCCAGGAAGGGGGATAATTGTCTGGACTTCAGGAGTGACTGCAGGTTTTAGTTGTATAGAGTCAGGAAGAATAATTTCAACCAGAGAGCAACATGAGCTCTCATCTAAGCAATATAAAGGATAGACCATGTGACCAACTAAACCCAGTGTGTGCTAGGCACAGCGACAGAGAAGGGCATTGCAAGTGGGAGCTGTAAGCCTGACAGACAGCTAGGATCCAGCTTTTAGCCTCCAAACATGCTCTCCCACGTTTAGTTCCCCCATTGTCATCATCTTCTTCCTTGCTCACTGTACACTGTACTTCTGTCTGTAGGGAATGTTCTTCCTCATCCTCTGACTCAGCTCATCCTGTAGAATCCATCATAGCCTTTCTGGCTGGTACCATCTTGGTGCTGCTTGAGCCCTCTAAACTCCCCCATGGCAAGCTTCTTGCTGGAAAGCTGAGGGTTATGACCAGAACACTATGCCTTGAGGGAAGGAACGTTTCATTCATATTCATGTCTCTAGCACCTAGCCCCATTCTACCATAGCTTTAACAATATGTGCTTACTGAGTTCTCACACTAGAAAGGTACTGAAAAGAGTACCCACAGGTATGAAACTGTGCTAGCGATACTTTTAAGAAGGCTGAGGTTTATAATGGAAAATGATTTTGATGGGGAGCAATCGGCTTCCTAGTTTCCCAAGGACAAGGTTGCTCAAGGCAGCAGATTAAAACAAAAAGCTTTTGAACAACATATATTGGTGTGGGACCATCGTCTATATTCTGTCAATTACATTTTACATAAGTGCTGATTGGTCAGTAGCCAGGCAGAAAGTATAGGCTGGACAACCAGACAGAAGTAGAGGCAGGTCAATAAGATCAGGAGAATTCTGGGAAGAGGAAAACTTGGTCCACAGTCCTTTACCCAGTTATAGAGGAAGCAAGATGTGACTGCCTCGCTGAAAAAGGTACCGAGCAATGTGGCTAACATATACTAGAATAATGAGCTAATAATAGGCTATATAAGTTATAAGAGTTCATAAGAAGCCTGAACTAATGGGCCAATCAGTTTATAACTAAGGGAGACCTCTGTGTGATTTCTTTGGGACTTAACAACTGTGGGAACTGGGCAGGACATAAACTCAGTCAACAATATATGAAAGGATAAACAAATATTAAAGATAAACCATGTTTTTCCCAAAGACATGCTTATATTCTGTATTTCTAACTCATTCTTCTGTTAACAGCCTGTAAAGAGAAAGGTGACAAATCTTTGGAGAATTTTTTTAAGAAAAGAAGAAATTCGTTAATCTTCTCCAACTAGATATCAGAATAATTAAATAAAACAAGTTATTAACCTTCTGTTTCCTTTTTTGAAGTGATTTACTTTTAGTCTTTAATTTTCAAGTAAAAATGTATGTATGTAGTGTGGTAATATTTGTTTGTGTTATAAACAAATGAAGCTTGCCTAAGGATCAGAGTGGGGAGCAGCCACTAATTAGCCATGGATGATAGGTAGTGGTGCCACATGCCTGTAATCCCACACTCAGAAGGCAGAGGCAGAGACGTATGTTTGTGAGTTCAAGGCTACCCTGAGCTATACAAAATTGATCTAGTCTAAAGGAGAAACAGAGCCAGGTGGTATGGCTCACACCTCTAATACTAGTACTTGGGAGTCACACATCTTTAATCCTAACACTAGAGAGGTGGAGTCAGGAAGGGCTTATGGGTGGGTGGAGAGAGGAATATAAGGCAGGAGAAGAAAGGAACTTTCAGGCATCCAGTCTGAGGATTTGTGGACTCAGGATCTTGTCCACTTTGGTCTGAGGATTCTGTAGAGGTAAAAGGTCTCTCTAAGTGGCTGACTCCTTTAGTTCTCTGATCTTTCAGATCTATCGGATATCTGACTCTGGGTTTTTATGAAGACCAATTAGAATCGTGTTACAATGTAGGTTACACATCATATTTTTGGGCATACATACACTCTCTGGAATGGGAAATATAAACCATTTTTTCATGTAGACTCCTCATATGTACATTGTTTATACAGTTGGTGACAGCACTTAAGACTCCCCCTTTATGGCTTTCATTGTATCATATGCTGCTCTGCACTACAGACACCATGATATTGACAGGAAACTTTGTAACATACGTTTTGGCTGAAATTACCATCTTTTGATACACAGGTAAAAAACCCTCTTCCATTTAAACAGAACATTTAGCACCATATATTTACATCCATCCTGTATCAAATCTACTTCAAATTCTTATCTTCCTTTTCTAAAATTTGGTGCTTGTCCATAGAGCCATAAAGTCAATAAAAATAACTTTTATGTCACCGTTTTGATATCTTTCATTGAGTTTGTTTTGACTCTGTAGGGCTATACTTTTTTCCATGAAATGCCCTCAGAGTATCCTCTTCAGTTAAAGATGTCAAAATTCCAGTGTAGATCGTCCAATCTACCGATACCATTCCTGTATTCCGTTTCCTTTGATTTTTGCCTTTCTTGTGAAAAACTTTGTATTTTATATATTGATTGAGGATTGAATTATGTGATTATGATGGAATCCCATGGAAAGAAAATGATAGGCAGATCTCCAAGTATATCCCTGCGTTTTCTACCCTGACCTGCAGAGAACATCAGCCAACACAATTAGCAGTGAAAGTGGCCCATACCTAGGAAGTTGGGAATCTTTGCTGTAGACTTCTTTTGCGTAGACAATCTTAATATTAATCTTAATGTTCCTGTAATGGCATAGTAAATACAATCTAATTGACACTATCCAGAGATTTTGTCATGGACATTCTATTTTCTACAATTTCTATTGAACAATTGGAGCTAAAACCATACAAGCACTTTGGGAAATGCTGATCTGTTCATTTCTTTACATTTTACATGCACACCAGGTGAAACCCGAATTAGCAGTAGTAACATCATGCCTCTGCTATAAAATAGTTATGAGTACAACTTGGATTAAAGTTCAGCTTTTCCCTCCCAGTTGTGACCCACAAGGCTCATATTCTTTGAGAAGAAAGACAGATAGGTATGTACACGGACCATCTGTGGAGTCCCCTCAATTACTAGATACGACATGAAACAGATGGCTGAGTTAATGCTAAGAATTAAGAAAGCTTAGGTTTAATATCACCTTTTTATAACTTTAAAATATACCAGTGAAAATCAGTTTACTGGCATTTAAGAAAGATATATTTTAAAATAATCCACCTGCACTACCTACCACATGAGGCTTGTGCTATATTCTGTTTTAATGGCTCTAAGTGGAAAGTCATAGAGTTGTAATCAGTGCACATAGAGAGCATATATTTCAATAAAATATTTGGCAAGGACTTTATTCTACTTATAGAAAAAGGAATATGGTACCTAAATACTAAAACCCTATTAAGATGTGCTTCACAACTTATTGAATGAGTAGGTTAACATACTTTTTTGTTGATGAATTTAGCAAACACAGAGAGAAGTTTCAAATATTCTTTTGAATCCTGCCCTATTCTGGCTTTCTTAGGGCTTCTACTGTTACAGTAAAACATCATGAACAAAGTCAATTTGGAAATTGCATTAGTCTATGTTCTACTGCTGTGAAGAGACACCATGACCATAGCAATTCTTATAAGGAAAGCATTTAATTGTGGGCTGGCTTACAGTTTCACAGGTTTTATCCATTATTGTCATGATAGGGGGCAGGGAAGCAGACATGATGTTGGAGAAGGGGCTAAGAGGTTCTACATCTGGACCTGTAGGCAACAGGGAGAAAGGAGAAGAGAGATAGAGAGAGAGAGAGAGAGAGAGAGAGAGAGAGAGAGAGAGAGAGAGATAGGAGAGAGAGAGACAGAGACAGACAGACAGAGACAGACAGACAGAAAGAGAGAGAGAAAGACAGAGGCAGAAGGACAGAGTCAGAGACGGAGATTAGAATGGCTTGGACTTCTGCAACCTCAATGCCCACTCCCCACTGAAGTGTTTCTTCCAGCAAGCACAATTACTCTAACAAGGCCACACCGTATTCTAGTGTTGCTCTTTAAGATTCAAATAAATGTGCCTTATGGGGGCCATTCCTATTCAAACCAGCGCTGAGATGAGAGGTTTATTTATCTTACAGTTGAATGCTCATCATATAGTCAGAGTAGAAGTTCAAGCAGGGCAGGAACCCAGAGGCAGGAACTGATGCAAAGGCCAATGGAGGAGTAGTGCTGCTTACTGTCTGATTCTCACGGGTTTCTCAGCTACTTCCTTACAGAATGCCAGGACTACCAGTCCCTGGGGAGGGGACACTGCCTACAATGAGCTGGACCCTTTTACATCTATCATCAACCAAGAACGTGTACCCTAGGCTTTCCCACAGGCCTATCTATTCTGGACATTTTCTCAAATGAGGTCCCCTCTTTTCCAGTGAACTTGTATCAAGTTGACAATAAAACTAGCCAGTGCATCAGTAACTACAAAGGAAGCATAAATATCCAAATTGCATATTATTTTTTTTAAAAATTATAATGTGGGTTTTGTTAACAATATTTTGGATAGACTCTTAGCTTTTTCAATTGCTGCTTTTGAAATTCAGCAGATATAAATGCATGATCCTGATATGAGTAGAAAATTAATGACTAAACTTAAACAATAATAAACAGCAACAACAATCAAGTGCAGGCTAAGAAGGTTAAGGTGATGATGAAATGTATACCACTCACCATGAGGTCAAGGTGGAGTAGAACATGGTGGGCTGGAGGTTATCTAACACATTGTATTCCTAGCACTGAAGGATGTTAGGATTGGCTAGGAGGTAGGAGGAGAAGATAGCCTAGTTTTCAGTGATAAGGAGGAGGTAGATTTTAGGGCTAGGGGACAAATTTGGGACATAGGTTCAGACTCACCAGTTCCACTCATTACAGTTGATTGCCACTTAGTTATCGTCCTTATAGTTAATGAAGAATTTTAATATGAATTCTTCACCTTTCTCTTTCTTCTACTTACAACCACTGTTTTTTCTTACTCTGGCTCTGTCATATTGTCTCTTGTACACTTTTTTTCTTCCCCTTTCCTTTTGATTTTCTAAGTTTTCTTTCATGTAAACATAACATTTTCTTCCTTCTTTCAACGCAGGTGGGTGTGTTTTAAGAACCCCAGACTCCAGGCAGTATAGCTGGATTCTCTCTGTCATTATGGCAGCAATGGACTTATTATCGTGTTCCAAAATGTTCTCGCTGGTGGACGGTTAGCTTAGGATTGACATTTCTAGGTGCTATTATATGGCACAATTTATGGTAAAAATGGGGATGAGATTAATGCAATCTTCAGGTCATTAAAATACTATTAGATTTTTTCACTGTGTTTGATAAAAGAAAATGCCCACCCTCCACACCAGGTGGTTTTTTTTTTTTTTTTTTTTTTTTTTTTTTTTTTTTTTGGTTTTTCGAGACAGGGTTCTCTGTGGCTTTGGAGCCTGCTCCCTGGAACTAGCTCTTGTAGACCAGGCTGGTCTCGAACTCACAGAGATTCCGCCTGCCTCTGCCTCCACGTAGTGCTGGGATTAAAGGCGTGTCGCCACCACGCCCGGAACACACCAGGTTTTAAATATCTTAATTCAATTGAACAGATTACACAGTAACCTGTGAGGTTACAATGTTGATTACTAGTTGTTGATTTGTATTAAAATAAAATAGCTGATCATATATATTAAGGCAACATAATCCTTTAGTATTAAAATACACTAACATTTATCAGTGAAGTTGATCATGTGTCTGTCTAAATAGTTTTTAGAAACTGAATCTGCATTTTTTTTTGACAAATAAGAGTGATTATGGGCTTTCTTTTTAGTTCAATAGAATTAAAAATTGGTTAGTAGATCATGGCATTCTACAATATAGAAATGAGATATTTTTAGATTTTCCTTAAATCTGCAGGTAAACAGCAGTAGACCTATTTTTTTCAGCAAGATTTATTTTATAGATTACCAAATTTATATGCTTTATACTTAAAATTTATTTTTGACTAATACAGAAAACAAAGCTATATATATACCTAATGGTTTAACATGTTATGTTTTATATAAATATGTACTGTATAATTTGTAAATCACATTAGACATCTATCTTCTCCAACATTTCTCATAAAGAAAACATTCCACTCTTTCTCGTGCTTTTCTCTAGATTGTATAATGTATTGATAAGGTCTTTAGTCACCTCACCATGAAATAGGTGACTCAGAATTTCTTATATAGTCTAACCACAAGTCACTGTTCATAGATTAAGCTCCCAGCAAGCTTTTACTTCATCATTTTCTCAACCCCTCTCCTTTCTTCTTCTTTTTCATTCTTTTCTTCTACTCTTCCCAGACTCAGATAAGAATTAATTTCACTCTCAATGCTTTGAGATTAACATTTAGAGTTTATATATGAGTGAAATCCAATGCACAAATATAACTTTTACCCCTGTGACTCCGTGCTTCTGTGCCTAGCTTGTTTTGCTTAACACAGTGACTTTCTTTTCAATATAGGTCATCAAGATGACAGGATTCCTACTATTTTCCAAAGAACATTATCCATTGTATGTCTCCATTGCCTTTTGTCTTAAGTGAGGGAAAATATTATGGTGGTGCAAGCATGTGGAAAAAATTGCAACTCCAAGGTGGTAAGGAAGCAAAAGAAGGTCTAGGAATGTGCCAAGAAGACAATACCATTCAAGGGTCTTCAGTTTCCCCTATGAACTAGTTCCTCCAACCAGGCCCATTTACCAAAGGTGCCTTTGAAGTGTGAATACATCAATAGAATTCCCCTGGATTCTCTCTCTCTGCTTCTCTCTCCCTCTCCCTCTCCTCTCTCTCTCTCTCTCTCCTCTCATCTCTCTCTCTCTCTCCTCTCCCTTCCCCTCCCTCTCTCTCCGTCTCTCTCTCATCTCCTCCTCTCTCTCTCTCTCTGTTTTTTTTTTTTTTGAGACAGGGTTATCTGTGTAGCTTTGGAGCTGTGCTGGCTCTCACTGTGTAGATCAGGTTGGTCTCAAACTCACAGAGATTCCCTCTTACATCTGCCTCCCAAATGCTGGGATTAAAGGCATATGCACCATCACCTGGCCCCAGTTATCTGCTCTTAATGGTTAGGTCTATCACCTGGGGGATCACAACTTCCACTAGTACCCAAAGTTTGCATCCTCTCTGGAGTCCCTGAAGTTCTTCAACATTTAAAAGTCATGGCCAATGTTTCTTCTGGGACTAAAGACCTACTCTCAGATATACAGTCCCCTCTCCCCAAAAAACAGGTTCCTTGTTTTCAAGGTCATAGCATTAAAGTGGCCAATATTCAATTCTAAAGCAAGAATGTGGCAGGGGAATGAGGTTGGGGCCAAACAAGATTGATACCCAACAGGGGCAAACAGTACATCTTGTGGTTTAATATCTTGCTTCTCTGAGAATATGTGTGATGGTTGTTTGTTTTGTTTGTTCTTTTGTAATGGCTTTCTGTCTGTAAGCTCACATAGGTTGCCTCTGGTTTTGGTTTCACTCAAATGACGAGAGCCTTCTTTGGCTGACATTCATGCTCTTGACATTCTCTCCATTTTTTTGTTGGTCTTCACCGCAATTTCTGCCCCCTATTCAAACACTTTTTGTCAGAGGATATATGCAGGAAATCTGACCCTGTTGCACTGTTTGTCCTCGCAGACTTTCCTTTGGAATCTGGTGCGGTGAAAGCCTCCATGGCCCTGTATCTGCCTGCATCCCTGTAAGCATAAAAACAAAAATCACAGGAGTGTGGTGGTTGTTTACCACCAGTTATAGCAACAGGTGGGAGCACTTGAAGCGAAGGATGTGTGGTCAGAGCTATGCCAACCCCCTTGCTCTTTACTCGAGGTTGTCTTTTTAAAATCAGTGATGAGGGCTCCATGGTCCTGTATCTGTGCATCTCACAAACGATAGATTCTTTTATGACAAAACTTTACACGGGCTACAGTTTCTTCATGTCTTTACTTGGGACTTCTCCCATCCTCTTGATGCTGGCAGCGCTATCTATGCCATAGTTCAAAGTGCTGGGATGATGCCGAGAAATCTCTCTGCCAAATTAACTAATCCATCACCTTTAAGTCCTCTGCCCCCAAAGTTTCAGGGCATGGACAAATCATAGACCTTGTCTTTGCAGTGAATAATATGAATGACCCCTTAGTTCATTCCCAGCAGTCTCCCTTGCAATCGGGAACCTCATGAGCACAATCTTACTGTTTACTTTTTCTTCATTTATATCAGTAAACATCCTTAGAAAACATTTTCTCTAATACTGCAGGCTGTCGCTTCACTCTGTTGATATTTTTCTTCTATACAAAGCCCATTTTTGTTAGATACTGTTTAAAGGTAATTGCCGTGGTCAATTTTCCATTTGATTCTTCCGCTTTGTCTTATCCGGGTTCTTTGCATCTTAAAAGATTGTTTCCTTCTACTTCCACTCCTTTTATTCATGAAGAAGCTAGTTTAGCTCTTTCTACATAGTAGGTCTAAAACCATTTTAAGAAACAGCACATCCCAATCTTTAGATAGTTTTCATTCTCTACATCATTTCTGTTCTTGTTGCTTCTCTCACACAACACAAGTTTTATAGCCACGAATCAAAATCCACCCTTAGAGAGAATTGCACCAGGGACCTGGTTTCCTTGAGGGCAAAGGTTAGTAATATAGCCGAACAGATGCCTTTCAGTCTGAGAGTGGCATTCCATTTCCTTAATCACTAGCAAAATTCTGATTCCTAAGCCCAATTGCTACTGAGACCATGCTCTAGTGCTTTGTACTCTATAGCTCTCAACACTGCCCATGAGAAGTCGTACTTGCTCATAGAAAGGGGTGGTAGTTTTCTTATTGTCCTCCACTGATGTGGGCTTCCCCTCTGTATGCTATGAATTTGTTTTATTACCATTGGTTGATAACTAAGCTGCTTGGCCTATGGCAGGGCAGGAAATATAGCTAGGTGGGAAACTAAACTGAATGCAGAGAGAAAGAAGGCGGAGTCAGGCAAAACACCATGTAGCTGCCCAAGAGCAAGATGTGAGGGTACAAACCACGATCCACATGGTAAAATATGAAGTAATGGAAATGGATTAATTTAAGATGTCGTGAACAAGCGAGTAATAAGCCTGAGCCATTGGCCAAACAGTGTTGTAATATTATAGTTTTGTGTGATTATTCAGATTTGGGTGCCTCAGAAATGAATGTCTCCATTCTATACTTCCTGTAGAAACTCTGGGCTCTGGAGTCCTCTTTACTTTTGAGCTAACTCTGAGCCATCTGAATGCCTAACACTTTCTGATACCTTTTAAGCATGCTGCAAGTTTTTATAGATAAATTTGGACTACAGCCTACCCCCATTATAGGAAAAATGTATTGTAATTTCTCTCTTATTGTAACATGATTTTCTACACGATTGTCTCTAAAAATTCATTTTGAAATTGGAATTTTAGAGAAAAATAGCTTAAAAAACCTTGAGGTCTGCTTCAAGAAAGAGAGTAGAATATGTTTCTCTACCAAGGCACCTTCTGATTGTTTAATGAAGAGGAGAAGGGCAATAGTTAAGCAGGAGAAAATAGGTGGGACTTTCAGGAACAGATAGAAAACTCTGGGAAGAAGATAGGTGGAATTTGCTAGGGAGACATGGCATAAGTCAGACACACAATATGGAGAAACAGTAACATGGTAAACTGTAGATTAATAAACAGATTAAATTTTAAGAGCTAGCCAGGAACAAGCTTAAGATAAGGCCAAGCTTTCGTACTTGAGAAGTCTCCATCTCATTATTTGGGGGGCTGTAGTTCAAAGAAAGTCCAACTACAGATAGTATTTTCCTCTTAAGTGGATCTGCAGGTAGGAAGTAGCTCTTTCATATTCAAGGTCCCTCATTCTAGCTTCTCAATATTCCTCCTGGGTTTACCTGGAAATGTAGTTCTCTCTTTAATGTCATTACAAAACCCCATGCGCTATCATTTGCCATTATAGATGATTCATATTTTAGAAATTGTTCTTAGAAACCTTAGTATCTCTATAACACACACACATATACATACATATGTGTATATATAATATACATTTAACAGATAATATCAAATTTCTTCCATATACATGGCTATCATTTCTTCCAAAGCCACTCTCAGTTTCCTCGCTGATTTCCTTGTCATTAATATTTTTTAACCCAAGCTAGACTTTAATACTATTTTCCTTATTTACCTTATACGGCTTGTGCCTCTTATCCAGTCCCAAACTGTCCTATGGTTAGTTTCTGCAGGTGTTTGTGTGTGACACATATAACAACAGTAGCAGGCCTTTGGGACAGGCAAAACAGAAAGTCTAAGTGGTCCAACAAACCACAGCATCAACTAGAGTCATCAATGACCACAGCATCAAATTAGAGTCATTGATTAAGGATCTAATTAACCCAAGCAAGAATTCAAAGTTTCAAGATTTATAACGCCCTTCTAGATATATGTTACATATTTAAGATTTCTATTGTTATAATTTGAAACAAAAATAATTTAATGCTTTTAAAATGACATATTTCAAATTATATTTAAACTGCATATTCCTAAACAAATGCCAAATATTATAAACAACAACATTCAAATGTGATTAAATATTATATAGTTCTAACTAACATGTGTCCTAGTATGATTCTTCCAGCTACAGAACTTCTGAATTGTACCCTCATTGTCTAGCATTTCTACAATATTCTGGACTATAATTAAAGACTATTATGCAAATGGATTGCATGAGCTATGAGGCTGTCATTACCACATAAGTTTTTATTTACACCTGGGTTTATGGGAAATTCATTACAATGCTCAATTTTCCCACATTATCCATGTAAATAAATCATATCACCGTGGTAGGATGAGAATTACCAGAATGAAATATTGCATTAAGTAAACATCATTCATGGAAAATCACAAGTTTATGGTTCGTGGGCCTAAGTGAGTTAAATGAAAAAAAAAAATCAAACCATTCCAAACACTAACATATTTTTAATCAGTGAAGACTCTGCTTCTTCCTCTACGATTATGTTAACTACACTAGGGACAGGAGATATTTTTCTTAAGAAACAGCAAATAAGCAGAGACCCGAGGAAACATTAGGAGTTACCTAAGTGAAACTAATCAGACAAAGGAAAGAACATTCCAGACAAAATCATGATGGGTCGCAGAATGCCAATGACCAGGAACTGAAGAAGAGCCCTGGGATTGCAGTGGAGGGAAGTGGGTAAGCTGCAAGGGAGGGTCTGCTTGAAACCCTCTGCAAGGTTGTGCTCTGTTAGGGACTTGAAGAAACACAATGGTAAACACAGAGGTCTTGTTAAAAATGTTAGTCTCAACCCAGCTACTACCCAGGCCCAGAATCAGGACTTTGAGGTAGTCCTCCCCAACATCCAGTTCATCTATGAACTACTGGAACACGTGAAGGGGGACAAACTATGTATCCAAGCTACAGGACATCCATGACAACAGACAACAACAGGGTATCCAAGAGGAGTCCCGGTGAGACTCAGTATTGAGGGTATAGCAAAAGCCCGAGGTCTAGAACCAGACCAATGACTCAGTGCGATGAAACACTTGCATGTAAAGTCATATGGACTGAAAGGTTACTGTATGGTTTACTGGGCACACTACAGTTTCCATGTCAAAATTTTTTTTAAAATTTTTTTAATTTTTTTTTCTTACTTTTAACTTTTGTTTTAGGGGAATTTTCAAAGGCCAGAGGATGGAAGTAAGGGAAGGGGAGGGGGTGTGAAATCCACAAAGAATCAACAAAAAGTTGTTTTTAAAAAAAGAAAAAAACATTGTTCTCTGTTTTAAGAGTCTAAGCAATTCAGATATTATTTTGAATAGATGTTTTTAAGCTGTAGTGTAGACAATGGAAAGATGATATATGCCAGCTAAAAAGCTGGCAGGCTATGTACCTGACAGTTCTTATTCATGTATCTTTGAGTCATCCTCTCTCACGGTTCTCAGCTCCTTGCTCCAGCCCAGCCTCTGTGGCTTCAATTTCGCCCACATATTTCTATCCTCTGTGGTCTACCAGTAATTTAATTGTGAGGTTCAACTGTGGCCACTAGCCCTGTATCATAGTTTCTGGCTTTCCCTATTAAGCCTGGATTTCCATGAATTTGAACAGAATGTGGGCTTTGGATTGTGAAGTTGAGGCCAAGGCATCTGGTATTATTATTCTGAATTTGAGGACTATCTTTCTGAAATCGCTTTAGCATTAGAGAGCAGGGGATAGGAGAGAATCAACTGGGCAAATATTCTCTTGCCCACAGACTACACTCTGCAGCTTGGCACAGTCTCATTGTGTGTATCTTTCCGTATCTAGAGCTGTCTCCAGCAGTGAACTCCATTTCTATTGAAAGCTCATGGAGATACAACAGTCAGCACACTAGTGTGTCACACCTGCACTGCCTCTCGTCTTTCTTTCTTCCTCGGCTTTGTCTTTGTCTCATCTAGGAATCTAGGATGGCATGTCTAAAATTAAACATCAGTGTTAATCCTTTCTCTATGTCACAGGGAGACGTAGAATTGTCACGGCAGTCTATGTGACATGACAAAGATGTGCTCTGTGGTGAGGGTGGAGATTGCCAGTCTCCAAAGACAAAGCCCACCAAACTAGATTATTTAAAACAATAGGCGCGCTGCTGTGTCATAACCCTTCTGAGTGCTGCCAATGTGTGTTGCTTTTATTGGTTGATGAATAAAGATGCTTTGGCCTATGGCAGGGCAAAATATAACTAGGTGGGAAAGTCAAGATGAATACAGGGAAAAAGAAGGGCAGAATCAAAAGAGATGCCAGAAGCTGCCAGAGGAGAAAGATGTCAGAGCATTACCGGTAAGCCACAGGCCACATGGCAATAGGCAGATTAGTAGAAATGGATTGATTTAAATGTAATAGCTAGACAGTAAGAAGCCAGAGACACTGGTTTTAAACTTACAATTAATATTAAGGCTCTGAGTGATTATTTTGTAAGCAGCTGTGGGACTGTCAGACAGGATTGAAAAGCTTCCAGATACACCAAGCATCTCCCCCACCTCCTGCAGTGAAGGGGACAGAGGTTCCAGCATCTTCTCAAGTACTTTAGCACTGAGCTGCATTCCTCACCCACAAAACAATAAATTGCTGTTTATGATTTATAAATTTATGAATGTAGAAGTTTCAAGCCTGAAATGAAGTTGTGGGTGATATCATTCTCTTCTTTTTCTTTCTTGCTCTCCTTCTTCTCTCTCCCGCTCCTGAAGGGGAAAAAAAATCTAGCTTTGCCCCTTTCTTATTGCCAGCAGTTGCCTGTATCCTGCACCCTCCTAAGCATGCAGACAGACAGATGGACATTCAACCTCTGTCTCAACCTTCACTCGGCTTCCTCCTTTGGATGTCTAAGCACGAGTTTCCCTCCTCTTATGAAGGCATTCGTCATTGGATAAGCATCGGACTATGAAAATGGGCCAGAAATAAACTCTATAGATTTCTTAGGGTTGACATTAAAAGTAGATCACAAGGTAGGTAGCTTTAAATAACACAAGTGTATCGCGTGTGACAGTCTGGATGTGGAAACCCTGTAATCAGATGTCAGCAGGATCACACTAATGTTGAAATCTAGAAGCACGATCTTTCCTAGTCTTTTCTGGCTTCTCAAATGAACAACCATTCTTGGGATTGTTGGGCTTGTAGGCACATTCCTCAGATAGTCTCTGCCTCTGGTCACATGGCTGCCTTCTTGTATGTCTCTATGTTGTCTTTCCTCAGGGTTTAGCTGTTTCTGGGTTCAGGTTTTCTTCTTCTCAAGATATCTGTCATTCTGCATTGAAGTCCATCTTCATGACCTTCTCTTAAATACATTTCCCTTCCAAACAGTAAACAAACAAATAAAAACCTATTACACTGGCTTCTTTTCTTTTCACCTAGGGAATAGCATCTCACATACTCTTCCTCCCCCTTTTTTTGCTCTTACATTCTTTCTTTCTCTCCTTATAAGGGATTCTTTGAACCTTAAAGAGACACAGCATAAATGCCTTATTTAGGGCTGAGCAGTTCATGCAAATCTCACTCATTCTCATCCTCTTGAGTAGCCACGATTCCACAATGACCACCCTTCTTTGCAGAGAGAAGCTTCTCTGATGAAAACTGAAAGTAGCATTTTTCATGGTCTAAAAATAAATCTAAGGCAATTTGCTACTTGTCTATTAACCTTGAACAAAAGTAAAGTCCTAGACCTAAGATCGCTCCGGTTATAGGCTTTTGAGTGGGTTGGTAGTAATAGGCATAAATTTCCTGTCCTGAAACCAGTCTCAGATCTAACCACAGAGCTCTTGGTTACATCACCCGTGTGAATTGGGCCACTGCTGGAACAGACTGTCTTTCCCAGGCATTTTCTATGTTGTGGTTTATAAGGTCCACAGGTACGTTAGATCACTGATGCTTCTTCTCTCCCAGCAACCCTAGTAGCACTTTCGAGAATGATGAAAGCTAGCCAGCAGGCAGGAAGCTTCCAGCTCAGACTCATTTCTCTGTAATGCTAACCCAAGGTATGTGGTATTTTCATCAGCAGGAAGCATCCTACTTCTAAGTAAGGTCATATTCACAGAAACTAAGGGTTAAGACTTCAATGCATCTTCTTTCCTTTGAGGGAGTATGTAATTCAATCTACAATACAAGTACTTTGACTTGTATGGAAGGAAGGAAAGGCCATACATACATCTTTTGCTGGGCTGGCTAGTCTTATTGTGAGGATCTGACTTTGCAAATTCCGTTTTAAAGAAGGGACTTCATCTTAATCCATATAATGAGCAAGGGCCATCTCAGCTCCAGAAATGTGCAGTCATAGCAGAAATGTAAAAGAATGCCCTGAAAATAGACAATTAAGGTGCTAGGGATCAGGGCCATAAAATTTAAACGAGGTCCAGTTGTTCCTAGGAGGCATCCTGTCCTTGAAGATACCTTGTCAGCTATTAATGGCCCTTTGTTAGGGTTTTCACACCCAAAAAACTGACCATTGGATTCAGGAACTACCTTGCCCTAAGCCCTCCTTATCCAATCCCAAGACGAAAGGACATGAACTGCCCTGATTATGGGGTTTCCCCTTTAAAGTTCTCCCCTCCCGGGGTTCGCAGCCACAGTCTCCTCACCCGCCATGCTGGGGTGCTGGAAATGGGTGGCCCAAACTAGAGTCTGTACACTAAATACTCTCATATAATTCACATTGGAAATGGGGCTCTGTGAATTCATTTAGGGACCAGTCACTGGGGCATAACGTTATGTCAGCTCGGCACAAACTGGTGTTATCTAAAAGGTGGGAATGTCAATTGAGAAAAGTCCCTCCACAAAAGTCAGCTCTAGGCCATAGGTTCGGCTTTGGTGGTGCACATGCCTTTGATCCAAGCACTTGGGAGGCAGAGGCAAGCAGATGGATCTCTGAGTCCGAGGCCAGCCTGGGTCTACAGATTGAGTTCCAGGACAGCCAGGCTACACAGAAAAACCCTGTCTCAAAACAACAACACCAAAACTAAAAGAAAAACAAAAGCAAATTTATCTGTAAGGCATTTTCTTAATTAGTAATTGTTGATGGGGGAGGGCCCAACCCATTGTGGGTGGTGCCATCCCTGGGCTGGTGGTCCTGAGTTCTATAAGAAAGTAGGCTGAGCAAGCCACAGGAAGCAAGCTAGTAAGAAGCACCCCTCCGTGGTCTCTGTATCAGCTCCTGCCTTAGGATTCTGTCCTGACTTCCTTCAACAATCGAACAGCAATAGAGAAGTGTGAGGCAAACAAACCCATTCCTTCCCAACTTGCTGTTTTTATTGCAATAAAATAGAAACCCTAAGACATTTGCCTAATAATATTTCAGCAGGATAATGGGGAACAAAAAACTCAGGGAGCATTTCTTAATCTTTCCAAGAATAATGACAATTTTGAGAAAATTTCTGTCTGAAGAGACACCATGACAAGGCAACTCTTTTGTTTGTTTGTTTTGTTTTGTTTTTTGTTTGTTTTTTCAAGACAAGGTTTCTCTGTAGCTTTGGAGCCTGTCCTGGAACTATCTCTTTTAGACCAAGTCGGTCTTGAACTCATAGAGTTCCAGCCTCCCGAGTGTTGGAATTAAAGGTGTGTGTCACCACCGCTTGATGAGAAGGAAACTCTTAAAAGACAGCATTGATTGTTTACAGTTTTGTCTATAACCATAAACACAAGAAGCATGCAGTCATGATGTAGGAAGGGTAGCTGACAGTTTTACATCTGGATCCATAGGCAGACAGACAGACAGACAGATAGAGAGGTTGGGCCTATTGTGAACTTTTGGAGGGTCAAAAAGCCCACCCCCAGTGACTCACCTCCAAGGGTACACTACTTCCAGTAAGGCCATATCTCCTAATGTTTCCTAAAAGTTGTACCATCTTAGGACTAAGCACGCAAATATGTGAGTCTATTGAAGTCATTCTCATTCAAATCTTTACAATTATGAATATGAATGTAGCCATAAATGTGTGAAGATATTTGTTCCAGGTTATCTGCCTCAGAATATTTTATAATATCTAAATTTATAGACATTTAAAAGAGACATTAATTTAAATACTTTAAGTATATGGATGCTTTGTCTGCATGTGCATTTGTACATCAGAAGAGGGATTTTTATCCCAAGGGACTACAGTTATAGATGGTTAAGAGTCACCATGTGGGTTTTGAACTCAGGACCTCTGTAAGAGCAGCCCGTGCTCTTAATGGCTGAGCCATCCCTCCACAGCCTTAAAAGTGTCATTAACAAACTACTAGCTGGATACATTGAGATGTAAATGGATATGATAGAATAGTATTTTAAAGTAAACCTGTTAAATATTAGGGACACAGTAACAGTTATATTAATGATTGGAACAGTAATTGCTCACTAGTTTCCTGATAATATGTTGAGTGCTTATTTTAGCCATATTTAGTCCCAGGAACTAATTTTGCCTCTTGTATCACATTCTGCATGTAGGCAGTCACTAACAGGTTAAGGAATTTGCCCAGTCTCCCACAGTGCTTATTGGAGAAGTTGCAGAAATCCAAATCGTGCAACCACAAGTCTCCTGAGAGTTGGCCCCTCTGCTGATGCTAGTTGGATAAATGTGTTGCTACAGATGGATTCTAAAATGCAACAGTGCAATGGATACTTGGAATACTGTGTTCACCTCCTTTATATAAGTGGGGTGGGGGAAAATAGGAAGTGAATTACTACATAGGCCATACCCACCAGTGCTGGGAGTGCTAGGTATTTAATAAAGAAAGTGTGACTGAACATCCCCATTTGTCTTTGTGGAGTAAAGGCAAATAGCCAGGAAACTTGAGAAAGAAATCTTGAAGGTAGAAGTTTGCAAGCAAATGGTGTCTGTACACTCAACTCATTTTTCCTACTCTGCAGTCCTCGAAGGCTTCCCCCATTCCGGTCACTTTGGCAGGTGACGGATCTGCTGTCACGACAGGCTTCCACAAAAATTACATTTGGTTCCATACAGGAGGCAGAGATGCAGAATTCGTAATAGCTAGTTTCCAAGGGCTGAGAGAATTTGTTTGATCTGCCAGGAGGAAGGACGGAGGGATGGGAAGCAGAAACGTTCCTCCTTTTGCTAAGTTTGGGGAAGGAGATGATGGCTTGGAGGGATTCCTGGCCTGGCCTCCCAGGGTAAGCAGTAGTCACAACTCCAAGTGCTCATTAAGTTGCTAAAGGAAAAAGAGCTTGGGAACTCCTCACAGGAGGAGGCAGAGGGCTTCTGACAGTAACAGGCTGTGGATGGATGGAAGCATTCAGCTATGGGGAAGCAATTGAATCTTTGAAAAGCGGCTCATGATTAGAGCCCAGCAGTTTTGACATACCGCAATCAAGCTGCAAGGAAACACTGCATGGTGCGGGATAAGCCAATCAAAAGAACAAAAACCAAGTGCGTGCAGGTGGAGTTGAGACAGAGGTTTGAGAAAGAGGAAAGCAAATTAGCCAATCTAATACGAGATGGCGTTGTTTTCAGTTAATCCAACTATTTAAGAAGAGCAAACATGCAATAAGTCATCCTTCTTGTTAGAGATGTAAATAAAATTTTTTATGAAAAACAAAATACTATAAAGCTATTTATGAGAAGAGAAATACCCCTAAAAGATGCACTCTTAAATTGGTGATGAAGAGAAAAATATAAATGATGAAATATTGCTGAATGCTGTTTTAGTAGAATAATCAATGGTGCCAATTTAGGAAGGATGTTAATTGTCTAAAGTTTGACTACAATATCTTCTACTTTTGATAAAGCACATGGATTCTTGATGCCATAAAGTTGTGAATGTAAAGCTCAGATTCATGATTGATGTCAACTCATAATAATCATTAAAGTTTATCAGTGATTGCAATGTCAAAATAGCGCTTTAAGCAGCTTTTCTTAGTTACCCATTCAGTTCTGACAAGTGTATGTGGTAAGAGCTATTATTAACTTCTATTTGAGGTACAAGTTCATTAAGGAAAGTATCCAAGATTGAATCGTTATTGTATATCAGAGTTGGGACTCTTAGCTAGACAGCTTGTCCCCAAAGCCTGTCACTTCCTAGTATTCCTACTTCAAAGTAACTCGAAAATCATGAGTTGTTACAGACGCAAGCTTATCAATTCAATTCTCAGATGCTAATAATAGTTATATAATAATTACCTGCAGATTTAAACATCTATTCACAAAGTGCTTGAGAGTCAGGTATTGAGGTCAGCACTATCACTGCGTTAGGTTTAATCTGTAGTTTGTAGGTCTAGTAGTATTTGTTTTAGGCAATTGTATGTACTGGTGTTTAGTGTGCAGGTTTAGAATTGTCACATCTGCTTTGTGGACATTCCTTTAATGAGCATAAAGTGACATGATGTAGTTATTGCTCACATGACTTCGGCAACTGTGAGCACCTGCACAAATTCAAGCCAATTGAAAGTTCTACCATAGAGAAGAAAGGGTTCCACGACCCCACTCATAGGTGAGGGAACTATTGGCCACTGATGCCAGCTAGAAAATAAACATTCTCTTTGCTTTGGAGAATGACTGTTGAAATTGTCCTAATGGATAATCTCACACTGGAGCACATGTGGGTAGTATTAGTCAGTCTTAATGGTTGAAAAATAAGGAAAGATTTGAAACTGGAGGGAGATATATTAGGGAAAGGGACCAGGGCAATTGGGAAGGATGGAATGAGATGCTGGTAGGGGTGGTTTGGATGAGAAGTGCCCCCCATATGTTTGGGCGTTTGACTACTTGGTCACCCATTGGTGGAAAGGTTGCTGAAGGAAGCGTTTAGTGTGGTTCTCTCTCTCTCTCTGCTTTGTATTTGTAGTTAGGTATGAGAGTTCTCAGCTGCCAGTCCCTGCAGTCTGCTACTTCCTGCTATGGCTCCCACCATAACGGATGCTCCCTCTGAAACTATGAGCTCAACGAATCTCTTTCTTCATCAAGTTGCTTTGGTGTGGTGTAGAGTGTTCTTCTGGGGATAATGGACTAAAGATTCTTGAAAGGTCTTCCTTATTTTGTTGGTTAACAGAGATTAAAAATTCCAACTTCCCTACATAGTTTCTTGATTGTTTTTCTCAGTATCATTGAGTTTCAGTTTATTGAAAACAAAACAAAACAAAAATGGCAGTTTAGCATTACTTTATAAAATAATTTTATTGATTTTTAAGCATAGGAACCACACAGACGTGTTAGAAAAAGCATTGCATTTGAATAACATCACAGGCAGCAGCACAGTGATTTTTAAATGAAGCTGTCTCCTCTCTCTTTGTGTGTGTGTGTGTCTGTGTGTGTGCATGCACATGTGTGCACGTGTGTAGGTGCATCTTATTAAATGGCTTCTTCATTAGTGTCACACTAATACATATCTAGGTCATGGCTGTGATAGCAAGGTCTTTTGTGTGAGTAGAATGCCAGGCTATCATCCCTCACTAATGACTTCTAGGGATTATATAGCTACCCCGGGGCTCTGATATCTTTCACACTTACTCTGCTTGTTAAATTACTTATCTGTGGTCTGAAAAGACTGAGAAGCTTCTCCTGTTGCTAGGCCCAGAGAGAGCTTCATTAAAGGCAGTGGAGTTTATCTGTGGTCTTTGACATTAAAGAGAAGACCCTGGTATGTCCCCTTGGAGACTGTATCCATGATGCTTCTGACTGTCACTCAAGCACTGACTTCCCTTATTTTCAGGGAAGCCACTGATGCTTCCTTTAGCCCTGTTCATGGCAATCTTTTTCAGAGTCGCATTAAGAAATCCAGGAGAAGCCGGGCGGTGGTGGCGCACGCCTTTAATCCCAGCACTCGGGAGGCAGAGGCAAGCGGATCTCTGTGAGTTCAAGACCAGCCTGGTCTACAAGAGCTAGTTCCAGGATAGTTACTCTATGTGCAAGGAATGTTTTGATGGGGCAGGGTGGAAGTAAGAGGGAGGAGGTGAGACTACCTCTGAAATCATTTGCATAAGATACAATGTACTGTTATGTAACATTAATTTAAGATGCGCTACATTTGTTTCTGCTGTGTAACAGTCATTTTGATGCAAAGATGCATTGCATTCTTTTATGTTGCATTTGTCTAATTCTGTGAAGTTGTATTACTTTACCTGTCTAAAATACCTGATTGGTCGAATAAAGAGATTAATGCTGTGGAATAATGCTCTTGTACCCTGTAAAGATTTGTGACTTGTATTGTTTTAATAAATTTCTGATTGTCAAGCAGCCAGGCAGAAAGTATAGGCAGGGCAACCAGACTAGGAGAATTTTGAGAAGAGGAAAGTCTCAGTCTGTAGTTGCTACCAAGTCACAGAGGAAGCCAGATGAGAATACTACCCTGAGAAAAGGCACCAAGACATGTGGCTAAATATAGACAAGAATAATGAGTTAATTTACATTATAAGAGTTAGTTAATAATAATCCTGAGCTAATAGGCCAAACAGTTTATAATTAATAAGCTTCTGTGTGTTTCTTTGGGACTGGACAGCTGTGGTACCAGGCAGGATAGAGACTTCTGTATATAGCTGAATGGGCAGCAGAGAGAAAGGCTAGATGGGGCTGGCAGGCAGAAAGGATTAATAGAAGGAGAAATCTGGGAGGAGGAAATAAAGGTTCAAGAAAGGGGCCAGTCACTCAGGCACGCAGTCAGACACGGAATAAGAAGGGAAGAAAAGATATACAGAAATAGAGAAAGGTAAAGCCCAGAGGCAAAAGGTAGATGCAATAGTTAGGTTAAGAAAAGTTGGTTAGAAAGAAGCCAAGCTAAGGCAGGGAATTTATAAATAAGAATAAGCCTCTCTGTGTGATTTATTTGGGGGCTGAGTGGCAGGCCCCCAAAGAGTAAAGAGTAGAGACAACTGACAAAAATACATGCCAAGGACGAAAGGACTGCACATTGCTTCTTAATGTTCAGTTAGTATTAGAACTTAACTTCAGCTGGCGGTGGTGGCGCACGCCTTTAATCCCAGCACTCTGGAGGCAGAGGCAGGCGGATCTCTGTGAGTTTAAGAATAAGGAACTTTACTTTGTATTTATTGGGACTCTACCACGTGTTAGGATTTGTACTAATTGCTGTGCACACCTCAGAGAATGAAGAAACCCTTGTCCCTAGCGGACTCACATAAGGAAGATAAATATTAGGGACATAAAGGAACTGATAGTTGCTAGTTGTGACTAAGTCATTTAAAGGAAAGTGCCTAGAAATATGAGGGGTCTGAGGATAGTCGTTTCATTTGGTGGGGGAGGGGACTGGCTATGAAACTCAGGGCCTTGTGTATAAAGGTGAGCACTCCATCACTGAGTCATATCTCCCGCAAAAGAGTCCATTTAAGACAAACATAGAAGCCAGCAAGGAAAAAGTTTGTGGTAGGATCTGGAAGTTGTTGGAGGAAGGGAAAGAATACAATCAATATATATTCTTTGAAAAATTAAAAATGTGTGTTTTATCTATGAGGTGACAAAAATAATTTTTTTTTGAATTTACATTCACATCACATAAATGTTGTACAATTATAAAACAAATAAATTTATAAGATGCTTTAAAAAATAGAATTAGAGAGGTTAAGTTAAAACCTTAAAATATTAAGTTAAATTTTAAATAGCCAAATTTATGGTCTAATTTTTCTGAGACAATACACATATTCCTCACTGTATGCCCTCCAAAATAGGCCCAGAAAGAAAGGCCAACTCAATACCAAGGAACAGCGGCAGTGCTTAGGATGTGACTAACAGTGTCACCCATAGCATAAATCAGAGACGTGAGAGAGATGAGAGGAGCAGCTAATGCATCGCATCCAAACCTGGGAGTACTGTTGCACTGGAAGGAAAGCAAGTTACCGAGACTGCATCACAGAAATGGAGGGACAAGCTTAAAAGGGCTTTGATTTACTAGAGGTAGGATAATTTGAACATCCTAAAGAAAATACCCTAAATGAGCTCTTTTGCATTCTAGACACAAGTCCTCTGTCAGATGTTTGAATGGCAAGAATTTCTTTCTGTTTCGTGGGCTGCCTCTTTACTCGCCTGACAATTTCTTTAGCTGTGCAGACCATTTTAAGCCTCACGAGATCTCACTTGTCAGTTGTTGCTCATATTTCCTGTGCTACTAAGGACCTTCGTCCTGTACCTCTAGGTTGATGTGTACTTCCTCACCCTCCAGAAGTTTTAGGGTATCAGGCTCTTGATCCATTTGGAGCTCAGTTTTGTTTATAGTAAGAGTGAAATATTTGACTTCATTTTTCTCTGTGTTGACACCCATGGGTCCTTATGCAATTTGTGTTGATACCCATGGCTCCTTACACAATTGACTCTTTTCTCTTTGCTCTATTGTTGGCATTTTTGCCAAGAAACATATAAGTGTAGTAGAATGGACTTCTAGGCACTCTCTTCTATTCCATTACTCTACTTTTCTACCAGTGTGCTGGTACCATACTCTTTTTATTACTATGCCTCTATAGCATAATTTGAAGTCAGGTATCATTTCGTTTAGGGTTTCTTTGGCTACCCTTGATCTTTTTTTCTTCCATATCAAAAATAAGCATACAACTCAATTTAAACAAGAACAAGAGAAGGAGAGAGGGGCCCTCAGGTGCTGAGCGATCTCTGTCCCAATTCAGCCTCCAACATGCTGAGCATCTTGCCTCACAGTCTCCATCTGAGACTCCTAGAAGAAGATAGGTTGGGGTTTAGGGAGCCCTGTTCTCTTGAATATAATCAATTAACTCCATTGCTCTCCCCGAAGTCAAATAAAACAAAAATAGATGGTGGAACTTAAAAGAAAGTTCTAAAAAGAACTACAGGTGGTTAGCAGACACTTTAAAGAAGTGTCCACTTTTAAGAAGTAGCTCTTGGAAAGTTATGTACTGACTGCTCTAAGCTAGCATGTCACCCCAGTTGGAATGACCAGCAACAGAAATGTAAATGACAACTAATATTGGTATGGAGGTGGTAAAAAAAAGGAACCCTTATACCTGTTAATAGGAGTGTATTAATAGTAGAGTAGCCACCTTGGAAATCAGTCCGGAGATTACAAAAACCGAAGCAGTACAACAAAACTGCCCTATGATTCAGCTATGGAACTCCTGGGCATATACCTAAAGGACTTTACATCCTATCATAAACATTTTGCATTTCCATGTTCATTGCTACCCCATTCAAGTAGCTAGGAAATGGGACCAGCCTGGATGCTCATTAGCTGAGGGATAGATAATGAAAATGTGGTACATATACGCACTGGAATATTAGTTATAAAGATAATGAAATCACAAAATTTGCAGATACATAGGAGGAACTGGGGGAAAATTATACCAAGTAAAGGAACATAGGCCTAGAAATACAAACACTACACATTATCTATCATATGTGGATCCTAGCTGCAAATATTTTGCTTCCCATATTTAACTTGAAATGCACATAGAATCCAGGAAGGTCACTGGGAGTGAGACTCATTGAAGAAGGGAAGATGGTAGAATATAGGTGAAAGCAGAGAGCGCAATACTGGGATTAGAAAGATGTAAGTATGGAAAGGAGCAGGAGATTCCAGGAATGAGAGGGTAGGAAGCAGGGTTAACTAAAAGGAAGGATATAAAAGACATAAAGAAATGTACTTTCTTGTGATGCAATTAATAATGTATTGGGAAGTGGTAGTAGAATCCATATGATATGAAAGAAGAGAATGGATACTAAACATTAAAGGTTTGAGTGGGAGAAGGGTGGTGGGAGAGAAGCAGGAATGAGGGATGTATTAGTTAAAATAAAAGGATGTAAGAATCACAACAGAAACCCAATATTTTGTAAGCTAACTAAGAATTAATTTTAATAAAGGCATGGGATCTCCCAAACAAAAATCAGGCTATTTCCATTGCTCTTGATTGTCCATAAAGAACTACTTACACTAAGGTAAGCTCTTACTGCTAAAGCCACCACAAACGTTTGTTGTAAGGTATAGAAAAATCAACCTGGAACTTACTGGGGACCATGTCACCTGCTGACCAGATTTTATAGTGCTGCATGGTGCTTTGCAGGCCCTTGGAGGAGAGGACGCCAGTGGTCCTACCTAGTACTGACCCCTATCTACAACAGTACAGACATGTCGACCAAGATGTGCCCACTCAAACAAAAGTAACATGATTGCCACAGGAGTAACAAAACACATTCTGATTTTGAGGTACGTTTCACAAGAACCTGGTACTGTAAAAACAGGTGAAAAGCCAAAGGCTAGGGAGGTCATCGTCATGGCATAATGTGGTGTTGTTTGTACAGATTTACTGTTGTTTGATATATGGTCATGTCAAACTGCCTTGTAAATATTTAAATTTATCTCAATAGATTTATGCTGCTTCAACACTGGTCAAATAAGCTTTTATTGGCAATGATTGATGGTTATCACTGAGACTCATAGCTGGACAAAGTGCTGGGAGTACCGAGTCTTAAACAGAACATGTATGGGACATGTACGCCAACTTTCCATCCTCTAAACCTAGGAAATGTCATGGAAGAGGGTTTGGGAAGAATTTAAGAGATGAAGGATGGATAGGAATGCTAAAAAAAAAAAAAAAACTACCGTCTCGGGATACAGCATGGCCTCTGTAGCTGCGGCTTCCTGGAGAAGCTCGTCAGTTGACATCCAGCAGTGATGGGGTACATGAAGTCCCACCCATAGATGATGGGGTACACGAAGTGCCACCCATAGATGGGATGTTGAGGTGCTCTTAACAAATGACAGCTGCCCATGTTCCAGTAGATGTCCCCACACCCATGAGCACAAAGGCAGCCACAGGTGGATCCGGAGGGTTATAAAGAAAGAACATAAAGTTGGGAAGGTATGACATATCAGGGGGTTTCAGGAGGACTGGGGGAAAGTGGGACTGGGTATGTGACCAAAACAAATGATAAAAATTCTGAAATAACTTCCTAAAGACCAAATTAGTATTATTAGAAAAAGAAAGTAATTGAGAAGCACAGAAAATAGACTCAAAACTTAGGAGTCTATCATACAATAAAAATAAAAGACCTTCATATCAGTCTTTGTGTAGGATGCTAAAGAAGAATGTCTGAATCCTGGTAAAAAGGATGGATTTAAAATTTCTCAGATTTTAATGAACAAACTCTGTATAAGAGTAAATAATTGGTAAGATGAAGTTTGAGTTAATTGACAAATTTCAAGTATCAAATTAAAATTTACAGGAATTACAATCTGCATATTTTGGACTCTTGTGAAGTGACAGGAGCAGAATCTGCCAAGTATTGCCTATTACCATCGAAGGCAACTAGAAACAGATTCTCTACAGGGACGGGAGATACAGATGAAATCATTTGCTGAGAATCTGAGCCTGAAACTGAATCCAAATCTAGTTCTAACTCCAAGATGAGGAAAAATGCAAATGCAGAAAAAACACATTAGGCGACTCACGGGGCTCTAATTGACACTGCCTTAGAAGATGATGGCAGAAAGAGTTACCCACTTAAAGAGAACTAGAAACTTATTTGAAAACATAGGCGTGATGAAAAGAGACTTCAGAATCCCTTCAACTAATTCCAGTGCATAGGCTTTGCTTAATTCAGATTGTGGTCAGTGGTAAGAAATGACGGATAACTGGAAAACTTGAACAATACAAGCATACCTGGTTATATCAAAGTTTTATTAATTTCATGTGTTTCTACAGGAATAGTGCAGGGGATACAGGGATAGTACAGGGATATTTTTAAATGATTTATCTTATCTTCTTTTTAAATTTATTTATTTATTTTATTTTATATTTATTTTTCATACAGTATGTATGCTTGTGTGTCTATGGTAGTTTCATGTATGTGTATGGCGTACGTGTGTATCTTCTTATCTCCTCCTTTCCGTGTTAGGATAACAAACTTGCAGCACCAAACCTGGATTTTTTTTTTGCCCTGGAGGGTAGGGGATAGTGATTGTGTACAACAAATTCAGGGTGTCATGCTTCCCCAACAAGAACTTCATTCGCTGAGCCCCCACTCACCCCAGAGCTTTCTAAACACATGTATACTAAGGTAATTAGCTGTATATACATGTATATGTACATAACAGCAGTTAAAGAAGAAAAAGAGAGCATGAATTTGAAACAGAGAAAAGAGTAGAGGATACATGGGAAGGTTTTGGTGGAGAGAAGGGAAGGGGAAATGATGTAAGTATTATCTGAAAGTATTTTAAAATATTTCCTTTAATGGTTTTTGCTCCTGAGTATATTTCTGTGTAACCCTTACCTGTGACATCCCCATGTAGCCCTTACCATAGTGAGTTATGATTGGTGCCAGGAAAATGATTTCCTGTGACTTTTGAAGTTGTAATAGCAAAAGAAAACAAAACAAATCTGCAGTTTCTTCTTTGGCTTTCATATCTGCATTTATGGCAAAAGCTAGAAGCATGTCATGTAACATTTAATTGACCCAACACACTTCCTCTTGTACGGGGAAGATGAAAACTCCTGCCAACAGCCATTGTTAACTTACCATTCATGATACCTAGACATCATGGAGTAGAGCAGATCTAGCCCAAAACACTTCAGATAAGAGAAGCCCAGAGAGGTCAAGACCTGTCCGGAAAAAAAAAATGTTTTCTAAACCCTTGCTCTACAAAAATGTGAGTTCACAAGTCCTGCTAATTTGAAGTTCCCAATCTATAGCAACCAATGATCCAGTGAGTATCTGAAAATACTTATGAACTAAATCATATGATGCCTGGGAATTCTTTTTAAAGTAATCAAGAGAAAACATGATCCAGGGCAGAATAAATAGTCATGTATTATTAATTACTGAAACTGAGTAAGGGACACATGACAGTCAGTTAGCTATTTTCTTTATTCCTGAGATCTAAAAAATTTTAATAATAGTATAGCTTATTGATCCAAAGTCCACAAAATATGATTATTTAATTTTTCAATAGTGAGTATGGATTTCATCAAAGAATGTATGATGTGAATTATTTATACATCCTGAAGTCATCAGTAGAAACTACAGTTGTAAGCTATGGACTGAGGAATGGATCCATGCATCAAACCACCCCACTTCTTGACTGAGGTGAGAACATGGCTTCTAAACAACTCTTATAGAAGATACGTCTTCTTTTAGCTTATTCATCTCTTACAGTAGATATATATTAGTTTAGTTTATCCATTTTTCTGATATTGCTGGACGTGTAACAGCTTATATTCTCTCCCCCATAGTCTTCCTTTCAGTGGGGTTGGTCTTTGAGCAACATCTCACTCCACATGTTCGGTAGCTCCTGTTGGAGAGCTTAACAGAGAGGACTGTCCATGTAGAGGGTGGCTTACTATATCGTGAGTTTGTTTATTCACTTGAAATTTAATAAAACCTAAGAAACCATGTGGTACCTTGGTAGTATTTCTAGGCCTGTGTCCTTTATGTGTTTGGTGCACACATCTGAGATTTACTGGAAAGAAAATCTGCCTACGATCATGTATCTCCACTTACTAGAAGCATGAGGTAAATATTGAACCCATCAATCACACACTGAGATGGATACCAAGATGTGAATTTTAGATGATTCTGATTGCCAAGTCCAATCTTACTTAACATTTATAATAAATCTATTGGAAAAACATACAATGTGAGCTGTAATGCTAATTGATAAAACTCTGTCCAAAAATAAAATAATAAAGTAACATACAGGGGCTGGAGATATTGTTCAATGATTACATTGAACTTTCTCACCTAAAGGACCAGAGTTGGTTCCAAGTACCTGTTACTCCAGTTCCAGGGGATATGATGCCCTCTTCTGACCTCTGAGATACCTCAGTATTCACTCAAAGAGACATGCACACATATACATAAATAAAAATAATAAAGTATTAATAATAAAGATAATATGTTGGGGGATTCCAGTAAATGTAAGGATAGTGAGAGTTTCTACAGTCAAAGCAGGATTGAACAAGAAATCCTCCAGGATCTCTGCTAAGCCTGAAAGGATCTTATTAAAATGCGATTCAAATTTCAGCATTGGCCATTCTAACATCTTCAGTGGTTGCACCTAGCATCCATGATAAATTTCTTAGAGATAGATTACAGGTATCTATTTGTCCTGGGTACTATGAACGTGTTAGTGACATTTAAAGCATGACAGAACATAATAATATCTAATGTTAAGTCTTCACATAAGCACTCTTTTTGAAGGTTATTTTCTTATCGGTTAGTACATATGTTGGAGGATGGGGAAATTTAGTTCCCTTGCTGTCAGCTATTAGACAATTGCCTGCCTTTACAGTACTGCTAGTCAAGCAACTGGCTCAAATACCCTTAGACCAGCCCTAAACATTTTGTATACTTTACAAAGTATACATGGGAGCCATGAGACAATGACAATGACAGTTGCTTGCTCTGATTCCTGACATAAAGATTCCTGGGTATAGCTCTATGTACAGCTTTCCGAAGAGGTAGACCAGATGTTTCCTACAGTCATTTCTACCAATGTCAGGTAGGAGGACTTGGCCTGAGAGCTGAAGCAGAAAGGCTATTGTGATGGCTGCAGAAGCAACAGTACAGTGAACCCATAGGCATATGAAAAGACATTCTGCAATCCACATTCTCATCTTGCTGGGTGCATCTTTTTTTTCCCCCATAGATAGGGCATAGCACTTGTAGGCTGGCTGTCTTTAATGTATGAACTGTTCACTGCAATAAATACATAATAAATTCTTCAACATAATTTTTGCCAACATTGAGCTATGTGAAGGATATCTAGAAAAGTGTGGTACTCACTCAACTAGATATTTTAAAGGTATTCTAGAATCTGCCAGGTCAGCAGGGACTGATTATCTGATAGAGTTGGATGGCCTCTCTTTCCCTCACATCTCACCCTTTACCACAACACCCTCTGAAGAATACTTAGAAAAATATCACTATGGACCGTCTGCTTATTTGAAGGTAGTTTTTGCTGGCAGGCTCTCTGACACTGAGAATAGATGTTTCTGGGCAACTGGTGTCTTTCATTTTATGTGCACTAGCCCATTGGGCTTTCTCTGACATAGAAGCAGAAGCTGTTTGGAAAAACACATTGTCTGAGTGAAAGAACATGTGTCATTGTAGTTACTTTACACAGAGAATTGATGGTTTGCACTGATAATGGTAGACTTAGGACACAAAGCCATTAGAATCTGGTGACATCCAGGGGGACACTGGGAGGCATGCATAAATCTCAGCTATCTCTCAGGGATCTAGTCTTGGCGGGTTTCTAAGGAAGTCACTTTTTATCTGCCACGAAATGGCATATTAATAATGTCTCATCTTCAACCTTCTGCATCTGATGTAAGCTGAATCTTACAAGGAAAGGTACCATGGGTGCTACCAGCAGACATGAAGCTGTGAATGTCTGCCAGTTCTAGGTAACTTGTGAAATATCACCCCAGTCCTATGTAAAGCCCCCATTGCCACTCATGTTCACCAAGTCCTGATAGGATTAGATTGCCCACAAGTTTCTCTGCTCAGCTGTGTGAGGGCTGACCATTGCTCAAAGATCTAAGATGTCAATTATTGATTCTTCAATATCCTTACTTACTTTGGAATTTTAAAAATGTTGAGCTGGACAATCCATAGACCCAGAGAGACTGGATAACAGGGAGGCTGCCAGATCTCCCTGGAAAGGGGAAGTGGAGGAGATTTTGTATGTGGACTAAGGGTGGGTGGGGATGGGAACATGAATGATTAGGTTGAGAGAGAGAATAGAGAGGGAGAGTACTGAGAGAGAGTGTTGGAAGTCATTTAGAGTGGGGGAGTCATTTAGGGGTTAAGTAAAAACTTGGCTAAGGGAATCTCCCAGAAATCTACAAGGAAGATTCCAGCTTAGACTCCTAGCAAGAGCAGACATGCGGCCTGAACTAGCTATCTCCTGTGACCAGATTGTTGCTTAGCCCAGTTGTCATGAGAGCAGCAGCGTCCAATAACTAATGGAAATGGGTGCCAAATATTATGTGGCATTTGGGGAATCTTGCAGAAGAGGGAGATAAAGGATTGTAGGAACCAGAGAGGTTAAGGACACCATGGGAAGGCTCACAGAGTCAACTAACCTGGGCTCACTGGGGCTCACAGAGACTGAGCTGATGGCCAGGAACTTGCCTGGGAGTGACTTAGGCACTCTGCATATGTGTTGCAGTTGTGTGGCTTGGTTCAATTTGGGACTCCTGGAGGTTGGAACAGGGGCTTTCTCTGACTGTTTTGCAGGCTTTTGGAACTCTGTTCCTCATTCTGGGTTGCCTTGTCCAGCCTTGATGCATGGGGAGGTGCTTAGTCTTGCTAAGGCTTGATATACTACAGTTTATTGAATCTCATGGGAGACCTGCCCTTTCCTGAACAGAAACAGGGGAGGAGTGGATTGGGGGATGTGAGCAGAGGGTGGGTGTTGCAGGGGTGGGGAGAATGGGTGGAGAGGAGAAGGGGAAAGCTGCGGCTAGGATGTAAAACAGGAAAACTAATAAATAAAAACTGTTGATAGGTGCATTAGTGAACATATTTGTGTGACCGAGAGCTGAGAATGATCTCGGAGTTTCTAGGCCTTTCTTTTTTCAGCACTATACTGTACAATTCTAAATTGAGAGCAGTATGGGCTCTAGGGCTTTTCAGATGGAGTTTGTCTCTCACGGTTCATGTGAGGGACTTTTGGTCCCTAGTGTGTCAATGCTGAAAGGTGGGGGGCTCTTTACGAGGTGGGACATAGGGTAAGGTCCTTAGTTCATTGTGGTAGCTGCCCTCAAAAGGGTAGTTCACAGAATCCCAGGGTTTCATAGACAGAGAGCAAGTCCAGTCTCCGAGTTGCTCTCTGCTTCCTATATGCCCTCTGGGTATTCTGCCACAATATCCTTGAACTTCCAAAAATGTGCAAAACAAATTATTTTAGTTTACAGAGATGGCCTACTCCCATTATTTTGTTATATTAACTAAAATAAATTAATGTATCCAGTAAAATGTATCTTCCTGATAAAAACTTTTTTAGTATTTCCAGGAATATGATTTTCTCTTATTTAGTGGAAAATAATAGGATGTTAGATGAAGAGAAATGACTATTAATAGCCATCTTTTCAATTAAAAGTTGAGGCCAGTACTGTGGTATATGTGCAGCAAAGATTACCATATTCTCCAGCCAATCATATAAGCCTGCTAGTTCATTTCTAAAATAAGTCCATGCTTTCCTGTCCTTTCATGTTTGGAAAATCTCCAAATATGTGGAAAATAAATGGGATTATTTTTAAGCAATTTGGTTTTTAGAGGATCATTTCAAATTAAAGAGAAGGAAATGCTCTCTCACTTTGTCCTGAGTTGAACATTATTTCATCACCATCTGGTTAGGCGTGAAAGTCCACACTGACCTTCAGCATATTTATTATTAGATATTCTTAAAGCGGCAACGGAGTGATTAGGGTGCCGGCTTTGCCTTCATGCCGAGGAATTTGCTTAAGCACAGGTTTTATGAACTGTTTGGAAAACAGAGAAGGACACCAAGAACTAAGTGACTTCTCTAGTGATTGGCAGTGGGACCCTCGTGGCAGCAAGCACTGGCATGATGGCCAAGCAGAATGAGGAAACAGCCTGGTTTTGTCAGGAGTTGTCTGGTCCATTTATCTTTTTCATGGCCCATCTGTATGCTGTGCAGTCATAGCAAACTCCATTCCAGAGAATAAAGATGTCCGTGTGATGTCTACTCGGAGAATTCTGACCAGGATCAAAGGATGATGAAAAAGACCTGCTACTAATAGGAGCTACTTTGAATTCTATCAGTGTCTCATTCTTGTGGCAGTGGACAAATGACCCAGCCTGGGGAACCGAGTGCCCTTTCTAAGATGAATTAAATTTCATATCCTCGTAAGTAATAGATTATAAACCCTAACTCACAGAGCTCTTAGGAAGTTTAAAGGAGGCAATGCGCTGTGAGAGTTGAAAGCTGCAGAGCGTACCTGTGTCATTTGCCTGAGTAAGTGACCTGACTAGCAGGCAGAGAATAACTAAGACACTTGGGGCAGAAAAGGCTTTGAGAACCCACTGCATGCATACTTGAAGAAAGGGAAGTGCTGTTTACAGGGTTTCTGCAACAAAGCCATCCAACCAGAATAGATAGAGAAGCACACAATCACATTAACACACCTGCCAAGGCAATCCAACCAAAATAGATACTGACATACAACGGTGTTAGCGCCACCTGCCATGGCACAGCTGAGCACAGCAGGCTGGCAATCATGGTCGGTTAACGTTCTCATGCCCTTCCTAATTTATTGGATTGGTTTAATGAGTCTTGCGTTTGTAAGCGTATTACAATTAAATTTAATTGGTGTTCGTGAGGAAGTCACAAAAGAAATACTATTACTGCTCTGATTAGAGAGGTACTTTCCAAAATGTTAATAAAATATACACATGTTTGTTTATTCACCAAGACTTGTTTATATATGGATGGATAAGTAGGCAGGCAAATAGAGAAATGCATGGGTAATTTGCTGTGTTCTGTGTACAGTAGGCAATACTACCGTCAGCAATGTCTGACTTTATACATGGAAAACAGCATTTTGCAGCCATTTCATACTGTAACGCCATGTTGGTGGAAGCAGTGGAAAGCTTATGATTCCACCGTATCTCACATTCACCCCTTAGACCTCATATTGTGGTGCCCATACTCTGAATGCCCAGCTAGGGCATAGAGTTTCTATGTCCTGGAGAGTTACCCAGGCCCCTATTAGGCCCCGCGAGCCAGCAGTAGGTACGAGTTAAGGAGGATGGCTAAGATTTTGGGATGAATCTAACAGAGTCTAGCTTACCTGGATGGATTGATAACATGTATGTGACTTATCTAAGTAGAATTAGATCATTTTCTTATTTTCAGCTAAGATGCCTGACAGCCATGCTTCCGAGCCAAGATCTCTATTGCTCACCTCTGCCTGCAGGTACTTCTGTCAAGAGAGGATTATGGTTTCCAAGTAGGCAGAACAAAGCCTTCCTTCTTGTCTTAGGGTTTCTATTGATGTGAAGAGGCACTGTGACCATGGCAGTTCTTAGGAAGGAAAGCATTTAATTGGGACTGGCTTACAGTTTCAGAGGACTAGTCTATTATCTTCTTGGCAGCATGCAGGCAGACATGATACTGAGGAAAGAGCTGAGAGTTCTACAGCTGCATCTGCAACAGTGAGGGACAGTGAGCCACTAGGCCTGACCTGAGCATCTGAGATCTCAAAACCTACCCCAGTGACGTACTTCCTCCAACAAGACCACACCTCCTAATAGTCCCACTCCATATGAGCCTAAGCGGGCATTTCCCTTCAAACCACTGCAATTCTCACATCAACGAAAGGAGAACTGGCGTCCTAAAATATCCTTTCCCCAAGATAGAGGTCTTCTTGTGTAAGGGATGGCACTGGTGTCTTGGATCAAGGCAGACAAGGGGAAGCCAGCCTAAGGTCTTTTGTTTATCACTCAGGACCTGTAGGTCTGGATTAATCTGATATTGGTGCTTTGTCTTTTGTTTAGGTTGCTGTGGAGTTAGTCTGGCTACAAGAGTAGAGCAGACTTGCATACAAATTTTCTGGGAACTTCCCAAAGCTCTTCAGGTGACATTTTGCCAACATATCTTTAAGGGGTATTGATTTCACATGTGCCAATTTACTCAACATATCCTAAGTGGTATGTTTTTTAATTTATCAATTTTTAATCTAATTAATACCATATTTCTCAATATCTTAAAAGAAGCTGAGATGTGGAGTTGTGTGCTTTATTCTTCAACCAACAGTACATAAAGTTTTCTACTTTTTAATGCTTTTGTTGTACCATGTGAACAATTATTTTTCTGGCTGTTGACTAAAATTTGTCTTTATTTTGTATTCTATCCATTTGGAGTATGTGTGAATACTGGATCCCCGCCCCCTGCCCTACTCACTCCACTTGTGACTGGTGAAATCTTTGCAAGTTCTCAAGGGTCAGTTTTACCACCCGTGTATCTCTTGTTAGTTCTTTGGAAAAAAAAAACTGTCTAGTGAGGAAATTAATTCAACGTACAACTATTTTTCTTACTGGTTTTGGCTTTTAATGACTTATGCTTGCTTCTGATGATGCCAGTTTTAAAAATCCATGGTAACTGTTTTTATCGATATGGGTCCATACGAACCTCTGTGCCATCGATTGTGAATGACATATTTTCAGTCCCTGCATTTCCAATTTCACAGTAGCATTATTTCTGAGGCTAACAAGGGCAACAGAAATTACATTAGAATGTGAAATTATCTTTGCAAATACTCTTTGTAGCTTAGCTGTCACATGCATGATTGATTGCTACCACAATAAAAAGTAGACAGAGACAGTTCCATCTGGGTCCTGACAAGCTGGCACAGCACCGTGGATATTGGTTCCATGCGCAAGACCCCCTCACACTCTGTTCACATGGCATTGACTGTGCCTCTTCCTCTATGGTTCTTCATACACACCCCTTTCATTCAGTAGTTATTCACCTGACAGTTATCCTGTTTCACGGGTTGGGAAGCTTGGCTGTTGCATAATGATGTGCTTAAAATATGTCTTTTAAGTTCATTTTTATTTTGTGTGTGTGCAGGCCTGTATGTGTTTATGTGTACGCATGTGTATATGTGTTCATGTGTATTCCCATGTGTATGAAAATGTATGTAGAGACCAGAGGATGGGTCCTAAGTCAAAACAAAAGGGAGACAGAAGCATGAGAGTCTCTTGGAGGCCTGAAACTCACCCGATCAGGCGGCTACAGAGTCTGCCTCTTCCTCCCCAAGGCCTGGGGTTGGGAATGCTTCCATCCTCATTCCCAGACCTTCCAGGCAGGCTCTGGGCTGGAACTCTACCAACTGAATCGTGTCTGCTTCTCTAAACTCTTGTACCTTTGTTGGAAAGCTCTGGACAAGTGAATCCTGCTATATCCATCCTATAATAGTGTATATCAAAAGTAAATTGCTGTCAATTGCTTTGTACATAAAAGGTAATGAAAACAAGCTCCCATACTTAACCCAGAGGCGATCTTCTTTTGATATCTGCTTTCACAGAAAAAAAAAAACACGCTTTCTCTGATAGAATCTCACAGGGGACACAAACCACACTTAAGTACAAGCCCTTGGTTATAGATGGCCAACACAAAACGAACTCCATGATATTTAAAAAGGTTGTATTGGGTCTCATATTGATTTGTTTGGGTATTTCCTAGTATTGGTCCTTTTTTTGATACATTATACTTTCTGGTTTTGTATGTTTATGTTTGCATGTGTGTGGTGGGGAGGCGGTGTATGTGTTTCTTATACTTTTTTGAAAATTCTTTTTGCCTGTCTTCTTTTCCAAAGAGAACTGGAGAATCCATAGTTAAAGGGATAGCAAGTGGAGATGTTCTTACAGTCACAGCAGAGATGCAGTCCCTGAGAGAGGATACGGGTTCATTTCAACAACCGCACGACCTTAGATACAAGCAGAAATCACCATTGTCTTATATTTTTTTTCTTTTTCAAAGATTACACACATGAGTGTGTGTGTGCACGCTCATACACACACACAACTTGCACACTGGAAGAAAAATCTGGCAAGTTCTATGCTTTTTCTGCTTTTGCAGAAAATAAACTTATCTTCTAGTTTGGTGTTGTGGATTCAGTCCTGATTAACAGTACTGGTGCTCTGATGCCAGCCTTAACAGCCTCTAGGTTGATTATGTCTCCACTCAGTGGTAAACATGATGAAGGATGTTAAAATAACTCATTAGTGTGTAATAATATTGAAAAGTTAATTGAAAACTAAGTAAATACATATAATCCAGAATAAGAAAGAATATATATACATATATAATTACTTTAAAGTTTATATATATATATGTATATATATATATTTGTATATTTGTTAGTGATAAACATCTGATAGCTGGTAATAACTGTATCCAGTGTTGACGGCCTGAGAAAAATTAAGAAATATGATGATAATTTACCTAACAAGTTTTATAACAGTAAAATGAAATGAAAGTTTTCATTTGTTTCAACACATTATACATTTTATTATATCTTTGGAATAGACTCCAGGAGATATGGGTTTCGGATTGAAATAGCTACTACATATCTGCAAAGGGAACAAATTTCTTAACCATATTACTCTCCATTCAAAAGGAAGTACAGAGACAAACATTGTCCCTGAATCCTAGAGGGTATCAAAAGACTACTTCAATTTATCAATAAGGAGAATTATTCACTAAAATTAAACATGGTAGATGAATAATAACATTTCTCTCCTTTTTTAAAAAAAGGAATTCTCAAAAACCTCATTTCCCAGATAGCAATAAGGACCTTCCTTTATTAAAGGTCTTAACCTGGAATTTTCTCTGTGACAGATCTCCATCCCTGCCATGATTAAATGGGCCGTATGACACAGTGACTCACAGGATGGAGGGAGGGCGCTCTCAGCCATCTGGGACTTTAGTGTTGACAGCAGAGTTGGGCACCTCCAAGAGCAGATGAGAAGAGTTCTTTCCAGCCAGGTCATCTGCATAGGAGCAAACCCCTGTAGGGAACTTAGAATTCATTTTCTTCTCATAATTAGGATTTCCTGAATGTTTGCTTTCTTTCACATTTGAATTTTAATGACACAGTAAAGAATAATGGGAAAAATCATTTGATGGAGTCAAAGATTGTATTTAATTCTAGTGTGTGTTAATTGGCTTTATTAAAAATTAGCATTTTAAAATTTCCAATTCTCTTTCTAATGTATGAAATGTCACTCATTTTTGTTTTCATGGATCGCATTGCAATTAAATTTGCATGGGAGTAAATTTTATTTGTCTCTGTTGAGGAAACACTGAAGAACTGCCTGCACAACAAACATGGATATTTCTGTGTTTGCATGTTGACAATAAAATATTCATTAATTTAAATCACTACAACAGCAGTACACAGGCTGCAGATGTAATTACCATTGCTTAGTAACAGTGCGTTTCAGAATGACAAGGGAGTTAACTGAATAATTATTACATGCACCTCAACTTGAAATGCTTTATCTGCGTAGTTCTGGTCCCTGGGTAAAAGTTTCCCCGGTAGGTAAACACTTTTGAGCCAAATGCTGATGCCGCTCCATAAACCAGCAGAGCAGTCTGTCCCAGATTGCCACTGACCCACGATTAATCACATGGTAGCTGGATCTATGGCACGTTGTCAATATGAACAGGAAGCATTCAGGAAAGCTGACCAGGATGAAATTTCTCTACGCGAATTAGATATCATACAATTAGCAGAAAAAAATTGTGGAGCCCATGCTCTGGTTTAGTTAGCAATGCCCACCCCTTACCTGATGCATTTCCTAGTTCCTGCTTCCTTCTCTTTAGATGGTCATCTTCCTCTCTTTAGACAGCTCTCTCTGGGGCCTGTGTCCCAGAACGATGACAAACGGCAGGAAGCATCATCAATCAACACTCTATATTTTTGCCATTGATTTTCAGAACAGGGATGTTTGATTCTAGGACATATATTCTATTATCTGTCTTAAATAATTAAGAAACTACTACTACTACTACTATTATTTTTACTATTATATATATGTATTATATAACATATATTTATATATTATATTATATATGTATTATATATTATATTTATATGTATTGGTATTTTTCTTGTGTGTATATGTATATCCAACATCAGTGCCTGGTTCCCACAGAAGGCTTAAGTTCCACAGAGTGGATTTATAGCCAGTTGTGAGCTACCACGTGGGTGCTGGGAATCAAATCTGGCTTCTCTGAAAGAGCAGCCAGTGCTCTTACTTGCTACACCATCTTAAATCCCCCACATTTCATGTTTTAAGAGATAATTTTAATACCTATGCTTTTCAGTAGACATTTTCAGTTAATTTTCCTAAAAGAACATTCAAATGTTCTCTTAGCATGCTGTAGACTTTTAGAGTGTGTCTTAGCTATTTGAATCATATGCTCTAATACATCTTGTTGCCAGTAAATCTTTCATTTGAAGTATTAATGCCCGTGTTTAGAACACTGCACCTCTCATTCTTCTCGTGGGCTATGGTCAGATGTGAACTTTGAAGCCAGAACTTTTGTGGTGCTGTTCTGGTCTGGCTTGTTCAAGTCCTATTAAAAGAAACAAAACCATAGTAGACTGTTTGCAGCCCACTGACTGCTTCAAATATGGTTGGTTTTAGGTACAAACTTCTTGAGGATGAGCCTGGAAATTCAAGTACAAATTTGAAAGGTTTCTTCCCTCGGCTCCAAGCCCCTTAGGACTACAGTTGTATGAGGAGAGGGTACCAAGTTTCTACACCCATTTGCCCTCTGTGTGGTGGTGGTGGGGACAGTCAGCAGGGGTCCTCCTCATGTCTTATGGTTTACATGTCTACAGAGTTTTCCCTGCTGGGTCGGAAAGACATATTGGGAGGATCTGCTTTCCATGTCAGTTTGTGTGTGTGTGTGTGTGTGTGTGTGTGTGTGTGTGTGAGAGAGAGAGAGAGAGAGAGAGAGAGAGAGAGAGAGAGACGAGAGAGAGCGAGGGAGGGAGGGGGGGAGGGAGATGGAGAGGGAGAGGGATAAGGGGGGAGGGGAGTAGGGGGAGGGGGAGAGGGAGAGGAAGAGAGAGAGGGAGAGAGAGAGAGGGAGAGAGAGAGAGAGAGAGAGAGAGAGAGAGAGAGAGAGAGAGAGAGGAGAGAGAGAGAGAGAGAGAGAGGTGTCCCTTAATGTTTTCCATTTACATGATTGAAACTGTCAGGTACAAGCAGTTTGGTTGCTTGATTTGCAACTGTAAGACCATATTCTGGTGCCTGTTGTCATTGTCTTAAAGCATAGTTGGGTTGAATGCTCCAGACCAAGAATGGGCAAAGACCAGATACATTTGTGTGTGTGTGTGTGTGTGTGTGTGTGTGTTTACCAAATGGGCTGAGACTACACAGGCATTGTTACCCCTAACAATTTTCCTGGCTCCAACAGAGTTTGTCCTTTTCGCTTCCCAGAAATAATTTTAAAATTTTGGCGTTCCCAGTGCAGGGTTTTGCTTCTGTTATAGCTACTTCAGATGTTCACTATTATTCTCTGAGACTTTGTAAGTCCATGGAAGCTTCAGACGAGCCCTGCCCATAACCGCCCCACCCCTGGATCTTGCTGTATCCCTTAATCACTTCAGGAAGCAGGGCCTCCCTGACCCATGGCCGTTAGTGCACATGGTACTCCTGTGTGCCAGCCAGCCATCTCGCACATCTCAGCTGTGTGTTTCAGACGCCTCCTTCTGGGCACTCCTCTTTCCGGCGCTAGAGCATAGCTCCCAACACAGCATCATCTGCTTGGCTGTTATTACAGGTAGAGTGCGTTGACCCGGGAACAAAAAGCACAGATGCCTGCCTGTGCTATCAGCCCCAGGGATACTCAACAGCAGCTAACGGGGAGCTGAGAGTTCCACTGAAAGACTGGGAACAAAACTGCAAACAGCCAAGGCTGCAAAGACTGTGGAAGGCAAGAGAGGAGGAGAGTGAGAAGCAGAAGATGAAACGGCATGAGGTACCAAGAACACGGAATGCAAGGCACACCAAAGGATGGAGACTGTAGAAGTGCTGCAAGCCCCAGCCACTGAGGAAGATGTAAAAGACGGCCTCCGTACTTGGCCCTAGCATCCTAGGAGTCACCACACTAACCACCACACTAACCATCTTCTTCTGCTGCTGGTTTATTACCTTAAAACTTGGAGCATAGAGCCTGAGACCCTGGACCCAGAGATGAAGACTCTAGGAGAATTATAGTCCTTGTAGTCATGGCCTTTGCCAGAATAGGACAAAAGGACCCTCAGTTAACAAGTGAAAGTTTCTCTCTTTCTCTTGGCTATGTGGATACCTTTGGCTGCTTTGAGTAGGCTCTGAATCTTCTCACCAAAGTGGGGGAAAGAGAGAATTCAGGCTGATTAATATTTCAAACTTGTGTCACACATATTTTTCCTTGATGTTGGATGTTTTTGACTGCTTCAAAGTGGGCTTAAAAATTACAGAAGAAAACATACACATAAATTAATATTTCAAAGTTTTGTCCCACATACTTTTTCAGGACTTTGAAGCGTAGACTGGGAGACATGGAGATATTAGTTTGATTGCCAGGTACAGTGTGGGCTTTCAGACTGCATTGCTACTAACATACCACCAGGGTTGTTTACTGTACACAAAGCCAAAACAAACCAACACTTGTTGATCCCTCTGGATCACGCTGATAGTCTGGAGATGTGCTATGAGGTATATGATCCTAAAGCTGTCATGCCTTTGGTCAGAAGCAAATTCGAGTGAGGGTTGTATGTGGGTTATACATGTATGTTATACATGTTATATGTATAACATATATGGTTATACATGTATGTATGTTATAGTTACTGGATGCACTCAAGTCTCAGACATAACTAACAAGTCTTTTTTTGTCAAGTAAATAAAGGTTTATGTGTAGATCAGCTCTCAAACCCTTTCTGTGCATTATAGATTTCAAGAATGTAGCTACTACTCCCCGAGAGTCCATTTTGTCTTCTATGAGAGATGAGCATGACCACAGAAAGGACAGTATGGTCTAGTTGACACAATGAGAACATTTAGGAGGCACCTTGATGTCACAATGATCAGTTTAGGTCTCTAATACGCACACAAAGAGAAGGAAACAACAGGCACAGATAGATATGTGAAAATTCCATATAATATTTAAAATTAAATTTTTATTCCAAGAAGGAATTGGATCAAAAGTGGCTTTCTCATACCACTTCTTCTTTTTCAGATGTTTACGTTGGGGCTGAGTGGGTAAGCGATTGCCTGCTTCAGAAGAAAAGCCGAGGTCAGAACTGTTTTCCTCATCTGTAAACCTTTACTACAGGCCTCGAGCATCTCACATAAAGCTCTCTAGGTCTGAATCCACCATGTTTCTTGAGCTTTACGAGAGGCCAGGCATACTATGAAATGTGCAAGTGGCAAATACACTATAATACTAATGTGTCATAAACTGATACTGGTAATCAAAATGTTAACCACAGCCAGTAGCCAGCATTCAACAGGAAACGCTTCTCTGCTTAAAACACAGGAGCCTGTGTGGACAAAACATCAGGAATACAGATCACTGGAGAAGGCTGTGCTGAGAAATCCAACAAGCAATTCACGTATGTGCACACATGTTCCTCAGCAGAGAGTCATTAAAATTATTACAAGTAATGCTTCTTTACAAATGATTCAGTTTTAACAGTTTTCAAACATCTATCTATCTATCTATCTATCTATCCATCCATCCATCTATCATCTATCTATCTATCTATCTATCTATCCATCCATCCATCTATCATCTATCTATCTATCTATCTATCTATCTATCTATCTATCTATCTATCTATCTATCTATCTATCATCCATGCGTGTGTCTGAAGAAAGACAGGAAGTGACAGCTGCTTTCTGACCAAGGGGAATAGTGGTTTTTAGTTAGATATTCTAACTAGCAGAATGCTGTTGTTTTGGTCGGTAGTGTGTTCTGACGTGCTCACAGGATGATTGAGTTTGGTGCTGGTTTGTTTCTTTGGAGTTGGAGGGTTCTGGAGTCGAAGCTGGAGTTATCTACACAAGATGCCCCCGTGACCAAATATAGCAGTCCCAACTATCCAGGTCTGCTATGACCGCACTAAACACAATCCTCTTCCATCCTGAGAAGATCTGGTGTTTTCATATACTCATGACCCAGGATTTTCAGTTATGAACTCTTGTTTCATTTTACTTCTTGAAGGCATCTTCTTGACCTCTTGTAGTTTCCTTCCAAGAGCCAAGATTGGAGGAAAATCTGGTTTATATGTATGTGGTACCTATTGCCTTCATTCAATTATATTTCCACTTCAATTGCATTAATCAGTAGTGCTCTATTATTAGTTCATGGTCCTTCTTAAAATAAATTTTCCACTGAACCTCCAGCATCAGTTCGACCTTCAGTTCTCTTTATCTTCCAGGAAACAACTTGCTACCTTCCTTTCGCTTCTGAGTTTTGAATAGCAGAAGCGAGATCTTGGCTACTAGCACAAGTAAGAACTGTCCCATGTGTGCTTTTATATGCATTTTTCATTTACATAATATTTAACTTTTGAAATTGGACACTGTAACCCTTGCTCTAACCTGCTACTGTGTGACATGTGTGTTTCTGTAGCACACATCTGAATGCTGTTTATTAAAATCCACGTCTGGATCCTTTGTGTTAAGCCTAGTACTATAGATTACGTGGATATCTTTGGCATGGGCAGGTCTTTCAGAGCCCTGTTTGTAAGAAAGGCCTAAGACCCAAGAAAGAATAAAAGCATTCACATTTGACTAAAGGTGTCAGGTTCCTGGTAGAAGGACACATGGATGGACACAGCTTGGTGTGTCCCACCCAGGTTCTCAGTTGACCTTTCCAAAGGTTTGAAATAAAACAAAGGTTTGAAATAAAACGAGCAGGTAAGAACTGAAAATTACTCTCCTTAACAACTTGCATGATACCTAGGCATGGTGGCTAAAATGCCAGCAACTGGGAGGCTGAGGACAGGAAGATTGTGAGTTTGAGCCAGTCTGGGCTAGATGTATAGTGAGACCCTGTCTTCACAAATATCTATGCATCTATCTATCTATCTATCTATCTATCTATCTATCTATCTATCATCTATCTATCATCTATCTATCTATCATCTATCATCTATCTATCTATCTATCTATCATCTATCTATCTATCATCTATCTATCTATCATCTATCATCTATCATATACCTATCATCAATAGGGAGAGAGGGAGGGGATAGCTACATAGATGTATGTATGTATGTATGTATGTATGTATGAATGGATGATGGAGGAATCGGGGAAGGGGAAAATGAATGGTAAGCACATGGGACATTGGAAATATTCTGGACAGCAGCTATGAGGGTCAGTATAGTGACATCATAGGAGCAAGGATGAGCAAAGCCTCTAGAAGGGCAGACAGACATCTGTACAGGAGAAGGTTCTCAATGTCTGTTAGGGTCTGCTGCAGCACAGAAGTGATTGCATGAGGCACCTTCAGTGACCAGCTTCAGCAGGACTTGTGGCGTCTCTGTCATCAGGTGGCACACACACATTGCATTCAGGAGGCAAGGCATAAAGGAAAGCCAGGATGATGGACAGCACAGCAGAGGGAACAGAGCCTTGGGTACACTTAGGCTTTATTGCTTGAACTGAGCTGAATTGTTGCCGGAGAACCACAGACACCATCAGAATCAGCTTATGCAGAAGAGGACACAAAACACCTGGTGTGTAGGCTTGCTTTATGGCAAATTCACTTCAGGCCCTCTGGGAAATATCAGCCGTGGGGCAGAATTTGAAGAAATATGATTTTATTAGGTGAAGGTAGGAAAAATAATAGGTTTTGTAACCCCCACCTCCTCCGTTCCTCTGCAAGCTGCTGTGGCCCAGGAAAAATGGCTTTCAGCTCCTTAAGGGGGTACTATATTATCTAAATGCTCTGTTTTCAAAGGGACCTTTAGAGAGAAGGGAGCAGCAAAAAGTACCAGCTGGGAGATGTATAATTTGAAGAGAAAAGGGATGGCCATTGCTCTTTGATTTGCAGCTTTTGGGGTAATTTCGGACTGTTTTAACATGACTGCTTGGGAGACAATCCTAATTCTTTTTCCCCCTGGCAGATGCTGCTGAATGGCTAAATAAACGCCGAGTTGTCTGAACTGTGGCTTGAGCCCTATACCCCAAAGACACGCACAATAAAATGGCATTTTTATTTTATGCTTCAAGACCCAAATAGCGATTTCTTCCAGTTTTCAAAGAAGTATGCATCGGGGAGCGTGGCTCCAGAAGTGGGTATGTACACTTCCACAGAACCGAGGGGAAGACGCAGAAGTGACTGGCAGTAAAAGACACCTTCATATAGTGAGTCCCCTCAGGTACTTAAGGTGTTTACTACTTGGGGCAGAAAAGGCATTTAAAATGAAGTCAGTGACACCTTTCAAATGACACAGTTACATTTGGAAACATCCACCACCTGTCGGATTATTATTTTCAGCTGATACCATGGGTGCTGAGATAAACAGCAGATTTCTTCCCTCCTTTTGGCCAACCCTTTCAACTGGGGCCCGTCGGATGGCATCGCGTCAGCATCTTCTGTCTGCTGAAGATCAAAATAGTGATAAAATACCTCTGAAGCAAAAAGATCGATGGGTAAAAAAAAGAAAGTTTTGACTTAAAGTTCAAATTGAACTTTTCCTGACACATCCAGGTGAGGTGCCCCCTGCCCGCTTCACTCCCGGAAGAGCTTGTTAACTGGTCCTATGAAGGAAGATGCTACACACTCAGCCTTCTCCCTTAGAAGGGACCATAACAGGCACCGAGCGGTGAGCCGTTTGCTCATTGTTTACTGAGTGCAAGCACGCACGGCCGACCGTGCTGTCACTGCCGAGTCAAATCTATCCAGGCGAGTCCAAGTTTACAAGTATTTCCTAGGGAGAAACCCATCTCCCCACAACTATTAGGATACATAGACAAAGAGCATCTCTTGCTGGGTGCTAGCTGAGCGCATCCACAGTGCGCAGAATAACCACGCCCACAAACAAGCGCAATAGGTACGCTATGGATACATGGTTGTATGCTGATCGCTCCAGAGAGACTGGTGAGTGAACACGTAAATCACCTACACTGGAATTTTGGTATAACTCAAAGCAAACTGCTGCATTATGACATGCGAAAATGGAGGTGGATAGAGAAGGCTCACCCACTAGGGCACTTTCTGCTCCTCCTCATGTCCCGAGTTTTTGTCCCAGCTCTCTTCTGGCAGCTCACAATCACCTGCAATTCCATTTTTAGGGCATCTTCAGCCCTCTTCTCATTTGTGCAGGCACAGACAGACACTCACGTCTGCAGGAGAACAACAGAAATATTAGCAGAATAATAACAGAAAAGAGCAGAAAAATGCAGGAGAAACATCCATGCACTTAAGATAATTAGAGCCAAAATATTCACTTCAATATCCAATAAATATTTTGTGTATAGTTAAGGAGGCTCAGCAAAAATGCCCCAGATACGCTCTTCTTTCCCGTGTGAGCTCGCTTAAAAATTAGACAGGACTAATGCAAATGTCAAAACACCAGAGTACCTCCGGTTGCTTTAGAGCAGAGTCACTTGGGGGATGAGACTCTAATGAGAAGCATTCTCATGCTTCCTAAACTAGATCCTACTGTGAGATTGCTCATTCCTATCCAATCAGAGCGTCTCCTAAAGCCTGGAATCAGATACAGGGCTGCCACACCCCTGCCTAATGTGCTCACTGTATGACAGTGCCATGCAAAGACATGCAGTAGCAAAGGCTCATGCTTGCCTGCCCCAAACCCTCTGGGGAAAACAACTTTCCTCAGAGTCTTCTGCAAGGCTGTAGGAACACGTTTTATGACATGAGACCACCAACCACAGTTTTAGTGGCTCAGGGTGGCCCTAACACAATGGTGACTATCTGGAGATTGCTTATTTAGCTAATTGCAATGGGGAAAACTTGAATCAATAAAGTAGGAGATGTTTGCATGGTGCCATCTGGTACTATGAATGCTAGCCTTCAGGGAGGAGGATTATAGTTCAGATCCAGCTCAAGTCCTCTGGGCCCTGTATCTGAAGTGCCTGGTGTCTTCAGCAAAAGACTTAACTTCTACCTCCAGAGAGCAACCAAAACCAATAGTAAGCCCATAATATTTTGGGAGTCTTTTGGCCAACCCTGTCATGCCTGGTATTTGGGGTTTTGCTATATAGTCTACGGCTCTTGTTGGGCACCATTGCCAGCCCAGATAGAAAAGTTTTATTTAAACTGTATATTTATATTCATAGTCTAACTTAAGTGTGTTATGACTGTTTTAGGTAGATATTTAATAGTATGATTCCTTATGGATGTTTCAGACATATATTATTTTATCGTCCTTCCTCAATGGTCTATGTTTTTCTCCCCCTTGCCTCCCTAATTCTGTATTTAGGAACACCCACACACACTCTTAAAAATTTCATGACCAATGATAAGTGATAGGCATTAATATTCTATCAGTTCACATAAATGACCAAGTATAAAATTAAAACACTTTTAAACCTATTTTAGATGTTAGTCTTTCGAATTTTGTATACATTGTTGTGTTTTATGGACTGCATTCATAAAGGTAGCCTTTCTAAAAGTAGCCTTCCTTCCTTCCTTCCTTCCTTCTTTCCTTCCTTCCTTCCTTCCTTCCTTCTTTCTTTCTTTCTTTCTTTCTTTCTTTCTTTCTTTCTTACTTTCTTTCTGTGTTCATGTGTTTAATGTGTGTATGTGTATATATGTGTGCACATTTGTGTAGGGGTTGATGCTTGAGTCCATGTATGTGGAGGCTGGAAGATAGTCTCAGGGATTACCTTTAAGAATTCTGTCTATTTTCTTCGAGGCAGGATATTTCCAATTCCGACATCACCAAATAAGTAAGAGTACCTGGGTAGTGAGCCCCAGAATCTTCCGGCCTCTAGCTTTCCACCACTAGGTCCGGGAAATGAACTCTGCATCCTATATTTTTATATTTATTGTGGGATCAGACTCGGGCTTTCATGCTTTGAAAGGCAGCATTTTATCAACTGAGCCACCACCCCAGCCCAAGGTAGCTTTACTTAGTCATATTTTTTAAATTGCTATTTTCTGGAAAGAAATGGAAGAGAAGTGGATATGGGGGCAGAGGAGAGGTAGGGAGAGGGACTGGAAGGAAAGGAAAGATTGGAAACTGTTCAGAATGCAAACAAACAAAAAAAACAGTTCTGATATAGGGCATAGAAAACAGAACTTCCTGATTTTTCCAAGGGTCCTTCCCCATTCTGATGTTTTGGGGACAATGTCATGGTCTCTTTGGTATTACAGGAATATTTCTTCATCCTGGTACCCATGACACACAAACTTCACAATCTCTGTGTTATTTTATTTTTAATTATTTTTGATGTCATAACTAATTAATTTTCCCTTTCCTAAGTTAAAACCTAAGTACTCTTCCTGCCCCTTTTCAAATTCATAGTCGTGCATCTTTTCCTTCAATTGTTGTTACACACACACGCACACACACACACACGTGCACATGCACACACATGCACACATATGCATACACATGCACAAAGAGGGATAAAAGGTTATCTTTAATAGATAAATGCAATCCATAAGACAAGATATCCACAATAGTTAAGACATGTCTAAAAAGTAGACTTAATTTTAAACATCATCATTGATTTGATTCCATAGAATATTTATTCCCATCACTCATCATTGGTCGTGAAAATTTGTCAAGTAGAAGTTTAAGCTCTTTAAAGTGTTTGTTTGTTTGTTTGTTTGTTTGTAGGGTTCATAGGCAAACACTCTACTTCTGAGATCCACCACAGTCCCCAAATTCTTGAAGCTATAAAGACAAGTTACCTCGTTTTTCTCCATGACATGTTGATGTAACTTAAAAAAACATTATTAGAGAATCAATTATAGGCCAGAATAATGTATCTTCTTTATTTTCAGAGTAAATTGGCCTTTAAAATGATAACCTGTAAACTAAATAGAATTCCACATGCTTGCCCACTGCACAGCTGTCTGCAATGTCTGTGTGCTGCTGGTGGAATGATCTTGGATTGTCTCTAGCATGGATTCTGCCAGTGATTGTCAAAATGTGGTAAACATCTTCACATAGAGACCATTTTTTTTGAACAATTGCTAATATTATTATTTTTGGGGAAACAGTAAACAAAGGGAGAAATTGTGAATTCAGCAAGTGAAAAGCAACAGTGATGATCTTGTTAGGGGAGGTGAGAAAGATCCAGAGGTGAGAACGATCCAGAGGTGAGAATGATCCAGAGGTGAGAAAGATCCAGAGGTGAGAAAGATCCAGAGGTGAGAACGATCCAGAGGTGAGAAAGATCCAGAGGTGAGAACGATCCAGAGGTGAGAAAGATCCAGAGGTGAGAAAGTTCCATAGGTGTGAAAGATCCAGAGGTGAGAAAGATCCAGAGGTGAGAAAGATCCAGAGGTGAGAAAGATCCAGAGGTGAGAAAGATCCAGAGGTGAGAACGATCCAGAGGTGAGAACGATCCAGAGGTGAGAAAGATCCAGAGGTGAGAAAGTTCCAGAGGTGTGAAAGATCCAGAGGTGAGAACGACCCAGAGGTGAGAATGATCCAGAGGTGAGAAAGATCCAGAGGTGAGAAAGATCCAGGGTGAAAAATACAGGATGGTATAGGTGGTGTTGGGGGCAACACCCCCACATCAGTTTTAATAATTAAGTTTTGCAGAAACTCCCCAAACCATGTATATCAAGCTAATTCTCTAGGGGTTAGCTCTTCAGTGAACTTACCTGTGTGACCCTGGGAAAGTCACTTAGCCTCTCTGTGCTTCATTTCCCTCTTGTAAATGGGAGTAATATCTACCTCACAGGGTTGTTGTGAGGACTAATTAAATACTGTAAAGTATTTAAGGGTCTTAAATAAGATGCTATATAAATACAAAATAATATCTATTAAAGTTGGCTTATTTGTTTAAAAAAATCAAATAAAGGAATCCATACAGCAAATTACTTCATACATTATGCTACAGTGTGGATTGTTAGAAAAGAGTTTAAATTCCAAGATCTTTCTGTGCCCTGGTTTAGATGTGACTATTGTATTTTGATTATTTCCAAAAGCGGCACTCATTTTTCCTTCTTTTTGTTTAGTGGGACTTTATAGGTTTGTAGCTAATGCTTTTATAATAAACAGCTACCTTAAAGTGTGGTCGTCTGAAAGGACATGGTGAGACACGCAGAAATGAGATTAGCTTTTGTGTATATGAAAGCACTTTGTTCAATTATCAAATTAGTAGTTATGACAGTTTAGGAAAACGAATGGGACCATATTTCAAGAGCGAGGGCTCTGTCAGAAAACATTGGTTTTTTTCAGAGTCATTAAAATGTGTGATTAGTACAACTTTAATTAGAATTCCACATACAGGGTTTATTCAAAACTTGTAACTTAAAACTACATTGTTACTGAAAGAATCATGACATGCAATTTATGTTCACAAATAAAAAAAAATTACAATGGGATAAAATGAGACTGTTTTAATGTTGTGCATCAGTAACAATGCGTTCATCAAGGAGGAAGAAGTGATTGACATGACACCTTAGAACACATGATCCGCAGCTGCAGGTCACGTGAACTTTCATTCTCATGGCAATCAGCACTTTCACTGTTTATACGACTCTGACCTCTTTTTCTTCAGAAAAGTTTTTTTTTTTTGAAAATGTCTTGCTATTTAGCACAAGTTGGCATGCATTTGTTATGCCTCATAGGGTGCCCTCAATCTTGCGATCTCTCTGCTTCAGACACCCTAGCGCTGGGATGATAGACGTGCCTCTGGGCCCAGCTACATCTGGGATCATAAATGTCCCTTGAAAGGCTGTCTGCTGAAATCTGGGAGTCAATCTGTGTGGCCATTATGAGACTGTGAGACATTTAGAAAATAGGATCTCCTGGAGGGAAGACAGTTCCTTGGAGATGTGCCCTTGAACGGAGTATTGGGACCCAGGTCTTTTCTTTCTCTGTTCCTCAGACATCATGAAATCAGCTATTCTTCAGTTACAGGGTCTCTGCTATGACATCCAATTCCACCTTAGGCTCAAAATGAGAAGTGTGAGTAATGAGAGATCGAAACTTCAGAAGCCATGAACCAAAATGAAATTTCTTTTTTTTTTTAAGCTGATTGACTTGGGGCACTTCTTTCTCATAGCAAAGGAAAGAAATCTGACTAATGCAGAAAAACTGGTACCAAGATGTGGGATCATTGTTGAAGAATCAGGAATCTATTCTTCACAGGCCAGGAGAGTGGAGCCATACCTGCTTAGGATAAACCAAGCACATAGGTGAGTGCTTTTCTCTTTGCCATTCTTTTCCCTTTAGAGGGCCCCAAACCTGACAGTGTCACCCACATTTGGAATGTGGCCTCCTGCACTCAATTTATTGACTCATATGCCAATCATCTCTAGAGTCTCTCTCACAGCCAAACCCAGAACCTTGCCTGCCCAACATTGTAGGCATCTCTCAATCCAGCCAAGTGAACATCAATAGTAACCACCATCACTAATGATATTTTAGTCAATATTTTTAGTCTTATCTGCTGTTTTATTGCTATTCACATTTTGGTCATGGTCTGAATGTTAGTCGAATCTTGTCCAATTTGATTTTGATATTGAATTACTAGTCTCTAAAAGACAAGGACTCTGGTGAGTACTTAGTATATCTGGAATATTATAGCACTGGGGTACCATATATTAATGTTTTCTTTCTTATGGCAATTACAAAATCTTAACTTAATTTCAAGAAGTATCTTCGAATAAAGATACTTTGGAAATTTCCTACATTGGAAATAAAATATGAAATAAAATAATACAGGCCTTTGTGGGAACATTGTGTAAATAACTCGTTGTGGGGTATCTTTGTAAGTAACAGACAAAGTGACAAGTTTGGGTTGGGTGTTTACTTACATCTTTATCCACCTGCATGCTGGGGGACAGTGCTTACTTAAATATGTGTTTTCATCCACTAGAGCCAATACTTGTGAGGTTCCAAGTTGCCCGATTACTACACTGGCTCTTTAAAAATGCACGATTAATTAGCTAAAGGAACAAATGCCAGAGTGTGTCATGAGCACAGAGTTTTGTCTGTTAGACAGTTTGGATTTGCATGAGGAGATTTTTTTCAATCTGGTTTTTACTTACGAGGAATAAAGGGAATAAGAAGTAACAGTCTTAAGTATAGATTTTTTCGGGGGGGGTTGCACCGTTTCATGCATTATGAATTAACAACTGATAATCCAAGCAAGGAGAATTAAATACAACGTGAAGCTAGGGACTGAAGCCAGGGTCTAGGCTAGGAAAATCTATCACCAGACTAAAGCACCAGTCAGAAAAACGCATGTTTTGAAAATTGGATACCTATAATGTTAATGCGAACCAATTAATACTGGAAGGATAATGAATAATCAGATGTTCTTTGGTATTTTTTTCTCAGCAAACAGAATCCAGTGTCCATGCAGTTTTGTTTACTGCTTTGCTTTCTTATTTCTTTTAAGCATGCTCTAAATAGTCAGAAATGTGGCCTGGTCTTGAACCTCCTGTCAGTGTGTATCCAACCATGACTTGATGTTCTCTTTCATTAGAGGCAAGAAAGTGAGGTCATGTTCACAGATTTTTATCCCATTCACCCTTAATGAATCATATTGCGGTAGCTTTTTCTTCTGTAGCTATTCCTAGGAGAAAGAAGAAGCAATGCATAGTTAACGCTAATCTACAGTAACTCATGCTTTAGCTGTTTGCTTAGTGTGAAGGGTAGAAGGAAAATAGCTCAGTGGCTTGAAGTTTCAACATTTGCCCTCTATCCTGGATCTTATTTATTCTTCTGACTGTTTTGTGAATGAAACTACCAAAGCACTTTCAAAGTTTCCTAGATTCTTCTACTGGAATTGCCACACCTGAAGATTTCACTCACCTCAAAGATTCCATACAGACCAGCACACTAATTCCCTAGACGGCAGTTACGGTGACCTCTTCAGAGGAGGTTACAAGAAGAACAGGAGATAAGAACTAGTTAGACTTAGGGATGGGACCCCAGGAAACATCATTTCCAATAATATCCTCCACTCTCTAGCCAGGAAAGAGCTGCTTCTCGTCTCCTAAATGAGCATGCTGGAAGCTGTGTGTGAGGTGGGAACTGAAACTCAGATTCAGACATTAATTCCTTCTGGTGAGAGCTTTGCAACCAGATCTCAAGGTTTTCACAGTGAATGGTTTCCAACCATTCTCCAATTTCAATGCGTTTCCTAAATGACTTCTTCATTGGAAGAAGGAATGTCATTAAAAAGGAGAGGCCCCTTAAGATCCTGTAGATCTCTGACCTAGGTGGAGACCTAGCAGTCCAGTTAGACTGCTCAATCACCTCCCAGGAAGGTGAGGCCATCTTAAACCATGCTAAAAGGAATTATCTGTTTAACAAGATGGTTTCATTTTCCTTCCCAGAATTCCTGCTTCATACTATCATATCTTCAGAGCTACCGCAGAGACTGTTGGGTCTACCCAGCTTTCTGAGTTCTGATTCAAGTAGGTGTAACCTATTTTTCTTCTCTTGTCATTTTCTTTTGGATGCTGGCAGAACTTAGTCATGCTTTCTCTCGTGCTTTGGCCATTTTATTCTTGGTCTAGAGCTCCCTGCCCATCATATGGAAGCTTGGCTTGTCTGCTGCTTGATTGACATCCTTGTTAGCTTAACTCAGTTGACGTGGATTCTCTCTCTCTTGTCCATTTCACTCCTCCAGACAGTGGCTGAGATATACCACTTGTTGCCTTGTGGTTTTTCTTTTAAAATCTGATAAAGTTGCTTCCAAGCTTCATAAAATTAAAGTAATAATTAATTATGGAAGTAAAGAAAGATACAATGACAACAAGGTTGCTTTGGGAGCTACCTCTGTGCAGCTTTGCCTGCATGGCTTCCTGAGTTATTCAGAAAAGACTACATTTTGTTCTTCTTTATATTTTTCTAAGAGACAGGGCATGCCTTTCCTGACTCTTTGGGCTTCCCCAGTTTTCCTCTAAAGTTACTCCATCTGCCCCACCTGCCATCTTCTTCATCTACAAAACTAAGATTTGCAACTTGCCAGGCCTGTCGTTTTTCTCTCAAAATTCAATAATTGAGCTTCCTTTTGAGCCTTTTGAAAATTTATTTTATTTAAAAGACTAACAACCCATGAAATGGACCCAGCTTCCCAGGTAAAACATGGTATCCAACATGGGACACCCCAAAATTTCCAGTAGCATTACTTATACTTACCCCAAACATAAACCACTGGGAGTCTCACCAAATGAGAGAATAATAAATGAAGGAATGTGCTATATCCATACAGTAAAATATTATTACGCTGTGAAAAGTATGTATTGTGTTTGGTTTCTGAGGCAGGGTAAAGAGAAGGAGTCCGGTAGCCAACAGATGAGACCATGTTTATTAGTGTACAACATGAGAAGCAGTCTCCCTTCCAAAGGAAATTGATGAGAGTCTGCTGGAGGTGAGGTGGAGGAATCTGGCTGTTGCCCCTTGTAGGGATTGGGTGAGGGGCTTAGAATGAGGAAATTCTTGCATCTGTAATGCACTTTTCTTTCCTGTGTAGTCTTTTCTTCCTGAATTTGTTTTCCCAAGAAAGATAGAGTATCTTGGAAGACTGGCTGTGTCAACAGATATTCCTTTCTGTGATAACAGAAAATGGTTGAGCAAGGTCATTTGTAATCTTGTAGGATTCCTGTTTTACGTCTGTTATGGTAAAAGTAAAATCTTCAGGTCCCCAAGTGGCTACAGTGGGCAGCGTGCCACGAGACAATGCAGCAGGTCCCCAAAGTGGCAGCAGTCAGCGGGCAGCAGGTCCTGAAAGCAGCCAGTCTCAGGCAGGGACAGTGTGGTAGGTGAAAGACCTCAATAGGGCAGCCAGTCCCACGAGGAGAGACAGATGGATGGGCTTGCCACAAGACCATGTGGCAGGTCTCTGAAGGCAGATGGTCCTGGGCTGGGAGCCACACACAGAGACATGGATAGGCATTCCATGCAGAGTGAGGTTGGACATTTATTTAGTGGGTTATGGAGGGGAAAAGGAAAAAGGGGAGAAGAGCAGAGGGAAAGGGAGGAAGGGGAGAAGTAGGGAGAAAGGAGAGATAGAAGCTGCCTCTGATAGAGAGAGAGAGAGAGAGAGAGAGAGAGAGAGAGAGAGAGAGAGAGAGAGAGAGAGAGGAAGAGAGGGGGGAGGGAGAGAGACAGAAAGGAAGGGACACTCAGGTTGGAAGCTGAAGACCAGCTTGCCTCAGTAGACTGGGGAGGAAGTGGGTGTGGTTTGTCTCTTAAAGGGACAGAGCAGACCAATACAATTTCCATGTTATCATATGAACCTTGAGCACATGTTAAGGACAAGAAGACAGATGTAAGACTCAACACATTTTTTATTTCCAGTTAGGTATATATTGGTAAGTGTGTGAAAGAGTTTCCTGGGAGACTCCACATGTTAGTGTGTGCACACAAACTCATATGCACACACATACACACACATGTGCACGCACACACACACATCAGTTAAAGAATCTATGACATACAAAGTAATCATTGCACCAAAGTCCTACGTGGTAGAGAAATGAGGTTTCATTGGCATTACTAAGAAGAATGTGGGTGAATGAGGAGTCACAGGAGCAGAGAAGTCTCAACAGTACCAGGATTACTGGAAAGCCCACTCCCACACTGGTGACTATGCAAGAAAACAGCACCTTAGAGCTCTCTACATGACTTACAAACAGGTGGAAAGATCATTCTCCTTGGAAGTTGTTCACTGTTCCTACAGCCCCAAGTGAGAGCCTTGATGAATTAAGCAGATTTCTGCTTTCCAGGTCATGTGACATTTGTTTCCCTCCTGAGTCTCCTAAGTCTCCTTCTCCCCACTGGAGGAAAACTGTTCAATCTGGAGGAAGCTGCCATACAACAGTAAGAATAGAGAGATGTATTTGAAGGGCTGGTAAAGGAATTGTGACTGGTTACCAAAGCTCCAGTTTTTCTCTTTGAATTGATAAAAATATTCTAAATGTTTTCTCTGTAATGGCTACATAAATCTGTGGATATCCTGAAGTTAATTATGTCATTAAAATGGATAATTTGTGTGGTTTATAAGCTATACTTTAGTAAAACTATGACAGGGAAGTAGCAAGTCAATGAAGGCAATAGGGAAAAGAACAGCAGGGGAAAGACACACACTCACATGTATATATAAAAACACACACACACACACACCACACCACAGCAGAGAAGTGACCACCTCCACATGGAGATAAATACATAGTCTAGGTATCTAGTAAAAACTCTTCCTGTATTTCCTTAGTATAGGATGAAGATGAGCAGTGTCTAAAACATGAAGCCTTTCCCAGGAAATTCTACCTGTGGCCACACTTGTTTACCTTTGTGCTAACCTAGCTGTGAAAAGGGTAATTAGATTCTCCTTGGCACGATGCAGACAGAATAAATGTGTGTGTGTGTGTGTGTGTGTGTGTGTGTGTGTGTGTTGGGGGCGGGTTCATGGTTGTGTGCATTTATTGTGTGGTAACTGAGAGACGCAAACGTCATCACGGGGCCTTGAGTACCAGCCTCAAAGCTCGTTCAGGGCTCTGTTATGATGTCTACGGCAGAGAACTGGATGTCTACGGCAGGTGAGGATCTGAGGATAAAATATTAACTCAAGTGCATTGCCTCTGCATCTTCTTTATTTTTTGTGCAAGAGGAAAAATGAAATGAGGGGGGCACAAAGGAGAGGAAGAAGAAAAAGAGTAAGGGTAAGAAGAAGGAGAGTAAGGGGAAGAAACAGAAGTAGCGAGGAGAAGAAGAAGAAAAAGAGTAAGAGTAAGGGCTGGTCTCCATGAGGTTTCTAGTTTTTTACAGGCCAGGTTGGAAAATTACACAGCCAAGAACAATGATAGCATATCAAAATCACAAAATGGGGCAGGTAGAACCTGAAAAAGCTGTACTCTGGAAGAGGTGACACTACCCAGATAGAGCCAGCATTCAAGGGGAAGTATCTGACATTCCAAACCACTAGATAAAGTTACTAAACATCCCTGAATCCTGGATTCACCCATTCTCCTCATCTAATCTCTTTGGTGGTAATCAACTTTGGGGACACCAAGATTTGTTTGTTAGCAAATGTGGGGCATGCTGCCTTCCTGCTTAGTGTCTGTCTTCTATAGAATTTCTGTGTGGTCGGTTAGCAGGCAGCTTTGTGAGACTGTCTCTGTAAATTTGACTGTTAGAACAAAGAATGAATGTTATCGCTCTAAGGCCTCATGGTGTGGGGGAATGGAGCAAGGTCATTCCACTGCCCCTGCAGAGGTTACACTGCTGAGGTGTTCTGGGAACGAATCCCATTTTGAAGGGAAGATTCATGGCTTCACAAGGTTTTTACAGATATGACAGTAACTTTTCCAAAAGACAAGTGTTCCCACAGCTCTGCAAAACGGGTTGTTCCATGTGGACTGGATGTGATCTGCTTATTGGTCTGTCATCTGTATATTCACTGTATAGTCTTGTGGTCTTCAACACAAATAACCAAATAATAGGTAGTGTTGTGCGTTACCCATGTGTGCCAGCATGAAGAGAACCAGTGTGAAGTGCACACCTGTTGAGGGGCCTATATGGAGCTTCATGTTTTAAACTAGAGGTTTGCAGTACAGGGCGAGGATCCAGTTATCCCTTGGCTACTTGATGTGTTTTATCCTTTGTATAGGTCTTTCTTTAGCTAGAGAAGTAACTTTATTTTAGATAGTCAATCTTTACTGCTTATTAATAAAATTTAATGATCATCTGTCTTTGAAAATAATTTAAAAAGAAAAGACATCTAGAAAAGGTCCCAACCCATGCTCTATGGCTATTCTAGGCTAATGCATATTTTGGTTCTTGTCTTCTCAGGCTTTGCTTCTTCCTCTATTCATCTTTATATATACTCACTCCTATGTTCTCACTTGCATGCTTATAGATTCATTCATTTATGAGGTACTTTGTGAACACATACACACATGCAAACATCTTCCATATTGCAGCGAGATGAGATGCCTCCAAAGAATTTAAGAAAACAAAAGGGCTTTACACACCAGTAACTCATCCATCTCCCTTCTAATCTGTAATAACCAATTTCCTGTTTTCCCTGGTCTCCATCCTTGGCCACCCTTACCCTGCTCAAATCATCTCATTATGCTGAACAATTTAGTTCTGTAACATGTGCTTGGCGAGAGTCCAGGCATAGTTCCGCATATACAAAGACTCAAAGCCTTGATTAAAACAACAGGCCATTTCTGTCCATTCTCCCGTCTCCAAGGAAAATTTGACAGAGGACTGATATTTCACTTCTTCTATTCTTTTTTTGTCAATCTCTGAGTAAAATAGAGTAGTAGATAGATTTACTTTCCTTTAACTAAAAATGTGTTATTCCTTTATAAGGATTAAATGGTACTAGTCAAACAGTTTTTTTAAAAAAATAATACTCTATTATCTAAATATCTGAGGACATCCACAGAATTTAAAGATTTGCTTTGCAAAATTATGAGCAAAGTGTTTTGATCAATGCTTAAAAACTTTAATCAGATAAAATTTATATTAAAAGTGTTTGACAAAATGAAACAGTGCATAATAAAACAATCATAGAACTCTAATATGTCAGGTGGTATTAAAAATTCTTACTTTGAGAATTGTATACCTTTTGTTTGAAAGAAACTCATCATAAAAACACATCACAGACAAATGAGTGTAAAATTTCAGAGATTTTTTATTATTTAAATATGTTTATCATATTTAATAATTATAATATCATATCATATAGTTTGCCTTTAGTATTATCAATGAATATCACTAGACTTCCTTGGCATATTTGCAATATCTAAGGAAACTATTCTTGGCAGCTATTTTGCCTCATTTGTACCTGGTGATTTTTCTTCCTGGACCACCCTCTTACCACCTCAACTACTCCTCTTTCTACCCTCAATCTACATTTCTATTAATTAATTTTTATTTTTATTTTTTGTAGACAAGAACATGCTTGGTAAACAAGGACTCAGGTTGAGTTTAGCTTGCTCATCTTCCTGCCTTCACCTTCCAAGAACTGGAATCATGGGTATAAGCTTCAAGTCCATGTCTGCATTATCTGTTTGGCAGAGATCTCGTCATTGCCTTCAATTTTATTTACTTCTCCCACTTTTTTATTGTAGAAAAACATGTTTGTCCTTAAAACACATGCTACACTTTTACATTGCTTATTACATTTCTTCATACTTTTCTCTTTCTCTCTCCAGATGCCGAGTTCCTTGAGGCAGAGACCATATTCACCATTGCAGCCCTGCTCCTGGCGCATTGTCTAGGGAAATATTTGCTGAATAACACAAGAGCAAAGAACCTGGGAAGGGTCTATATGTTGTATGAGGCCACTTGCTTGTTCCCAGCTGCCCAGATTACAAAATAATCCCATAGAAACTATTGGCCTATTAGCTCTAGCTTCTTGTTGGCTAGCTCTTACATACAAATATAACCAATTTCTATTAATCTGTGTATTGCCACGTGGCTGTGGCGTACTGACAAGTTCCTAGCATGTCTGTCCCTGGTGGAGGCGACGTGGCTTCTCCTGGACTCTGCCTTTTTTCTCCCAGCATTCAGTTCAGTTTTCCCTGCCCAACTCTACTCTACCCAATCACAGGCCAAGGCAGTTTTTTTTTATTCATTAACCAATAAAACAACATATACACAAAAGGACTTCTCACGTCAACAACACATGATGTAGTTGTAATAGTTCCTTATTACGCTTAAAGACAAAGCCTTCTTGATTGATCTGATCTTACGAAATGAATTGTATTTGTCACGAGGGGGTCTGATGAGAGTGGTTAAAGACCTGCAAGAAGCTGCGAGAAAAGTTGCACTGGCACAGTACTGGAAAATCTGTATTTGGGATATTCCTTGTTGTAAAGAAGGTCTCTCTTCCTTCATCCGTCTTGGTCAGAACATCCTAGGCTGTTCCTGTGTAGTTCTGGAAACTTCTTGCAGCACTAACTCGTGTCTCTCAATCGTCTTCTTCATCAATCTCCATGGGATGCAAGGCATTGCCAATTTTTAGCACCTTAAAATTAAAAAAAAAAACTATTCTGTTGCTAAACTGATGTTAAATGGAAAAGAGGCCCTCCGTCTACAAGAATGTTGGTAACTCATTTCAAATAGAGTTGTTATTTCACAACAATGATTATGGATGGAGTATTAAGTAAGATGCTGTTTTAAATAGAGCTGTTACTCCAGAATAATGAATGTGTGGAGCATTAAGATGACACCAAACTCTACTCATATTGACGATATGCCATCATCAGTCTTGTTAGCATTTTAATCATAACTTAATATTCGTAATTTGACAGCACTATGAACATTATTCAAAATGAGGTGATGAAAACATATACAGCTAGAGAGAGTCTTTGGGTGGCTTAATGCTTACTCAGAGCAGTAACAGCTAGATTATTCTCCTTTAGAGTGCATTGATTTTCTGTCTTTAGGGAATTCTAATTACCGTCTAGATAAAAGACAACCGGACCTGCCTCTTCGCTGAATGCGCAAATCTTCACACGTTGGGCTGCTTTCAAATGCTATCTTCTTAAAACAATGTCTTCATTTTAGCTCTAGAGAACACATTAAGTGGATGCAAGTGGAGCAAGTTACCTCCACAAACAAACCAGACTGTGAAGCTGGAGCAGCACACCTCATTTACAAAGCAGCTTGATAGAAGCATCCAATAAGTGGAGGGTACACGAAGTATGACTTTTATTCCATATGTTCAAAAGGAAAGTTTCATATTCCCTTTCAGTGATGTGCAAGAAAACTGCATGTCAAACTTCTGACTTTGAAAATGTCTCTTCCAGTTCCTTTCTTTGCCTTATAGGATTTAGCTCTACATCCTCGTCTTGCTTGTTCAGTCAACTGCAGGAACACACTGGAACGGCCTCCATATGCTTTCTATCTTCTTAATTTTTGGTCCTCACCCCATGACCATATTGTGGCTTTCGAAGTTCTCTGTTTCCATTCATTTTCCTTGCCCTAAATTATTTTCCAGTCCTTCATCCCTGTATGCATTTATTTGCTTTCCATGTTGTCTAAATCTCATCCCACAGCCATTTGTGACAAATCAGAACCTCAAGAATGGCCTATTTCTTTCTTCTTACTTTTGTTTATATCATATTATAATATTATATTATAATAAATACGATTACATCATTTCCCCTTTCCCTTCCTCCCTCCCATTCCTCCCGTATTCTTCTCCTTGCTCTTTGAAATTCACAGCTTCTTTTCCATTAACATTCTTATATGCATGCATGTATATGAATACACACACACATAGATATATATATTTCTAATTACACCCTTCCTCCATCTGTGTACAACTATCACTTAGGCTTCACCACTCGCCTGCAGAATAGCATACTCAGCAGACCAGAAGATGGTGCTTCCTTCCTTTGCTAAGCCACCCAACTTCAACTCCACTGTTGCTTGAGTTACCATTTTTCAAGTGCCATGAACATTTTATAACATTCCTACCATTTGTTTCCAAATGACACTCTTCAACCTGGGAATTCCGTCTCTCTCTTCTTCCTTTATATCTTTGATCAAGAACACTTGCAGTCACCCCACAAGGTGATTTAACGTGATGACTCATTTCTCATTTAGCCATGAAATGGACAGACCCAAGACATAGTGAGCAGGTCATGTTTCGCAAACTTAAATTAACAACTAGCCTGTGGGGAAAGAAAATCACATCTTAAAGGGTGTGGTGCATGAATCACTCCCCTTTATCCCCACAACCATTTAGAACTTACTTTAGCCACTTCTCTTGAGGATACTGCCAAATTGCTAGATTGCTTTTCCAATTAGATATTAGGCTTTATTTGGTGAGTTTAATACACTTAATTTTATGCCCATTAAATTATAATTTATTTTTGTTTCCTTCCTTATGTTTTTACATACTACTTCCTTTATTGACTTATTAACTTCCAACATTTCTGCTTTCCTTCAAATACTGTCTGTGGTCCCAAGTTGGTGGAACTGTGGGGGAGGAATTAAGAAGTAGGGTCTTGCTGGAGGAGGTGTGTCATTGGGTGTAGGCTTCAAGGTTCCAAAGGACTCCTGCAGTTCCTAGTGCTCTCTGTCTACACCTTGTGGTTGTAGATGAAGACATTTCACCACAAGGGATCTCTAGCTCTCTGACACTGTGCAGCCAATTAATGCTTTCTTTAATAACTTGCCTCAGTCATGGTATTTTATGATAGCAATAAAAAAGTAACCAAGACAGTGTCTGTCACCAAAGGTCCAGTGTTTTATTTAATATGCTCTCATGTTCCCTCACTCCTTTATTCTGTTTTCCCCTTTTTTGTCTTAATATTTTTTAGGCAACAGCAAACTTCCCTCCCCCAGTTGACTATAAATTATTTGTTGACCTACCTCTGTAGTAAGAGGCGCAGGCTGCATCCTGCCACCCGGCTAGCTTAGCCCCCGAAATAACCACACAGAATTTGTATTAATTTAATTACTGCCTGGCCATTATCTCTAGCCTTTTATTGGCTAACTCTCACATGTTAGTTTAACGCATATCTAATAATCTGTATGTCACCACAAGGTCATGGCTTACCGGGAGAGATTCTAACCTACATCCGTCTCAGGCCGGAGATTCATGGCGTCTGCCTCACTGCCCTTCTTCCCAGCATTCTATTTGGTCTACTCCACCTATCTAAATTCTGCCCTATCAAAAAGCCAAGGCAGTTTTTTATTTAATCAATAAAAGCAATACAAATACAATTACCCCCAAAATGGACTATGGATATTTTCCTTTGTTTAAAAAAAAAAGAGGGAGAAGTGGTGAAGGAGAATTGTCTGTATTCTGTCAATCGTGTTTTAAATAAACACTGATTGGTCGATAGCCTGGCAGGAAATAGAGTTGGAGCAATGAGAAAGGAGTATTCTGGGAAGAAGGAAGCCCATTCCTCCCAGCCCTTCCCAGATCACCGAAAAAGCAGGATGTGACATCCTCTGAAAAAGGTACTGAGCCATGTGGCTAACATATACTAGAATAATGGGTTAATATAAGTGATAAGAGCTAATAAGAAGCCTGAGCTAATGGGCCAATCAGTTTATTGTTAATATAGACTCTCTGTATAATTTCTTTGGGACTTGCTGGCTGTGGGAACTAGGCAGGGCAAACCACCCCCCCCAACAATCAGGTCCTCATGTTATAGACCTCTTATAGTGTTCTCATGTGAGTGACAACCTCCAAAGCCAAGGCAAGATCCTAAATGATGCAGTTCTATGTCATATGTCTGTGAGTACTTTAATAATCTTTTCATTATTGAATGACTTTCATCAGATTGCATAAACGTTCTAACTCTAAAGTTGTACCATTTATTACTACTTAATAATTTATTATTGGCATATGTATTGTGTTGTTTATAAATTACAATCGGATTACTTACTTCTTTTCAATTTGTTAGATTTTAAAAATTATTTCTCTTCAATTTCCTTAAAATAATAAACTTATCTAGGTATGCATTTTCCATATTCCTATTCATTCATACCCTCAAAAATCTTTTAATATACTCTTTCTTGTTTACTTCATGAGATATAAATAACAAAATATGTATTAACCCAGTGTGTAATCATGTGATTACTGCTTGCCTTGATTAGTTGTCTGCCATTTCTGTTGGTGATGAGATTACTTAAGAACTAGCCTTATAGACTATTTTAAATACACAAGACAGTACTGTTACAATTGTCACCATGAGGTGTAAATGCAGCTTTGTAACTTTTGAGCAGCATTTCCTGCATAGCTTTGTAAGTTTGGCCAACGTTTTTTGCTTCTCCACCCCCCAAATCCCTGGTAACTACACTTACATGGACTGTAAACTTTACATTTTTGATTCCAGGTGTGATGGAGATCATGCAGTCACCTTTTCTCTACTTGATTTATTTTGAGTGAATTTATTCTGTTTTTTCTTTGAAATATATAACACCTCATAGAACTTATAGGGTAGGGACTTGTATGTTGAATTTGGCAACATAATTTCAAGTATTCTCTAAAGTGCTTGTCATGGCAATTTATTGAAAACATATACAATATTAATTCATTGTGTGTGTGAGATATTATATATATATGAATGTATACTTAATATGTACTTTATACACATAAACATGTATGTATATGCATATACTTCCAGGTTTCTACTTTTATAAGGTCTTATGAAAAAATATGTCAGGATCTTGATTTGTATTATTTTAATTATTATTTTCTAAAATACGTTTTTTGATTTGGGGACGTGTATTGCTTATATCTCTGTGAAATGTTTTTGATCATTTCAGATTTTTATTCATTTAATTTTTTATTTTGCATTTCAACCACAGTTTTCCCTTCCTCTTTTCCCCTCAGTCCCTGCCCCCCGCCACCTCCCCTCTGCTCCTTCCAATCCATTCTTCCTCCATTTCCATTCAGGAATGGGCAGTCCTCATATGGGTATCAATAAACATGGCATATTAAGTTGCAGTAAGATTAAGCTTTTCCCCATGTACTGTGGCTGGACAGAGTGAGAAATGGGATCCCAAAAGTTGACAAAAGACTCAGAGACACCTCCTGCTTACAGTGTTAGGAGTCCCACAAGAAAACCAAGCTTCACAACTGTAACATATATGCAGAGGGCCTATGTCAGTCCCATGCAGGCTCCCTGGTTGTTGGTTCAGTCCCTGTGAGTCTCTATGGGCTCAGGTTAGTTGATTCTGTGAGTTTTCTTGTGATGTCTTTGACCCCTCTGGCTCTTACAATCCTTCCTCCCCTGCCTTCCATAGGATTCTTGGAGTTCAAACTAATGCTGGCTGTGGGACTCTGCCTCTGTTTCCATCAGTTTCTGGATAAAGCCTCTCTGATGGAAATTGTGCTAGGCACCAATTTATGGTATAGCAGAATATCCTTAGGCACCATTACATTGACATTTTGTATTTTTTCAGTCATGTTCAGTTCTATCCTAGGTCTCTATCCTAGGGCCATCTAGCCTCTGTTTTCTGAAGCTCCAGGCAGTATCATGCTCACTCTCATGGCATGAGCTTCAGGCTGGACTAGCCATTTGCTGGCCACTCACACAATCTCTAGGCCACCCTTACCCCAGCACATCCCATAGGCAATTTCTGCTTTCAGCAAGTAAATTTGCTCTCCATCTAAGCAATTAGTGGCTAAAGAAAGTACTTCTGGTCTGATGGATTTTCTGCCTCCCGCTCTAAGTGATTTTTCTGGGTAATTTCCCGAGAACTACATACCTAGTTCTTCCTTGACTTAACCAGCTGCTTCAATCTCATGTATCCTTTATTTTTTTCTTTCTCATCATTGGAGTCCCAAGGAGCACAGAGGGTTTTTTCTCATGTCCTTTTAGCCTACCTCTTTGTAATCTTGCCATCTTGATACCATGGTTCATTCTTCTGCCTACTTGAGGGCTAAAAGGGAGGCAAGATTTCCTATTATAATGTCTTTAAATATACTCATCCCCATCTCTCTTAGTTCACATATAAAATGGACTGATGCTCAGAAAATAAAGAGAAAATTTTCAATCGTATATTAGTCTGCCAGAGGCTGTGTGTGTTTGTGTGTGCATTCTCAATATGTACCATAATAATTTTTCTCGGTCTCTGTTGCTTTTGTATACGAATAAGCCAAATCATTTTTGCCTAGATTGCTTAAGTACCTTACAAGTCTCCTGCTGCTTCTGCACTGGCTATTCCCTAGCAATTCAGGGAACAGCCAGCTGTTAGTATAGAAGAGTAACATATATAGCTGAATGTATCACAAAAACAGCTCTAAAATCTCCCTAATATGTAGACTTTCCAAAATCCTCACTATAACCTATATATGTATATGTACAATGGGGTCATATATGTATATATCAATATGTATAATGGGGTCATATATGTATATATCAATATGTATAATGGGGTCATATATGTATATATCAATATGTATAATGGGGTCATATATGTATATATCAATATGTATAATGGGGTCATATATGTATATATCAATATGTATAATGGGGTCATATATGTATATATCAATATGTATAATGGGGTCATATATGTATATATCAATATGTATAATGGGGTTCCATGGCTCCTTTTCTTCTTTTTTTTTAAAAATATTTTATGTGTATTAGTGTTGTTGGTGGCACGTGTGTATCGCGTCACTTGCATGCCTGTTGCTCATGGAATACATGATGGCTACGATCTTCCGGATCTGCAGTTACAGATGTGATCTGCCATGTGGGTGCTGGGAATGAAGCTCTCACCTTGAGAATAAGCCGCCAGTGCTCTTAACTGCTGAACCTCTTGTCCTGCTCTAGTCCCAGCTCACTGTGTGATCTCTTTCTCCTCTTCCCACTTGGTCATTCCACCCTAAGGAAACTAGCCTCCTCCGCAAGGTCCTCAATTTTCACCTCAGGGCCTTTGGATTTGCTGCCTTCCTACACACTCTTGCTACAGCTACAGTTTAGTTCTTCCCTTTATTGGGTAAATACAACAAGAGCTCTTTGCAGAGAAAGTCTTACTCTGTTGATTCTGTTTGAATGAGTTCACCATTGCTGTCTTACCTTACACATCACCTGTAATACTAGCACTGAATTACATATTTCATGCTATCTGGTTACAAGCTTCTGAAAGGCATTTGCCTTAGTCACAAACCTGCTCTAGCTCTTGAAGGCATGTTGTAGGTGTTTTTATTTCTTTCCTAGAAAAATCTGTCAAAAATGGATATGTGATCATTTGGGATTCTTTTTTTTCTTTCTTTTCAAGACAGGGTTTCCCTGTAGTTTCTAGAGCCTGTCCTGGAACTAGCTCTTGTAGACAGGCTGGCCTCGAACTCAGAGATCCGCCTGCCTCTGCCTCCCGAGTGCTGGGATTAAAGGCGTGTGCTGCCACCGCCCGGCACTCATTTGGGATTCTTAAAAGGGGCCATTGGAATCTAAAAGTTAGTCTAAACTGAATAAAGAAATTAATAACTAGATTAACATAACACTGTGAGACCTCGGAACCAGAACTAGGCATGTACAGTAGCCTGAACTAGGTCTAGTGGGACATCTTTGCAACATTATCTAAAAATATAGTAAGCTATGCTTATTCTGTGGGCAAACATTTTGAGTGCAATCTGTAACTCTCCCCCTGTTGGAAAATAAACCAAGACAGTTTATGTAAAATTTCAGTCACATCTAAATGTACACAGGGACCACAGAAAATATCATTATAAAAATATCATCATGGAAAAGAAGCAGATACGCGTAACAAGATTCAAAGAGCAAAATATGTAAAATAAAGGATATATGTATTTTTTTTTCTGAAATCCCAATGTAAAACTTATTGCCAATGAACCACACCCTAAGACACAGAATGACCAACTACAGACTGAGGGAAGTCGTTTGCAACATTTCAGATAAACACTCAGTAACCTAGAACATGAAGAAACATGTTCTCTAATTAGACAGTAGGGAAACTATAGGCAAAGACACTTACCAGTGATCTTCAGAAGCAGAAGCCAGGGTATGCAAAGAATGAAGGATGCTCACATCTGTAATAAAGGAACAAAAAGAAGGAGCTGAAAAGCTAGCTGCAATTTGCCATTCATCTATCCGAAAGATAACCTCCTAAAATCTGGGAATACTGAATTTTGACAGGATTAATGAGCATTCAAGAATAAATGGGTAAAGCTACATGGAGGTCAATGTTGAAATGTGTAATAACATTCCTACAAGTCAGAAACTGCCCTTCTCATGGGGAAACCCAGTGAAACCCATGCCCATACACAAAGAGAAGAAATGTGCAAGAATAAATTTGAATTGCTTAAATATTCATGGAATTTTTTTTTTACCCTAAGCTAACATCTCCCATACAGTGGAATAATGCAGAGCGGTTCATCATTGGAGCTGCAGCTATACCCTGGCTGCTGTGCTCTGGGTACGGCTCAGCTGTGCCACAGAGCCTTTCTCTGTTAAACTTAATCCCCGCTAAAGTGTTAAGGGGAAGAAATTTTATCCCACTTTGGTTTTTAAAGGTGATGATTAAGATGGGATAAGACCACAAATGTGGACTTCCATGACGGAATCCTTGAGGTTTTACAGAAGAGGAAGGCCTACCGATGACAGAGCATGAGCGTGGTCTCCTTCTGTGATGCCCACACCTCCTCAGGGCTCAGACTGCAGGAAGGAAGGATGTCACCAGATACAGCCGCTTGATCTTGTTCTTATGGAAAGGAGAGCCAATGTAAGCCTGTGTTCTTTCTAATTTGCCCAGTATAAGTATTTTTTTTTGGTAATTTTTTTAATGAACAACAGGAGATGGACTAAAACAGCTGATAAATCTGTTAAAACATAATGCTAAGTAGAATTAAGTGTCTTTAAGAAGAGAATCCGTATATATAAAGTTTAACAGTTTATGCAAATCAGAAAATTATGAAATTCGGAGTTGTTTAGGAAATATATGCATTGCCATGTGATTTAACATGTCTTTTATTGTATGAATATAATTATTTTAGGTGAATATGAAACAAGTACAAGAGGAAACATTTATGTTAAAAAGTAATGCATTAGAGGCGTGCAGGGAGCTAAGAGTCTGATGAGGGATATGCTTGCCACTCTGTGACCCAGGCTGCTCAAAAACTCATTAGTAGCCCTGTTTAGCCTTGATCTCATCCAGTTCTCTTACCTCAGGCTATAAAATACTGGGCGACAAGATCAGAAAGATACATTTTTTTTCTTCATTAAGAGTAATCAAAACTTCCCATACCATAGAAGTTTCTTTGATTTCTTTGCACAAAGCTAATAAAGTTATTGTATAATTTACTTCCTGTGCCATCTGTGCACTCTTTGATGAGGGAAAACTAGACAAAATCCATAACATTTGCAAAATTTAGACCCAGGAGGTGAAGTGTCAGGCAACCATTCAAACTTAGCCTCTATTTTACATTGCCTTGGAGGCATCATGATTTTATTTTATTTTTCTATACAAAATTCAAAATGACATTGTGCTGTAGTTTATTATATTTAAGCTCCAGATTAGATGTTGATTCCAATGCAAGCTGAAATAAACTTATATATACAATGCTTTAAAAATGAAAGAAAGTTGGTGTTATGTGAAGCCAGAAACACCAACAAAATCATTTTTCAGTTTGTTGGACTAAAGCAAACCTGTATCAACCAATCTACCTATCATCTATCAATCATCTATCATCTATCTATCTATCTATCTATCTATCTATCTATCTATCTATCATCTATCTATCCATTTATCTATCTATCTATCTATATATCTATCCATCTATCTATCTATCTATCTATCTATCTTCATCATCATCATCTATCTATTTATTAACAATGACAATAGTAGTGTAAATTTTCTTACAAAATTCTTACTTATTTACCAGTTATAGTCAGGGGAAAACACTTAGATTTGAAACTCTCAATACTCTCGATGCTGCTTTCCAGTAGTAGATCCACACAGTGCCTTTTTGCCATGTTTAAAATACATATTCTGTCAAATTATAAGTTGTTATTTATGACCCTATTAATGAATAGTTGTCACTTAATTTTATAAGCAAACAACAGAGAATCACTTAAAATATAAAATTTCTCAGTGGAGTACAGTAAAATATTTGGTATGGAGAACCATGCAAATTATTGCTTTTAGATATCACTTGTTAGAAAATATTTTCAGAGACAGAAATCCCTTAATATGACATGAACCATTAGCATTGCAATCTTTGTGTGGCATTTATCAAAGTATACATGACAGACTGTCTTAGCTTGTTGTGAGATAAATTTTCTATACACTCTGAAGATATGTCTTTGCTAAGGTGATGGAGGACTTTCATTGGTTAATTAATAAAGAAACTGCTTGGCATAATAGGTCAGAACATAGGTAGGCGGAGTAGACAGAACAGAATTGTGGGAGAAAGGAAGCAGAGAAGGCAGGCGCTTCAGGCAGTCACCATGCTTCTCCTCTCCAAGACAGACCCAGGTTAAGATCTCTCCTGGTAAGCGACCACCTCATGGTGCTACACACATTACTAAATATGGGTTAAAACAAGATATGAGAATTAACTAATAAGAGGCTGAAACTAATGGGCCAGGCAGTGTTTAAATGAATACAGTTTCCATGTAATTATTTCGGGTGTAAAGCTAGCCGGGTGGCGGGACGCAGCCTTGCTGTTCCCCCTTCTACACTAAGGCACCTACTGATTGGCTTAATAAAGAGCTGAATAACCAATAGCTAGCAGGAGATAATAGGTAGAACTTCTGGGAACAGAAAGATCTCTAGGAAGAAGAAGAGAGGTAGCGAGACACCTGAGAGACTGAAGAAGTCAGACATATGGTACAGAGGAGAGGTGCCTGAGCCACAGGGCAGGGAACCCTGACTGCTCTTTGGACTGGAGAGGGGAGGGGAGGAGAGTGGGGGGAGGGGGAAGGAAATGGGAGGTGGGTAGGAGGAGGAAATTTTTAATAATAAAAAATTTTTAAAAATATGAGTTAATTTAAGTTATAAGAGCTAGTTGGGAAAAAGTCTAAGACAGAAGGCAAAGCTTTCATAATTAATACATAGCAAGTCTCTGTGTCATTTTCAGGCTGGCAGTTCCACAAAGCAAAATCCAACTACACTAGTCACTGAAGACGATGCTGTATTCTAATTTATAGACCCAACACCAGTATGTAATCACTTCCAAAGAGCCAGGCTGAGAGGAGCAAGTACGAAGCTGACTTAGAGAGAAAGGAAGCAATAAAAGTTGAGAAGTCCCCATAACCCAATTTAATGTGACAACAAGGACTGCTCTATTTCTGCCTACAAGAATAAGAAGGAATAATTACGAAAGCATAAAAATTTACTGCAGTCAGCTGAACAGAATGTTTGAAATTTTAAAATGCTACACACCCAGAAGAACTCAAGATTGAACATGAAATACAGTGCAGCATGCATATTTGCACTTATCTCTTGTAGACCATATGTTTCCTCCCCAGCTATACAAAGATTTATCATTTGCCATATTTCCACATATTAAATATTGTTAAATGCTCCAAGACACACAGTTCATACATGTGTTGAAGATTACAACTAAAACCACAAACTCTATTTTAAATCTATCTGCATTAATTGATAACTTGAGTAGTACTCTGCCCCTCCTTTGTAATTCAATAATACAAGTATAAACTTAGTGAAGGCCTATGTGTCTGGTTGCTTGTATCCAAGTCTTGACTCTATAAAGTAGTATATTAGAAACTTTTTATAAATCTGAGAGGGACATCAAGACTTATTATTTGTATATTTTTTTCTATTCTCTATACAACTGTGTGCTTATGTTTGTAATTGGCTTTTGTCTTTTTCAAGAAACCATTATAAAAACCAAGTCTTATTTAATTGTTAGATTCCATTTGCATAACTTTAACACTACCTTTTGTGCCATAATAGCGGAAATACTTCATTTGGAATGTGGGGACATTATTTCTCAAGTGTCTTTTCTATGGTAATAAGAATTTCCTTTTGGTAAAATGTCCTTATCAAACAGTAGTACTTGCATTTCAATATTGCTCTACAGTATGACAAATTGTGCTTTTTGATTCTACTTATTTCCACAAAATTGGAATTCATAGCCTTTTCTCTATTTTTGCTTTGTTTGTCCAGGGTAGCATAATTGGAGATAGCTTCTGGGTTGTGTCTACTTACCCTCAGAGTGCTGGGGCTTCATCTGGCTAAGAGCAATGCAGACCCCAAGCAAACAGCCAATCTTTGTGAGTTCATAAATGCATTGTCTTGTTGTGCCTAGAAAGCTTTTTCTCATTGGTATCCTTCATCCCCTCTGGCTATTTAAATCTTTCTATGTCCTACCCCACATAGTTTGCTGAGCTCCAAGGGGAAAAATTTGATGGAGACACACCATCCTATTTAGGATTGAGTGTCCAAGCTTTTTTGTGCTCTGCAAGTTGTTCACCTGTAGGTCTGATGTGGGATTCCCAAAACCTGAGAGAATTTGGGAAGAAATTCTAGGAAATCAATCAATCAATCAATCAATCAATCAATCAATCAATCAATCAGAGTTAAGCATGGCTTAACACTGTGGCTCCTTTATGTGAGGTTTACCTGATTCAGCAGCAGCAGCAAAATGCTGCGTGGTTTTGAAATGGTGGCTTCCTGGGCCATGCTGCCAACACAAACTCTGACTCTTTCTGAATGTCCAGCTATGGAGCATTTAAATGGGTTCTGTGAGAGAGTGTTACAACTTGCTTAATGGTAACAGGGACCCACTATGTGCCTGAAAGTGGGGCTGTGAATGGCTCACACTAAACAGACCTCTGCCCACCATGTTGGACTGGGTGGAGCAAAAAGGCAAGGTTGTCTCTGCCCTAGCAATGCTACCACTAGGTTAATAAGAAGCATGTAGCATTGGTCAGAAAAGGATACACATTAAAGACACAGTAAGATGGAAATAAAACCTCTAAATGGGTCACCGTGTGTTCAAAAAATGTACATAAGCTTGGGATAGAGAAGAAAAGGAGTATAGTTATAAGAGGAAGTAAATGGTTTATAAAAGACCAAAGTTTTTAAAGAGGGAGTACAGATAGATTAAAGGAGTAAAAATAATAAAATTAAACTTGTTGAAAAAGTAATAGAGTAAAAAAATAGGCCACATAAACATGGAAAATACACGGAGTCTGGATTATGTATATTAAAGTGTTTTCTTCAAAATTTTTGACTGTGAAGGAGCTAAGTAACCAATGTATATACTTTAAAGGTATCTTGTCTTCAAAGTTTGAGTCTAAGGATATGTTATTTTGTTTATAACATATATTTTGCTATATATGTTTCTTTTGTTTCCACAGAAGATGAGAACTGTGGAATTCTTCCAGACTAATATGGTTTGATGGACCAAGACCTCCTGAAAGGCTGCCTCAAACATCTCCCAAAGTTACTTCACCCAACAAAAAGCAGGAAGCAGTTTGGAGAGAACTATGCCCATATTCCCAAATATTGTTTATAAATGTGTGTTTACATTTAAAGGGGGATATGCTATAGAGATTTGCATTGGCATGTGTCTTGGTTTTTTATACAAATTTAAGGTCAATTTTGTTATACTGTGTTTATATATTTCTGATCTTGATTAAGGTATTGTGTTTGCCCATCTCATTTAAAAATGTAATGTATAATTAATAAATATAGGTTAATAGATAATCATCTATAATAGTCAAGCTTTTAGTCATGTTAGATTTTCTAGATGTACAGTGATGTATTTCAGACGGATAGGCATTCTTCAAAACTTTCCGAGACTACAGAATATGACATTTAAAATTTTTAAGTACTTAGGACTTTTCTTGACAATAAGATATATCTGATCCTGGCAGCAGCAATCTACTTCAAGAGGATGATAGGCATTGAAGAGGTTCCTTATGGAGTTTGCTAGTCATTTGGGCAAGAAACTGCTCTTGCCTGGACTGCTTGCTGTTATGCTGAATAACCTTCGGAGAAATGACTGCTGAAATTGCCTAAAGAAGGTGAGACTGTCCTTTGGGGTTCCTGCTTCATGAAAGAGTCTGCTAGACATTCTTCAGGACACAGAAGAAAGTGACTGACAAACTGCCAGTATAGGTGGAACTGTCTGTGAAATTTCCTGCTTCATGGAAAAGTCTGCTGGACACTTATGGGCCTGTAGGCTGAAGATGAATTCCCCAATGGTACAGAAGAACTTTGGGTGACTCTTCAGGCAACAAGATGTTTCTGTCAATTCTAGAGTTTTAGAAGTTGCTTACAATAAAATTCCTGTTTATATCCTTCTGGAGTCTTTGATGGAGTTGAGGAGTAGATACCTATAGTTTTTGTTAGTCATGATAAAAGATAAAGTAGATATAAATATTGTAATTGTAATTCTTTCTTGATACCTGTTTTGTTATATGTAATTTTACTATGTTAAAGTTAAAACCTTCCTTTTTATTTAAAAAGAAAAGGGGAGTTGATGTGGGATATCCCTCTGTATGCTGTGAATACAATTGGTCAATAAGGAATCTGTCTTGGGCCTGTGATAGTGTGTAGTAGAAACAGGCAGGGAAAACTAAACTGAATGCTGGGAGAAAGAAGGCAGAGTCAAGGAGAAGACACGTAGCCCTGCCAGAGACAGATGCAGGATGTAACTTTACCCAGTAAGCCACAGCCTTATGGTCATACACAGATTAATTGAAATGAATTAAAATAAGATGTAAGAGTTAGCCAATAAGAAATTAGAGCTAATGGGATTAGCTGTGATTTAACTAATACAATTTCTGTATGATAGTTTCAGGAGTCTGGGCAGCCAGGAAACAAACAAGCAGCCTCCTATAACATAAGTCTCTATATTTGTGCCTTTCTCCTACAGAAGGCAGCGATTGTGATGGCTGAGCAACACACTGATAGGTCTTTTGCTTATAGATTGTAGTTTCAGTTTCCAATTTTGTATCTTTTTGGCATTTCTGTGTCTATGAAAGTATGTGTCATGTTGAGCTTCTTGTGATTTTTCTTTGGCTTTTTCTTTTCTGTTCATTTGTCCATTTTCCATCATTTGGGTTTGTTTTTCTTTCATCTTATTCTATTTTCCTACTGCTATTATTATTATTTTAAAGATGCCTGTTTGTTTTCTAACAAGAGAACAAAAAAAGGTGTAGAATTTGGTGGGTGGAGAGGCTTGGAGGTCTGGGAGGAGTAGGCAGAAGAGAAAACAATCAGAATATACTGGCTGAAAACAAATCAGGTTTGAATTAAAATAAATAAAAATAAGAAGGAATAATCTGCATAGTCATGCTCTAGTCTTGGTCATGCTACATGTAAAAGAACAGATCCAGAATGGCCTTCTGAAGCAAATATCAATCATATGACAAAAAGTCTCCTCATTGGCTCTGGAAAGATTGCAAAACTAGAGCAGGCTCTGGCCTGGAACACAAAAGTCCCCTTGTTTCCTACTGGACCTTCTCTACAGATGAGCTTGGGAGAGGAGTGGGAAGAGGAAGGAGTGGATCATGGTTCTTGTTCATGTAAACCCAATTAGTATTTACCTCATCAAGTTATTTTGCTCATTTGAAGGACTCCTCGCCAATATGTGTTATTCCATAAATTTTCATTAATACTAAAAATTTCCATCACTTGTGAATATGTTAGACTCACTAAATTACACGTGAATAAAGACTTCTGCTTTTTGTAATTTCACCTCAGCATTTCCTGATATTAATGAATCCTGTTCCTTCTCTATTCATCTAGGAAGCAAAACTATTGCTTTTCCACGTGTTATTTCTGCCTGACTATGCTCTCGCCGTTTTCTGCTTTACAGAGTTTGGGGTGCATATGTATTTGCATTTTCATTTACTGTTACATCAACATACAAGTCGAACAGTATTTATAAAATGATTATATAGATTTCCTAGTTTAGATCTTAGAGTTCATTCTGTTGTCATTGTTCCATATGCCATACATTGTCTCTTTCAGTTGTTATTATCATCATCTTGACATGTTCTCCAGATTTAGCCCTGGTTGGCTTCCAAGTTGTGATGCCTCTACTCTAGTCTCCAGATGGAAGGAATGACAGATGTGAATCTGCACCTTAGCACCCAACTAGTGTGCCTTCTACCCAAAGGTCCTGTGTGTGAATCCTACCTACTTCCCAGGGCCAAGAAAAAAAGAAGCTTTTTAATGAGATGATTTTATTCTTTATATTTAATTTTCAAAGGCTATAAACTATTATCAAAAAAGTGTCTGCAAGACTAAGTCATTTTAATGATATTGTCATTGTTTATACCACTCATAATGAAATACTATTTTATTCCTAGCCTCTAGCAGAGTCCATGGAAATACTATGAAACAACTATTCTAGTGAGAGTAAAGTTATTAACTATATTGATTTCATTCAACCAGTCATTTTTATAATTAACATACAAAACTTCCTCAAAAATAACTTATATTATTTAAAGATAAAGACTGGAAATATGGCGTAGTGAATGAGTCTTTGTTGCACAAACATGAGAAACTGAGTTCAAAGCCCTACTACCCATTTAAAGTACAGTGTGTGGAGGGGAGGAGTTTGTGGGTGCCTACATGTGACTCAGTTTCCATCTGGAGTCATTACTGACTTATAGAACTGATTTGAGTTCAAGATCGCCTGCTCTGCTTGCTCCAAATATCCTTGATGGCAGTGAAAAGGTTCTGATTAAGCACATGGGAAAGAGCATTTTTTGCCCATAAGAAAGAACATATTAACTATGAAGATTTGGGCTGGGGTATGACAACCAGAGGCACTCCTCATGAGAGATTAGAAGCTGCTTAGCTGAATGAGATAATGCACCTGCTTGAGCTTCCTCCCAAGGACAGTGCAGGGAGGTGGTTAGCTGACTCTATTGCCCTTTGTTCTGTCTTTAGTCTATTTGCTGGCTGAGAAATAAACTCTGGGCTGTTTGGTATTAACCTCCAGTCTTCCCAATCTATCCTATATTTCTGTCTTCATTTCTCTTAATCTGCCATTTCCTATAATCTCACCCCCTCTCAGGTACCCCTTGATGATTCCTGTTGACGTTCACTCTAACAGGGGTTCATGAACTCCCATCTTTCATTGAGGAGCTATGGAGTGTTGATGGCTTCTGGGGGCAGGGATGGCCAGCTCTGTTTAATTGTATAGCCCCGGCAGCTCAACTGTGTGCCAGTGGATGGCTCCACACTCAGGAGTAAATGGGTTGTATTAAAACAACATAGAATGAAGTTGTAGAAGCTAAGAGGGACTCAGGGGGAAGAGTGAGGGTGAATTTGATCAAAACACACCCGAATATCTCAAATAATTAATAAAAATAATTATGTTATAAACAAAACCACCAGCCTGTATGGGAGTTCTCATGTCATGTTGGTTGTTGTGGTTCATAGGCAACACATCTGGGTAGAACTCTTGGTTGTTTTCCTCCTTTTAGAGTTTGAATGGTGCCTTCTGATACTGCTAAAGCTTGTCCTCAGGAAGGAGGCTTTCATTTAATTTCCAGTTCAGGGTCCTATGGGTCTTGCGTTTGAAGTACATAGTGTCTTTAGCAATAGACACTTACCTTTAGCCTTTGGTGAGCAATCAAGTGTAATAGCAATAATCTGTAATGTTTTGGGAAACTCTTGGTTAGGAATATCAAATAGCCATCCCCGAAAACAAACAATATTTCAAATACTAGTATATAGACTTAGTAGTTTGCTTTTATGTATTTAAAATATATGTATATAAATATACACATACATATATGTATATATAACAACATGAGAAAAGAAGCCATGGATTTGATAGAGAGCAAAGAGGGAGGAATGGAGAGGGGAAATGATGTAATTATATCATAATATCAAATATAAAAGAAATAAATAAAAAGCAACACAAACCAGGCATGGATGTACCTGCTTGTAAGTCCTGTGTTGGAGGCATAGAAAGGAGGATCCCAATCACTGTCTTTGTCTCAAAGAAAGGCAGTGGCAAGTGGCGGAGCAAACACCTTGTATCCTCCTCTGGCCCACACATGTGAACACATGGTCAAAAACACACCCATTCCCACACTCACACAGGCTGCCAGTAGCATTGCAGACCTGAAGAGACCTGTGACAATCCTCTTGCCTCTTTCAACATCAGGCTTCTCTTGGGGGCCTCATGGTTTCGTTCAGGTTTCTATCCTCCCACTGTTTCAGAATCTGGCTCATCCCTTGTACCAGAAAGTAAATTTGATCTTGTGTAAACTAGTTGTCGTGTGTCTTTTGCACTTGCTCCTCCCTTCGAGACTCAGTAGCAGGTGGAATTCTCATGAACCTGGGAAGAGTGTCACTGGAGGGACACTTAGCCTTGGAGGTTCATCTCTTTGATAGAGCATCTTTGGATCATGTCTGGGTTCTGGCTGGGGCCTCAGGTTGGTCAAAGAAACTCGGTGGATGTAGGTCTTGGGGGCTAGTGACACATGAATAAACCAAATGACTAGTTTACTTACCATGCCGCTGAATTAACTGCTAAGCCATTGTCTTTTCCTGCTGCCTGAGAATAATGTTATCTGACAGTCTTTCTAAGTGAGTTAGTGAATTTCCAAATAAATCCCAACTGAGGTGATTAAGTTGTGATTTCTGTGCTTGCTTGGAGAGCATTCACACTGCCATTTCACCTGTCGACTCCCTGTACTTTTACTCAAAAGTATTTAATCACAAATTCATTTTCTCTTTTTGTGTTTTAAATTTGTTGGGGGTGAGAGCTATTTCTCTTTTGTTTTGCTAGGAGCATAGATACTATACCCAAGATAAATGTCATATTTTTGCTGCTCAATTTAATTTTTGATATAAGTTTTAACAACTCTGAGAATTTTATACATGCATACATAATACATTTATAGACTATTCAGTTCTGGTACCCCCTCCAACACCTCCCTCACTTCCCCCACCTCCATATTTTAATTTCTATGCTCTAATCTTATTTTGAGTTATACTTATAAGAATAGAAGCATTTCATTTTTAAGCATAAAAGCTTATTAAACATAAACTTCTACAAGAAGTATATAGCGACTTTGTCAATTCCACAATCCTTTCTATGATAAATTGATCACTAATTTTGTTATGCAAGGACATGTTGCTATGCTATGCAGGAAACAGGAAATAGACTGTGACACTGAGTGGTATCTTGAGCATATGTGAGACCTCAAAGCCCACCTCTTCAGTGACACACTTCCTCCAGCAGGACCACACCTACTCCAACATGGCCGTGTTTCCTAATAGTGCCACTCCCTTTGGCAGTCTTTTTCTTTCAAGTCACTGCAGTTATTAAATATCCTGACTCCCTAAAATTAAACATCGTTTATTAGTTCAGTTTAAGACTTTGAAGAATAAACTTCCTAAGAGAAAATTGCAAGCCCAGCGGTGGTGGTGCACTCCTTTAATCCCAGCACTCGGGAGGCAGAGGCAGGTGGATCCCTGTGAGTTCGAGGCCAGCCTGGTCTACAAGAGCTAGCTCCAGGACAGGCTCTAAAGCTGCAGAGAAACCCTGTCTCGAAAAACCAAAAAAAAAAAAAAAAAAAAAAAAAAGAAAAAGAAAAAAAAAGAAAATTGCGTCCCCCACACAGTGTGATTATCTCTTTTTTCATGCTAATCTTCCTACAGCTTCCACTGAAACAAGATGAGCAAGGGAGACATTAGATCTGATTTAGCAGATTTGCTTTTGTGTAGCAGCTTCACCTATAGATAGGTGATTGACAAGCCAAGCAAGTAGTTATTTTTAAATAAAGGTTGATGAAAAGTTTCTGACTACAACAGTAACTGTGACAGAAAATAAAATAGATATTAAAATGATCCTGTTACTTTTCCTATATTTATTTATTGCCTACAGTTTCTATTTATATCAATAATTTTTTAAGTGAACTGGCAGAACCTCGGGAACTCTGTGTCATATAAGTTTTCTTTGCTAATTATAATATTTTCTCAGTTAAATCTTGGAATTAGAAAATACCCATGCATGAGAATTTTGTTTCTTCTTGAAGTTCCAACTTCGGGAGAGCATGCAAGGATTTGTGTTTCCTTACTTCCCCTCCAGAAGTGTTGATAGCACTGAATCGGTAATTGCACATTCTTGGCAATGGGAGCTTCTGCGCCAGCAATGGCCTTTCCCGAGCCTCTGCAGCCTGCCACTTATTGTGCGCATTGAAGAGTGGGTAGCATGGGTTATTCCACACACCCATTTTATGTCATGGCTCTGCTTCTCCCATGCATACACTTGTAGAGGCTGCCGTAACATCTCAGCTAACACATCCTGAAACCTTTTGTAGAACACAAATTAGGGCAGTAAGAAAAGTATCTCAGTGAATTGATTTAGTTTATGCTGATGCCTTTGGAGAAACCTGAGGTGCACTACCTATTAAGGTATTTGTTATTAAGGTATTTGTGTGTGTATGCATATGAGTATATACACACACACAGAGACACACACAGACACAGACACAGACACACACACACACACACACGAGATCTAACTTGTTCATGCCAGTTGTCTTACATTAATTTGCATTTGAACCAGTCCCATGTCAATATGCTTGCCTAATGCTTTAACTACAAATTTTCCTTTAGTAGACTAAAATGTTTTGCTGACACCGCTTAAGTAATAACACACTAATACAGTTGCTAAACTTAAATATTTTGTTCGTTTACAACTGTATGTTTGACCCTTTGTAACTAGATACACCCTTCAATTCTTATTCCCTTTCCCAATACATCTGGTTTCTTCTTTCCAAAGGTATTTTCACCTTGAATAGCTACATATTGTAAACATATACATTCATTTACTTAAAAAAATTATGACTTTCCCTTTTCTCTTGTTAGTGAAGTCACCATCTGTATCCTTTGTGGAGGAGAAGCCCTTAATATTCTTCAGACCCTGCTGGAAATGTGTGGCCCTCTCCAGAGAGCGTGAGCTTATTTGGGTTATAGCATTAGTTACTTTGAGCTCTGCTTTCTTTCCCTAAAGGAACACATTCCATTAATTTGCTGAGAACTGCTTTAATAGACTTCGCTTTCCTTTCCCTTTTGACCTCAGCAATTCACTTAACACATTATTGGACATGATCAACCATAATAGCATCAGAGAGCAAGAAATCCTGATCTATGGCACCAGAAGGGCTGCACTAGAAGCTTACTCCACCATTATTGGTTCTGCGGTCTTGATCTAACACAAGACATTAACCCATAGCTTATTTTCCTCTTTTGTGTAATTGGAACTGTCTGGTGGAATAACCTGGAGTTTGCCAAGCTATGGTGGCCAAGAGAAGAATGACAGGATATTTGGAAAATGACCGACTGGGTGAGCTGAGATGAACCTCTTCCTAAGGGAGCTTAGAAAGGGAAGAGGGAGGGGGAACAAAACTTGTTGAAACAGCCACACGATGGGCCTGTGTCTAAAGTCAGAAATCTTTGGACACATGTTAAGACAAATACAGCCTAAAATATGGTAGGACATGATGATCTTCCTTTTTCTGTGTCTTTGTCTAAGCATTTCCCTTGCTCTATGCCTTCTCTGACTGTCTCTCTCTCTCTGTGTCTCTGTCTCTCTCTCTCTCTCTCTCTCTCTCTCTCTCTCTCTCTCTCTCCCCTGTCTCTGTCATCCTCTCCAAATGATCTTTTCTCTTGGTTCTCCTTTTTAATCCTCCTAAATCAGTGGTTCTCAATCCCCCTGATGCTGCGACACTTTAAAACAGTTTCTCATGTTGTGGTTAATCCTAGACATAAAAGCATTTCTTTGCTACCTCATTACTTTTGCTACGGTTGGGAATGGTAATGGAAATATCTGATATGCAGCCCTCCCTCCCCCCAAAGAATTGCGATCTACAGGTTGAGAACCACTGTTCTAAAATGCTTTGGATTGGATGTCGCTTGCCTCCCAGTCATTCTTGTGCTGGGAGCCTGGCCTTTGATGTGGGTTTTATCAGGTGGGTCATAGAGGGAAGTAGTCAGGCCACTGGGCTGCATCTGTATGAAGGGAATAGAGCAGGTCTCCAGATGCGGTGACTGTAACAGCAGTGGGTTAGTTCTCCGGAGCGCAGATTGTGTGAGGGAGCGGGACTAGCTATCACTAGAGTGGGACTAGCTATCACTAGAGCGGGACTAGCTATCACTAGAGCGGGACTAGCTATCACTAGAGCGGGACTAGCTATCACTAGAGTGGGACTAGCTATCACTAGAGCATTGCTTTTTGCCTCACAGAGAGGCCTTGCGTTGTCAGGCGATGACACAGCAGGGGCAGAACATCTCCAGTGATAAGACCCCCTCATCCTTTCACCCACTAGATCATAACCCAAAATAAACCTCTTTATAAGAGCCCTTCCTCCGTTACAGTAAATAAACTAATGCACCAAAGTTTGACTCATCTCATTTCTTTTTTAAAAAAAATATTTATTTATTTATTTATTTTGCATATACAGTATTCTGTCTGCGTGTATGCCTGCTGGCCAGAAGAGGGCGCCAGACCCCATTACAGATGGTTGTGAGCCACCATGTGGTTGCTGGGAATTGAACTCAGGACCTTTGGAAGAGCAGGCAGTGCTCTTAACCTCTGAGCCATCTCTCCAGCCCTCCTTATTTCTTTTTATCACAACGTCCACACCCCTTCCCCCTAAATGGCAGGTCCCCACAGCTGCCAAGCTCAAGGGACTTCCTTATTGGATTCACCTGTCACATCTTAAACCTTTTACTCTTCCAGCTCAAAATACTCCCTCATATATAATAACTCAAACAGGACCCTGTTCCCTTAAGTTCCAGAGAAAACCAAGATCAGCCCCTCTTTCTCCAGTACCAAAAGAATAAAAGTCTCATCCTTATTCAACTGTCTTGTGCCAATATACTCTCCCTTTTCCTCTTTTCCTATATACAACTTCTCCATATAAATCCAATTGTCATGCTTAAATTTCCAATTAACCACTCAGCTGTTATTACAGAAACCATCATTAAACATAGAGCTAGAAGTAGAAGGACTGTCGAAAGCCCAGGTGGTAATAAACAATAATAGATTTATAGCCCCAAACTCCAAAAAAAAAAAAACCTCACAAAAGAAAATTTAACATTAACAGGTTTGCCACTGACTGCAGCAGTATCTCCTGGATGTCGAGGTAATGCCATGATGCAAAAATTTACTTCAGGTAAAACATTAAAGAGTCTAATAATTATCCCTTTCAATAATTTCCTCCTTCTTCCCCCTCCCACCATTTTCCATTCTAGTGTTATAATCATAAACTGTTAATATGTCTAAAATTTATTTCTTTTCAAACATTTTTTATAAGCTCCAGGAAGCTAATTTGACCTACCTAAATGGACCAGACTTGCCCGGAATAAATAAGTATCCTTTAATTCTTGATTTGTCATTCCTGATATCTGGAACCCCTATACCCCTTTCCCCTCTATGTTACATCTTGGTATTCTCCTCTATTAATCACTAGGATCTAAATGTTTGTTTCCTCCCAAACATAATTTTTGTCTTTCCAGCATCTTGCGAGATCCAAGCTACCAGCCAACCCAGTTGTCTTGGACTGGTCTCTGGACGTTAGCCCAGTGCTTAGCTGTGAATCTCTGCATTTGCTTCCATCAGTTGCTGGATGAAGGCTCTATGATGACAATTAAGGTAGTCATCAATCTGACTACAGGGTAAGGTCAGTTCAGACACCTTCTCTACTATTGCTTAGGGTCCTAGCTGGGGTCATCCTTGTGGATGCCTGGGAATTTCCCTGGTGCAGGTTTCATGCTAGCCCCATAACGGCTCCCACAATAAAGATAATCTCTTTCCTTGCTCTCCCTCTCCGTGCTTCCCCTATCTAAACTATCCTGTTCCTTCATGTTCTATTCCCTACCTCTCCTCCCCTCCCCTTCCCTCCCATCCTCCCTTCTTTCCCCCTCTACACTCTTCATATTGAGCTATGTAGGCTTGCCACCAGTTAGATTATTATATATTTATGAGCATAATAACTTGTAAAATTATCTTAGTTATTTACAATATCTGTGATAGGTCACAAATCTATATGCACTATAATATATATGTGTGTGTGTGTGTGTGTGTGTGTGTGTGTGTGTGTGTGTGTGTATTAGTCACATGACAAAGGAGATGTCTGCTCTATCTTTTTATCTGTTTTATTGGTTCATTTTGGCGCTGGGGTATTGTGCATGTGATTTTATCTCTGGGTATGGCATGCCCCTAGGAGTAAAGATTACATAGGAGTCATGGCAACTAACTAAGCAAAAAACACAGCTTGAGCTGCCTGATGTTGGTTGTTTTGTCTCTTTTCTCTTAGACTATTACTCTTTGGGGTACCCACCACCCAGCTCCCAAATAAATCACACATGGAGGCTTATTATTATTTATAAATGCCTGCCCTTAGCTTGCTTTGTTTCTTGCCAGCTTTTCCGAATTTAAATTATCCCATCTACCTTTGCCTCTGGGCTTTTATCTTTTTCTATTTCTGTGTATGTTTTCCTTTCCTTCTTATTCTGTGTCTGGCTGGGTGGCTGGTCCCTTCCTTTTTGGCTCCTTGATCTTTCCCTTTCCAGATTTCTCTTCCTATTTATTCTCTCTGCCTTTCAGCTCGGCCTATAGTTTCTCCTGCCTTGCTATTGGCCATTCAGTGCTTTATTGGATCAGTCAGGTGTTTTAGACAGGCAAAGTAACACAGATGTAAACAACTGCAACTTAAAAGAATGAGACACATCTTTGCATCACTAAACAAATGTTCCGCAGCATAAACAAATGTAACACATCTTAAAGTAATATTCCATAACAGCTACCTATGGCGATCACATGGAGCGTGTGATACAGTCATAAAGGAAAGCAGGTCACAGCAGTCCTATAACAGGGTTGCTGGAGTCAGGCTTCCCTGTAGTATTCCAGCGGCAAGCGGTCATAGGCGGTGCTGGAGCATACAAGAGAAAAACGTTAAATGAAACTGAAATCCTCAACACAAATTTTCTGAGGTCCGCATCCCTATTAAGGTAAGACGTGGTGGAGACGCAGCTGTTCCTTCTGGTGTCTTTCACGCTCCTGTCAGGAATCCCTCACCCATGTCTTTGTAAGCCAGCCCAGTAGCTCAGGCTTGCCACCTATGGCTTCGGTAGAAGAGTGACTTCAGTTTGTCTTTGGTGCCTTATGTGGATCACTAGGCGATCACTCATGCATCCCCAGGAAGAGGTAACACAGTACGCAGGTCGAGCCTAGGACTCTGCGTGTCACGTGTACATGGTCTTTTGCTGAACCCCTGCCTTCATTTCTTTTATTGCTCAGAATATCACTGTGTGAAATAATCTTCAGTTATCATACCAGAAGTGCTTCATTTAAAGCCAGCATTTGTGTTCCACACCCATTATGAGTGTGCTACATTAGAAACACAGATAAATATATTATGTCTTTGCATTATGTCAAAATTTATTGAATAGCATTAATTTACACAGTAAGGTACTTTCAATGGTAGCAATTTGTCAGATATTTCTGTTTTTCTTGGTAATCCTCACCAAGTCAAACATAGGTGCCTCTATTTTAATATTTTAACTAATACTAATTCTTAGATAATAAGTTATACCACATACATAAATAAATCCCTTTGTGTGTGTGAGTGTGTGTAAGTTGCAAAGTAACTACAAAGGGTTAAAGATGCAAGGATTTTCAAAGAACCCTGAGAAGTTAGTTAGGAAACCATTTCAGGATGTAAGTGTCCCCATATTGTTGGCATAAGCTGTAGAGTTGTATTCAGATGCAAAGCAAAAGGACAGGACCAAGTTCAGCAAAGGGATGGGAAGACATGGATGGGGACAGCAAGCCCAGAATAACAATCAGGAGGGTGTTCTGGTGGCAGTTGAGCAGGCCACATCAACAACAGGGAATGAGCTGAGCTGAAGTCCTCTAGGACAGTTGGAAATACCGTGAAAATGTATAGGTCCCTCAGTACCACGTACTGTGTGGCCATATGACAGGTTGATGGAACTTGCTGCCATCTCAGTTGCTGTGGATCCAAGTGAGAGGGTTACACCATCTACTCACTCTGGTAAGTTCTCAAGCCTGGATTCCCTGATACGATTTTAATACCCGGTGCCCACCCACAGTCTTGATTTACCCTGGTAAGTTTATAGGGTGCCACTCTTACCACCCCCAGGAGTAACTAATTTATCACTACCTGGGGGTCCAGGACAGGTGGTGCCACTCACATATCCACCCAGGGGATATGTGAGTCATCCTCCATTCTCCAGGTAGAGTAAGAAAGTTGCTGATGAAATGTAGTCTCCATGGGCAAGGCACAGTTGAAAAAGTAATCGTCATTTTACTCAATATCAAGTAATGAGAGGAAGGACATAGCCTGATTCCAATCTCACCTTAAAATGCTTCAAGTAAATCCTGATTTTCCTGGTGATTATAAATTCTAAAAACCTGAGGTACTATTTTAGGAGCCACCCCCTCGTATAATGAGATACATTTCTGTTGACTATTAAATGAAGAAATTAAGAACCACAGATTCTTAATATTAACAGCATAAATTATATACTTCAGTCTTGATTGGGTTTTTATTCCTCCAAATTGAAATGTAATGTTAATGATTTTTTTTTTTTTGGTTTTTAGAATAAAAAATTGTAGCCTATTTGAAACAAAATTGGGCCCTATTTCAAAATACATATTATGTAATAGAATATAAATATCATCTTATGGTATTATATAAAGTTGTTTCATTCACTTAAATTATCAATGTTTATATTTTTATTTATTATAATTGACAGGGCAATCTGAAGACTTAATCTAACCTTCAAGAAACAAATATTATCAACAGTAAACTGTTCTGAAGAAGAAATGGTTTTAGGAATCAGGAAATTGTGCTTTTTAATTCATTCTGTTGGTAAGTCTGTATTTAAGGTGCTTTAGGTTCAAAGTTTAATATTTCAGGTGACTTACTTTGATCGTGACACTTGGACCACGTTTTCCTCTGCCAATCTCCTCACTTGAAAAGTAGGGACATGGTATTGACCCTAAGGAGAGTTGGGCACGAAATGTCAATGAAAGCAGCAGCTATCTGAAACTATGACGGAAAGAGAAGTCTCAGGTCTAAGGTATTTAAGATCAGAACAGCAGGGTCATGATCCAGGTGGTTTGTTAATGCCAAACATCCATGCGAGGTATTGGAAGACGCCCACCCACAATGTAGAAACAGAGTTCTTCCGTCCACTGTGGAGGAGCCATGACCTGTACGAATACAAGAGATAATAAGTAATGACCGGAAACTGGAGCAAGCATTGACCACACTTTTGGATTTAGGGTAATTGTTAACTTAGGTTCCCCAGTGATCCATTCAGGCCCTTTTCATTATAATAAGGATGGGGGAAAAATAAAAGTGTAGTCTGGAATCATTTGTTACTCTTCAGGCCAATAATAGAATTATATTATTATAATTATATAAATAACAATTATATATGTATAATTATTAACTTTCTAAGGTACAGAAAGAGAGACAGACAGAGAGAGAGAGAGAGAGAGAGAGAGAGAGAGAGAGAGAGAGAGAGAGAGAGGAGAGAGAGAAAATATATGGATGAGATCTTTGTTGACTAAAGTGGTGAAGATTTAATAAAGATTTCCTATCACCATTATAGCATCTGTATTTTTTAAAGTTATTTATCTATTGGAAAGCTTGTCAGAACTGCATTAGAAAATTTACCACCTATTGCATTGCATTGCAAGAATAGTCGATGAAGATTGTATTCAGTGATGTGTTATAATACAGGGTTACATCTTCCCTGTGCTCATTGTGGGTTTATAGCATAAAAAGCACTGGATAAATGATAGAATATTTAGAGAATGCAAGTTGCCCTTAATAACCTGGTGAAGAAATAACTTGAAAGAAAACTAGATAGAAATTCCATGGAGAATAAATGTGTCTAATAGCATAATTTCTGATATATGTGGTCCTCATGCTCCTCCCAAGGCATTAACTAACAGGCAACACTTGTGGACATGGACAAAGGGTTGTTCTGGCTTCCATGATACCCTTTTCTTTTTCTTGTTGATTTCTTTATTTCCACTCCAGCTCAACTTACACATCATGGTAATCACATTCACTTCTCAGGTCACTAACACCATGATCCTTCTACAAATGCATGGGTTAGGAACCTACTACTGTAGCACTGTGGATTAGAAACCTTGCTTGAGCTGTCAGTCACTCTCGGTTCTGATAGGACTTAACCATGTTCTCATTCTAGCTCCTGTGACAAGTTGGCAGAGCTGTCTTTGCATGTAATTGCTTTTCGACAATCTCTTTTGTAAAAATGTACACAGGTTGACGTCAGTAAAACTGCATTTTTGATAGTGTGTTCTAGTGGTATTAACATTAATGGGCTTCTTGTGGGGACAACCATGATAAAATTGTTTTAGAAATGTTGGCCTACAAACTTTCTTCTTCAATATTGCAAAGAAAGATCTAGAAAGCCCTGTAGAAATAATGCTTGAGTAGCTGGGATTGATGGAATTCTGTAGCTGAAGAACATGGCCTTTAACAGCATTCTCTTGTAGTCCTATGTTAAAATAATTTTACACTATATTCTTCAGTGTTATACCCCATAATAATAATAAATTAAGCTAGACTCCCTGCTTCTTCTGACACTGTGCACATGGGCATAATTAATTTCCATGGCAATTTTGCTATGGTTTTTGTTAATTGTCCTGTCATAGTCACAACACGGCTCCTGTGAACTTGGATTTTCTAGAGACATGCACAGCAGGGAGAAGAAGGAAGGTTGCTGCTTGAGACTGCCTTGGACACTGCCTTAACTAACATACACTCAACTAGACACCAGAATCATCGTCTCAGTGAAATATACCAGACCCACAAACATAAGTCTCTCATATGTGGCACCTAGGATAATAATCTAAAAGGGAGACTACCAGGCATATGAAAAGGAAAAATGCAGGAGAGGGAGAAAGAAAGGAATGTTAAAATAGTATTTGGTAAACATGAGTACGGTATATCCTGTGCATGCATGAAAATGCCATAACTGAACCCACTACGTGCACAATTAATATACAGTAATTAAAATGATATGAAAATCTTAACTCAGCCCCTTATCTAGTTCACTTTATTCTTTGATGTCAGACCTAGTAATCTATATTTCAAATCAACAACCTAGTGGATAAAATTCTGAATGAATTTTATTACAGCACACTCTTCTCCGGGTGTTAATGGCAATTGTTTCAGTCAAAGAACATGTGACTTCTTGCAGAAGACCTTCAAGGGTAGGCCCACTAATGATTAATATTCCCTCACAAAACAGGTGGTGAGTGTCATTGGATCCCTGCCTGAGATACCAGCTGCTTCTACTTGCACCTTCTAATGCACTGTATGTAATTCTTTCCCCACTTGTGAGTACCCCTTTTGCTTTGGAAGATGGTGGAATTCATTGACTATGGAAGGTTAAATTATCTGGGAACTGCATCCATGTAGCTATGAGGAAGTCATCATCTAGGCGGGACTGAGACTTTCTTGCTGCTGCAGCTGCTTTGGGGTCTCTTGTGTTCCTGTAATTAACTTCTCACCCATGTTCTGTAAGTAAACCCCCCAAAAAATCATTGGTCTTCCAGGCAGGACTTTGCAGAGTTCTACTTCCTGTCACTGGTATCCTGAAAGGGGGTGGTAGACATTTGTTCATGTCTCCAAGGGGACAAGTCTGACAACAAATGCCAACACAGGAAGACCCTGTTCCCTAAAGTAATACAAACTCAGATGGTTAACCTATCTTAAAAGTGGGCATTGGTTAGGGGGTGTGTAAGCATGTGGCTGACAACCTCGTCCATGAATCCCAGGTAGCTCAGAGATGGCTTCCTCTGAAAATCTGTCTGGTGCCCATTGTGTGGACCTAATTCTTTGTCCATTCTTGCTCTCTACTGAATTTTTGACTGATCAGCTCACACTGGTCTTTTGTCTTCTATGCCCTCCCGCTCTTTTGTCTTTGTAGATGCTCTTTTCCCTAATGAGTGCCTTCCTACCTCTTCAGCACAGCTCTTCAAGAATCCTTACATTGTTTGGAACCACTTACTTGAATCAAAACTGGTCATGCTTGGCTAAAAATATTCTAGCATCTTTCATTTCTCCAAGAGTATGAATCCTTAGTTCAAACCCCAACATTACTGAGAATCTGTGCAAAATGTGCAGTCTCTTTTGTACCGTTAATTAGTCCACTATACTTCACTTTTAAAATCCGATTAATATTCAGATATAAAAATGTGTTTATGGATCTCCCGTCTCCCCCTTTTCTTGTTCATGGTTAAAAAAATCCAGACACTGCCTTTGGTTTTTCATTTGCATACCCATCAGCTTCCTGTTTGGCCAAGAAAATAAAAGCTTGAGAAATAGGCAGAAATTGTGAGTGTTGTTTGCATTTCACTGAAATATTTTTCTAGCTGAAGGGGATCAAATCAATAAAATATGATGAAACCATATGCTCATTATTTCAAAGGAGAGCAGCTGCTGCAGGGGATATTGGGAGATTTATTAATTCTACCAGTACCTCTCAATAAGGCTGAATAACTCTAAACCTGATTTCCTAAATAAAATGCAAATCAGTAGAAAAAAATTCACATGTAGAATTTGCATTAATAATCTGCTTACTATAATTCCATAGTTAGTTTTATGTTAAAGAAATTGTGTGGTTTAAAACTGCCAAACAAACTAAGACAGTTTATGCAGTGAAGAAAGTTTATAGCATTACCACAGTTTGGAAATACCTTAGAGGAAGAATGATGTAGGAATGTCTTCTGTATTTGTGTTGCTTTTATTGGTTAATGAATAAAAAATCTGCATTGGCCTGTGATAGGATAGAGTAAAGCTATATAGGGAAAACTAAACTGAATGCTGGGAGAAAGAAGGTTGAGTTAGGAGATATGCCGTGTAGCTGCCAGAGGGGAAAGACTCAGAGCTGCCAGCTGAAACCTTGCCGGTAGGCCAAAAGCCTCATGGTAAAATATAAAATAATGGAAATAAGTTAATTTTAGATATAAGAGCTAGTTAGCAATGCACTTAAATGATTGGCCAAGCAGTGATTTAAAATAATATAGTTTTGTGTGATTATTTCAGGAGTTTTGGTGGCTGGGAAACAAACAAGAGGCTTCCTACTACAAAGGAAACAAGGGCCTTGCTACTACAGAAGGGGGCATGGAAAAGTAAATAATTGTCACATGTGCGTCTCATTGACTTTAAGTCATCTTGGTGCTCATCAACTGTCTGGTACAAGAGGCAATATGTCCTGTCTCCTCCTCTTCTCCTTCCTCCTCTTTCTCCTTCTTCTTCCTTCCCCTCATACTCCCTCTCTTTCTTCTTTTTTCTTCCTGTTTTTATGTATATGAAAATCTGCCTGCATATGTGTCTGTGCATTTGTGCAGTACTGGTGGAGACCAGAAGTAAGGTGTCAGCTCCTCCTGGAACCAAGGTTATAGATGCTGTGAGCTACCAAGTAGATTCTGAGAACTGAACCCAAGTCCCCTGGAAAAGCAGCCAGCTCTCTTATCTGTTGAGTCATCTCTCCTGCCCCTTGTTCCATCTTCTTACTCCCAGTTTTAGGGGAGCAAAGAGATGCCTGTCGTCTTTGGAAAACAATATCAATACACAGACAAATTAAGTAAGGTACTTATGTACTGAACAGTTTAACAAATCAGATGCAAATTTATATATACATATCCACCAGCATTTAAAGTACTGATATATCTTTGTTGAGATTTTTAACCTCAATTATAAAGTATATTCTACTGTAATCTTAAAAATTCAGGTGAAGAATTTTTAAAGATAATTTAATTTTTATTGAAATAAAATTGACATTCATTAATCTGCACATGTTTGAAGAATATTTTGCTAACTTTGGAGATACAAGACATACAAGATAGTAAACACATCTATCAACCTTAAACGCTAACTCATAGTCCCTGGAATGCCCTCAGTATCCCTCACTTCAAACACTGATCTGCCTTCTGCAGCCACACGCCATACCTCTCTAGAGGATTATCACAAATGAATCTACAAAACAGGATCTCTTTCATCTAATCTATCTTCCTTCCCCTTTTTCTTAGGGTAATTGTTATATTGTTAATTAATTTTGTGGCTGAATACTAATTTTTTATTTGGTTATATCTTTTGTACATTTGTATATTGGATATTTTTCTTATTTTGGAATTTCTAGGAAAATCTGAATGCAAGCTCTTCTCTTTTCTTAAACGGGCACTTGCTCCCACTTCTCTTGGGTGTCTCTTGGATCGTGTTTATTTATAGTTGGACCATGACATATGATTCAGCCACTGAACTATTGCCATTCTCCAGCTGCTAAGCTATGTAATGTTTCATAAATTTTATGTAGCTTCCCAGTAACTAATGATTATGAACATCTCTTCATGTACTTCCTTGCCAAATATGTCTCCTCTTTCTGTATATTTCTTAAATACTTTTCCCCATTGTTAATTTAGTTGTTTTCTTATGACTGAATGTTAAGACTTGCTAACAAATTCAAAATACACACCCACTAGTGAATAAATATTTCACAATTCCAAATTGGTGGCTTCAATCTAATTTTGGTACAGTATATTTTGAATAAAATTTGAAGTTTGGTGAAGGTTGCTGACATTTAAAGTGCTTTTGCTTCTGTTATGTAATGTAAACAGTGTTTGTCTTCTTAATTTTCCCTTATTCTACTCAAGATGTTTCAGAGCCTGGCTTCTATCATATCAATGATTTATAGTGATATTTTTATTTAAATATTGTGTAATCAAGATAGATATTCATTTAGGTTTTGCATATGAATAATAATATATAATTTGTTGTTAAACAGTTAATCTTTTTGAATTCCCTTGTAATATTTGCCAAATTAAGGTGAGCACATTTTTGTGGCTCTGCTTTGGGATCCTGTCCACTTCGATTTAACTAAGAGTCTATCTCACTACACTGGGATTTAGTTAACAAAAGCTTTTTAACACTTAGAATCAGGTTCAGTGTCCCCTCCCTTAACATTTTCAAAGTTGAATGGCCTCTGTATTTCACATATATTTTTGAATTATCTTTTCAAGGCTTCTAAAATATGTTCAATTTTGATAAAGATCATATAACATTTATAGATAAATTTGTGAAATACTTTTGAGGACACAAAGTCAAGCCATAAACTGAAAAAAAATGCCCATCAACTCGAGTGTGCAGACAACTGTGGCATATTCACAAAAGGAAATACCATTCAATCATTTTTAAAAAATATCAATACATGCAACAACATATATGAACTCCCCAATGCAGCGTCAAGCTGAAATCAACAAAGACAAATAACTTATATTTTAAAATTCTATTCATCAGGAATGTTGTAGAAACAGCAAAAATAGAATGAAGAAAAGAGGAGTGGTTTTCAGGAGCTGAAACCAGAAGACCACACTGCAAGCATATGCGAGGGTGTTTTTAGGGTGTTGGTGTGTTCTCAGGAATGCCTGTGGTGGCAGCAGCTACTGAAAGCATGTGTTCTTTTTTTTTAATCCCTCTAATTGGATCCTTAGATTTTTTTTGCACACACACACACACACACACACACACACACACACACACTGAACCTAACAAAAATCCATATCACAGTAAACATACTGGTTGTTTCCCCAAACAGTGAAGGCTGAGAAGGTTTAGTTTCTGCTCTGACAGTTAAAGATGCATTACTCCTGATGCTGTGCTTCCCGTATGGCAATTGGCTACGTAACATACTGCAGTTGCCAACGTAGAGAATTCAAGACCATTTAAACTTATGGAAGAAATTTAGGTACGTAGAAAATCCTTGATGCAGCCAACAATTTATTAAAAGCTTAATATTATAGAAAGAGCTCTTTATATCCTAACCAGAATCACTTTTAGATTTATAATGAAAAGATCTCTGTGTTGTTTTACATGAAATGATCATTTCCTCCTGGTCCCAAGGCTTAATGTGCTGTGGTAGCCATGTGGGAGCCACTGCCACATGCAGGAGCTGGTGGCAAGCCCTGAGAACACTGAAGACATAAGAAGCTGCGGGGTCCCATGGGAAGTGGTGTGGATGCCCCACTGGGTGGCAGCAAGGACTGGCACAACAGGAGAGGAAGCTAAGCTGGGCTGATAGGAGTGCTAGTGCTTCTCCCGAAACCAGGTGGCTAGGTTTGGGTTTCAGTTCCTAGAGATGGAAGCCCATTCCCAGCTCTGGTCTGGACTGGTGGCTAAAAAACCTCAGGCGAATGACTTTTTCATGAATTCATGCCCCAAAAGTTGGGCACCGAGTGAAGCACGGTTAATAACATCTCAGAGACAGAAATTGGTGTTCAACCTGAAGGCCCGAAAAGCAAAACAGCCAGACACTGGCCCTTACCTCTTGAGTCTAGGAATCTCAGAATGAGACTGAGACTGAGAACTGTCTCCTCCCGTTTTATAATCCTCTCTAGGGCTGGGATTAAAGGCATCTACCACCCAGTTTCTATGGCAACTAGCGTGGCTCCTGGGATTAAACGTGTGTGTTACCACTCTTTGGTCAATAAGGCTGACCAGTAGGGTTGTTTTACTCTCTGATCTTCAGGCAAGCTTTATTTATTAAAATACAAATGAAATGCCACATTAATTTCATGGCTTCATCAACTTAAAGTGACCACACCTAACATTAGTTCACTGCAGAGGGAGTTAGAAATGACTAAGTATGTTCCTTTTTTTGACAACTTTTTTCCCTTTTTATTATGAAAACACTTCTCAATTAAAGAATGCTTAAGAGTTGGAATGTTGTCACACAGCCTTTATAATGTAGAATCAACATTTGGTAATGATTCTAAAAATACTTTTGAAATGTTTACTTTTTGTTTTGTATTAAGTGCTGTGCATGGGGGAACCATATGGTTAAAGAATTTATAACTTTCTCTTTCAGCCATCATTATTGCAAACCTAGTACCCTGAATGTAACCAAGAATATATAAAATCTTACTAGAATTTAAATGATCTAATGAGAGACACATTGAGTTAGTGAAGATGCCAGGATATCATAAAAGCCCTTTAATTTACTAGCAGCTGGAGGCAGACACACTTTAGAACCGATGTAAATTTAGAGAAATAGAAAACCTGCTTTTTTGTACAAGAAATTCACAATTCAGGGAAAAGAAGGTTTTCCTGATATCACAAAGGTGAATTAATATTTACATTCTCAATATCTCATGGAGTTCACAGATAAGACTTTTTTTTCTCTTTTACTGAAAATTAGCTTCCACTGTGTTAAAGCTAATGAAGCTGAGCTTAATCCTGGAGCTGTCTCTACTTGGGGAGCTATTCACATCATCTAATTCCAGTGTGTAGCTGTGTGGCTGATGACATCAACATGTAACTTTGTGAGTGATAACATCAAGGTGTAGTTTTGTGGCTAATGACATCAGGGTGTAACTATGGGACTGATGACATCAGCGTGTAATTTTGTGACATTTTCCCCCAGGAACATTGCTACTGCTGTATCCATTGTGGAGCCAATCCAGTGTGCAGACCACCTCTATAATTATACAGATAACATTTCAAAAAGTAAATGCAGTTTTTAATCTTACCATGATAATGATCGAACAATAAATAAACGAGGAAAGAAGACATGACAGGAGGAAGGCATGTTTAAAATACTGTAATTGTATTACATCCAGTGTGAAGTGAAATTTGAGGCAAAATATATTTTCAGATATTTCTGAGATTCAAATAGTGTGTATTATATAAACAATATGTAAGAACATTGTGGCATGCTGGTGTCTGGTAAACCTGCTCTCTCTCTCTCTCTCTCTCTCTCTCTCTCTCTCTCTCTCTCTCTCTCTCTCTCTCTCTCTCTCTCTCTCAGAATAAATTTCCTTTATTGCCATTCTTTGTGTAAGTGCTGTCAGGATACAAGCCAAGTGCTGATGAGACCAAGACTTTCTAGAAGTAGAGCATTTACCTTCACCCCATCCCTTGTCTCTTGGGAGGTTCTTGTACCTCAGACTATTTCCAGGGTTGTATTATCTAAGCAGCAGGTGCAGAAAGACCCCAAAATATATATTGTTATTAGGGCAAAATTACTCACCTTTGTAGTCCTGTCTTCAGTGAAAGGACCCAAAGTACTTTCTCTTGACTGAAGTGTCAGACATGAACAGCTGATTAAGTTTGGTTCTAAGAATTAATACAAGAACAAAAGCATTCATCCTTTCTATTCCATAGCATTGAGCCATCATTTCTTCACTTATTATGTAGGCTCAACTATTTGAAATGTCTTTTAAAAAATATCTTTTATTTGGGTTCTACTTCCTCTTTCATCTCCTCCTTCTTTCCCTTCCTTCTATTGGTCTGTCCATTCCATCCTTCTTATACAGAGCTATGCAAGACCATTTGTGTAGTGATTCTTTATTTGTATTTTAATAAATAAACCTTGTCTGAAGATCAGAGTGTAACACAGGTCCACTGGTCAGCCTTACATACCAGGGAGTGGTGACACACACCTTTTATTCCAGTAGCCACACAAGGTGCCATAGAAACTGCATGGTAGTGGTGCATACCATTAATACAAACACTAGAGAAGAATGTAAGATAGGATGAGACAGCTCTCAGACACAGTCTCATTCTCAGATTCTGGGAGGCAGGATTGCCATTTCAGACTGAAGTAGAGTCAAGAGCCATTGGCTGACTGTTTTGCTTTTCTGACCTTCATGTTGAACCCCAATATCTGTCCCTGAACTTTTATTAATCATGTTACATTTGGTGCCCAATGTTTCGGATATGAATTCCCCCAAAAAGAGCACCATTTGCCTGAGGCTTTTTAGCCACCAGCACAGGTCGGAGCTAGACACAAACCTAGTGACCTGGGTTTGGGAGAAAAACTAGTACCACCCAGGCTCAGCTTTCTCTCTTGCTCTTCCCGTCCACCCTGGCTTTCTGTGTCTTCCCATGGCATCTGCGGTTTGCTACCCCCACTGAACAACACCTACACAGCTTCCTATGGCCCCCTTGTAGCTTCTTGTGCCTCCTTTAGTCCCCAAAGCTTGCTGTCAACATTGTATGTGGATCCCATGTGGCTTCTGTAGCTTCCCTTGGTTGCTGCAGTCCACGCACATCCACTGAATGGCTACCCAAACCAGCATCTCTTTAACAAAAATCAGTTCAGTTTGGTTTTGAGTTGTGCTTAGAAAATCCACAAGTTAGCAACACTGGAACAAGTAAGACCAGAGTTCCAGTGTCTCTCCACTGCCTTAATGGTACAACCGTGAAACCTGCTAGCCCACATCATTATTACATCTTAAATTCTCCTCTGAACCTGGATTTTAATGGAGGGAAATCACCTAATAATGGCAGACAATAATACCATCCAGGAATTTAAAAATCTTTCCCTTTCTACTATAGAGAGACTTCTAAAAGGGGTATATGACCTACATGGGACTTATACATTAATAGCTATAGCTGCTATTAGTTTGATACTTCATAGTATATTCTTAAAGAAATGGTTTGGTAACAAAGACAAAAATTAGAAACTTTTAGAAATGCTACTAACTTTACAGACTAGTATTGAGAAATTGACTGAAAGGATTCATACCATTGAAAATGACAACCATAATTTGACAGGCAAATTTCACTAAATGACAATGGGTTACAAAACTTTACAGAATGGTACTGAGAGATTATCTGAAAGAATTCATACTGTTGAAATTGACAATCAAAATCTTAAAGTATTACAAGCTAGCAGAAATAAAATCCCTCCTGGAAGCCAATCCACATGCTATCCAAATAATCTCTAAGGATGAGAAGACATCATGAATGGAAAAACTTAAAGACTTGTAATCATATGTACATGATGAGAACCAGAATTTAATTGATTTGTTGAAAATTGTTAGATATATTCACAGGTCAAGAAATTCAGACTCTACAAAAGAAAGTGATACGTAGATTTGAAACTATTGAAGAACTTATCAGAACTGATAAGCAGGGAGATGAGGTACAAATAAAATAATACAGGTGTAACATCATGCGCACCTCTCAGAGTCAGAGATAATTTACCGAGAGTTTTATATATTTATTCTGTTACTTTACAGAATGTTTCTAATCTTGTTTGAGGTATTATACCCATACAACTCATTTAACAATGAAATGTAAATTACTAGCCTTTGAAAGTTATTATTACCAACTGTTTAGAATAATAAGGAAATGCAGATTAGGATTTAGTTACCTAGTATAATCAAACCTGTAATCACATTAGGTATGTTTTCAAGATCAAACAAAAATGTATTCTAGATAGGCAGGTCATCTTCACACACGAGCGACTTACAGAATATGGTATTTAGGACGTTTTAATAACACAAGACTCTTTTTTATGACAATGAGACCTGTTTGCTCCTGGCAGCACCAATCTACTTCAGAAAAGACAATGGGCATCAAAGAAACTCTACAAGGAGTTTACTTTTTTGTGACAAAAGCTAAACGACTGAGCAAGAAAATGTTCTTGCCTTGTCTGCTGACAGTATGCTGTCCTAATTGGACAACCAGGACACAAAAGAAAGTGACTGCCAAATATTATCACGACAAGGAGGGACAGCTCTTCAAAATATCTGCTTCACAGAAATATCTGTTGTATATGCTAGGCCTATAGGCCAAAGATGGATGTCCCAATGTTGCAGAGGAACTTTGGGTGACTGTCCACGCAGCCAGCTTTTTCTGTCATTTCTTACATTTTTGGAAGTTGCTTCTTGTCTGTCTTCCTTACTCAGTTAATACTATTTTCTTTTTGAGTCTCTGAAGGAGTTGGTACTATAGTTATAGTTTGTTCCTTGTTTACTTGATGCAGAAAGCAAGTTATGATAGAAAATAAATTAGGTATAAGACTTTGAACTCACCAAGATATGATAGATATGGATTATTTTCTCTGAATTTGTCAAATGCAAATGAACTAGACATTGTTGATGGATCTATATTGTATATAGTCATTGTACTTATTGTATATAGTTTTTCTTATATTAGTTATAGACTTCTTTTTTATTTCAGACTAAAATGGAAATGCAGTGATATTTCATTTATATTTTAACAAATAAAGCTTACCCAACGATCTGAGAATAAAATAGCCCCACTGGTCAGCCTTACAGACTAGGCAGTGGTGACACACACCTTTAATCCCAGTAGTCACATTAGTTTTCCATAGAGACTGGGAAGTAGTGGTGAATGCCTTTAAAACCAGCCCTACAGAGGAATATAAGATGGGTGGAGACAGCTCTTAAACACAGTGTCATTCTGAGATTCCTGGAGGCAGGATCGCCATTTTTGACTGAGGTAGATGTAAGAGCCAGTGGCTAGCAGTTTTGCTTTTCTGACCTTCAAGTTGAATCACAATATCTATCTCTGGGATTTTATTAATTGTGCCACACATTTTCACTCAAGTACTTAATGTATTTTAAGTAGAACCCACATTTTCTACTTCCATCTCCCTTCCCACTCCCATTATCCCTCTTTGATCCTGGACAGATTCACTTCTACTTTTATATCATCAGAACATATATGAAATTATGTTTATACACCATCTGGTCCCCACAAGTGGGAGAAATTTCATGTCTGTCTAAGACTGACTTACTTTACTGAACATGGCGATCTCCTGTTATTATGTGCACTTTTGTACAACTAAAATATGTTCATTCTCTTTGCTTAAAATTTCCCTTGTGTGTATACATGCTTTCTATCCATCTCTGTTGTTGGACACATGGTCTGATCCATAAGCAGGCTGTTAGAAATAGTGTTGCAATAAATACCAGTGTCCACCTTTACCTATGATGTCTTGACCAAGACGTGGTACACAAGGGTCATACACAGATCTACTTTCTGTTTTGTGAGGTGTCTCAACACTCATTTCCACAATGACTGGGTTCATTTGCATTTCTGCTACTCCCTTCTGTTGGTATCCTTTCCAGAGTGTGTGGCCTTTGTTTTCATGATGACTGCCATTCTGTCTGGGTTGAGAGAGAACTGAGAACTAAAACAACTATATACAGAGTTTGTCTGCCAGAAGCACAACACGCTTAAATGCGTATGAGAAGAGCAATGCAAAAAACTAGTCTTGAGCCTGGATGACTATGTGTCTACTATGTTAAACCAGAGGGATTTGTTTTTTTTTTAATTAGTTTATTTCTATTTTATGTATATAGGTGTTTAAACTACAGGTATGACTGTACACCAGGCATAATCAGTACTCTCAGAGTTCAGAAAAAATGGGTCAGAATCTCCTGGAGCTGAAGGTACAGACAATCATTGGTCACTATGATTGTATGGGAACCGAATCTGGGTCCTCTTAACTGCTGAGCAATTCCTCTCGTTCCAGGATTTAAGTTTTACTAATAAGAAAAAGAACACCACTGTTGAACTTTTGCCAGAAATATGTCCTAATCAGAGCTGCATTTCTGAAAACTAAATTGCCAATTAAAAGCACTCTGTGTTGGAAAGGGCTGGAGAAATGGGTAGCAGTTAACAGCACTTGCTCTCTTTCAGGGGACATGGGTTTGGTTCCCAGCACTGAGGCGCCTTCCAAGCCTGTAATTCTTGTACTGGGGATCTGTCTCCCTCTTCTGGTCTCCCTAGTACTGCACCCATTTGGTGCACATACATTTACTAAAGCATAAACACATGTGTGTGAAATAAATAAATACATAATTAAGTAAATCTTTGGGCAAAAGTGCTGAGTTATGGTACACAGAGTGCAGGTCCTTTGGTTTTGTCTCGGCCGCCTAGCTAGCTTACACCCGAAATAATCACACAGAAACTGTATTAATTAAAACACTGCTTGGCCATTAGCTCTAGCGTCCTATTGGCTAACTCTCACATCTTGATTTAACTGATTTCTATTAATCTGTGTTCACCACAAGGTCATGGCTTACTGGGAAAGATTTGGCACGTTTGACCTGGTGTCTTTATGGTGGCTCTCTCTCTGCCCTTCTTCGCAGCATTCAGTTCTGTCTTCTCCACCTACCTAAGTTCTGCCCTATCAGGCCAAACAGTTTCTTTTTATTGATTAGCCAATGAAAGCAACACATAAACAGAAGGACCTCCTACATGAGAGCTATCAGTTTATTAGCATTTTGTATCAGTATTCTGTTTCCTAACTCTTAAATAGTAGTGTGCATCATTTTATAAACCTGTGTTCCATATCTGAAGATCTATTTAACATATGCAAAGGTATCAGAGACATATCATTTTTACTTCCCTGAACTCTACAGTCAGGAAAAATATATTAATGGATTTAAGTGATTTTCACATATAAGTAGTTCAAATGCAGTATTGTCTTTATCTTTATAACTATGATACTTAGCAGTTCTTCAATAAAAAGCTATATATCTAAGGCCAGTTGAACCAAAGGGATAACTGACAATGGAGAACAAGCAGGTAACAGGGCTGCAACTCAGGTGACAAAAATAGAGAACGATCTGTCAAAGCACCGTTGACTCCTACTGGAGGAAAAAAATGCTAATGGCAGATAAGAGCTCCAGGCATCGTAACATAGAACCAGTTATCATGTCTTTCCATTATTGTATCACCAAGTTTGTCGTTTATCCCATTCAGTTTATGTTCATGGCCTTTAGCTAGGTGGCTGACAATTAACTGCATGTGTCTACAAAGTCTAATAACAAAAGCATAATAACTTTTACACTAACTCAAATATCAGTTAAAAATATTAAGCACTAATTAGTTCTTGTGATGTGCATGAAAAGTTTGAGATTTTTTTAATAAGAAAGGATTTTGCAGAGGGAAGCGATATTTATAACCCTGTCTTATTTACTGCTATGTGTAGGTTACCAAGTAACCCGAGGAACGTTGAAAATGTTGGGAAATAAAGAAAGAAAATGTAACCCATTGTTTAAATTAGGCTCCACTGGTACAGGAATAATACACAAACTCTAGAAGACATCATACCAGATACTGTATAACCTGGCTCCTATCTGGCTGACAACTTCATATGAATATGGAGTCTGTATTATACCTACCTCTGCCACTTCATCTTTCACTGCTGCCCAAGTCCATTGTCTAGATTTGCTCCATGCTGCCCTCCTCTGCATTCCTCTCAGGTCCATGTTCATCTGTGCTTTTTCTATTTCATCTAATGTCTCCACTGACCACCCATTCTTTTAATAAGTTCTCTGTCCACAAAGACTGAATTCATCATGGTTTCCTTTCCACCGCTCTAGGCTTTGGACCTGTTTGGGGAATAAGACTTGATAGATGGCTTTACTGTTTCGACTGAGGCCCTAGAGTTTTTCTCTGGTCAGAATGAGGTGTTATGTATATGTTTGTTTAATATAAATTGGTCCACAGCACTCCATTGCTCAAAATCCTCCAGTGGTTTAGCCTCACATTTCACTTCAGGTCTTATATCTTTGATGCTCTCATGTTCCCACTTCTGTCCCCACACTTGTTTTCCTCCAGCCATTTGCTCTCCGATGCTCCCATAGCTGGATGAGCCCCTAGTAACCTCAGGCCCTTTTCATTTGCTGCTGCTTCTTGGGTAAAACAGATTTTTAGTCTGCTTTTGTTTTACCATTTAATTCTTTCTTCTATTCCTGTTTCTATACAAAATGTCCCCTTCTCAGGGAAAAGGCTGGCTTACTCTTCATACAACATTCTCAGTTTTTCTTAAATCTATATCCCTCTAATCTCGTTTATTAATGAGCCCCAAGTGTTTAAGATATTCTGATACTTCCTTCAGCAAACCGAAGGTGAGGTGGACGCTAAATTGGATTAGAAATAATCTGGTTGTTAACGAAAAGGTGGAGGTAGCAGCTAACACGGTACAGCTGTTCTCTTCAACAAACTAAAGCTACAGGAGCCCGTAGAGCGTTGGTTCTCAACCTGTGTGTGGCAGCCCTTTGGAGGAGTCAAACAAGCCTTTCACAAGGGTCGCCTAAGGCCACTGGAAAACAGATATTTACATGCGGTTCATAACAGTAGCAAAATTACAGTTATGAAGTCGCAACAGATGTAATTTTATGGCTGGGGGGTCAGCACAACATGAGGAACTGTATTAAAGAGTCCCAGCATTAGGAAGGTTGAGAACCACTACAGTAGAGAAATTTTACCTCTTGGAAGTGAGTAAAATGTGTTTCCTTAGGGTTAAATCATTCTTCCATTACAATTCAGGAGAGGGAGTTCTGCTGCCCTGGTTTCAGTGGGTTTTCCTAGGTAGGGTGAAGTAGGAAGGACCTAGACAATAGATGTGGTTTTGACATGCCATCTGCCTGGAAGATGGTGAATGTTTAATCAGGAAATTTTATTCTGACAAATTCTAGCCTAGGTCTCTTCTTTTACCTTCAAATTGCAGAAACATTAGCCTTTTACACTTGTTTTGCCTTAGTTAGTAATGCAGAAAGCCTGCACACGACCTTATGGCCACAAAGTTATTTACTCTCCATTGGGCTAAATTTCACTCTCCTTGGTTTGCTCATATCTTTGATTGTTCTTGAGTCGCTGCTGCCAATCTGTGATTGCTTTTTGTAGAAAGCACGGATTCTTAACCCCTGATCTTAGTATTAATGGGTTTCTAGGAACCCATCTTCTACTCATCCCCTCGCAAAATCAAATGAAAGATTTTCATTTCATTGTTTCTTTGAAAGTGGTGAATTGAAAGCATTCTAACTTTACCAAGTAGACTTGTCACTTCCAAGGGAACACATCTCACGTATACACAATTATATTTTCTCTGTTTTAACATTTAACAATGATTGGGGGGGGAATATTTAATTTATAGACATTTGTTCTTATAGTAGAGCAAGCTTCTGTGAGGAGAAGTTTAGAAATAGTAGTGAATGCTCCTGCTTTTGTTGCTTTGTTGCCATTTTCTAACAGGTGCATAAGAACGAAGAGTTCCTTGCCCATAGAAACACAGAATAAACAAAGCTAAAGAAATGACACCTGAATCACCTACTGCTTATTGGGCTTGGCATCTGTCATCATCCTTGTCCCTTTTTTCTTTGATAGCAAAAGTTATGGTGAAATCTGCCTTTTTCCAGGGACCAGAGCTCCTGGGAGACTTGGAAAGCAGGAAACAGGACTTTTACTATGTTCCTTTTGACTTGGCACTATTCAGTCGGCACTTGGCCCTGGAGGGCAGGACAGCTATAGCGTTCCAGTGCATACACCAATGGTTACAGAAGTAACTCTGTCCCCTGTATCATGCCTAGCATAGTGTCACACGAGACGGCTTAAGATGATCCCATGAAATTTACCCGTCCAAACCCTTCACTGGTGTGCTTACACTTAGTACTACCTATGCACTCCTCTCTCTTCATATAAACCCCACCTGATACAGAAGTAGTGCTTTTTATTCTTTTTTACCCTCAAAGGAGAGCCTTTTGTAAGAGCAATGCTTTATTTTTTCGATGATTGGCATGCCATCAAATTGCAGGTTGCTTTGAACACAGAAGCCAAGTCCTCAAGCATTCTGCAGGGTTTCCCACCTCACTCTTACATTGCAAAGCAAACCTCCAAGGGCCACAAAAATTGAGAAACTTGCTGTTTATAAATAGATGAGCTGATTTGAAAGGGAGCAACACTAAAATGCACTGGTGTCAGTCTGTCCCCAATTTCCTGGTATTCTCTTTAATATTTGGAAGTAACAACGGAATAATTGGTGCTTGCTTATTCTATTTCCTTAAGGCAAGTCACTTGCTGAAATCATGAGTGCAGTAAGTTCATGGTTTTGAAATAGCTTAAATTTTATATTTTACTGAGAAAAATATAAATGGAAGAAAAGTCTTAGTATTTTTTTTTCTTATAGTAAGGTATTTCCCATTAAGGTAGTAGTCAGAATGTACCCTGAGTTTTCTATGACTTTGGGAAGGACCAAATTCTGTATTCACAGCTCTCTGGCTCTGTAACTGTTCATCCAAAGGCTACACCAGAAAAGGACTCTATTATTGCATGACAGTTTATTGTCTTTGACAGTTATCACCCCATAAATTCTTTGTTCAATGATTTTGCCAAGAGGTGACAATGTGATATAAAGGTATTTTCTATTACCCAGATACTCACTGATTTTGTTTGCATAATGGATTTGTGCTTGAGAGTAAATTTAAAACAAATTGTTGTCTTATTGAGAAAAGGGATACAAACTTTGAATAAAATATAGTGAGGAAACAAATTATTTTTCCTATAGTTTACTCTGGCCAACTGAAAGATATAATTTTAGAGTTATTCTAAAATCTTCACTCTGTAAGAACTTTTGCCTTTAAATAATATTTCTGTGCTAAATATGGTTGTTGGACTCAGATAAATACATAAAATTCTTTTCATTCAAGACTGTTTTGGAACTTGTTCTGTAGACCAGTCTGGCCTCAAACTCACAGAGATCTGCCTGTCTCTGCCTCCCAAATGCTGGAATTAAAGGCATGTACCACCAACGCCCAGCGAGTACATAAAATTCTTAATAAAATATTATTATAAACCAGATATAAATGACTGATTTTATAGACAGCATATTGTTTATGCTTTTTCATTAAGTTAAATGTTATTAATACACTGAGATAGCTATTAAATGCATAGTTTGATAATTATAATATGTTAGTAGATCTGTTTATGGCTATAAAAATATAGAAAGTTCCAATATTTATGCAAATAGCACTGTTCCTGACACAAGTTTTATATATTTCTATAATTATAAAGGGCACTTATTACAACTGGACTCGCATGCTATGGATTCGTTCATGTATGCGTTGATTTGTTTAACTAATGATTTGGGGTATTTGCTCAAGCTGATAGGCACAATACTATTTTATTTTAATTTGTATTGACAATTTCCATAAGTCTTGCATTCTCTCTTCAGCCCCATGTACTTCAATTCTTCTTAGCTATGCCACAAGCTATTGTAAGCATATGTCTTATTTTTTAAATGGGCTACAAAGTACTATTGGTTATCTTTTTATCAGATAGTTATTGCTGTTAGATTTTGTTGCTGCCCAAAATACCTACATGAGAAACAATTTCAAGGGTATTGTGTTTTCAGAGTTTCCTGTCCCTAGCCATCTGACTCCATTGATTCTGACTGGATCATGCATGGTAAAACAGAACACCACAGAGAAGTGTTCTGTGGAATGAAGGTGTGCACCAGGAAGCAGAGGGAAAAAAAAAAGAAGGTACCTAGAGACTTGGCTTCTCTTTCTGGGTCACATTCCCAGTGATTTACCTTCTCCAGGTAGGTCCAATGTTCTACTTGGTGCTAATTCCTAATACCATCATCATGCTGGTGATCTATCAAGGGATACATACATTTTATGAAGGCAAAAACCTCATCATCTGGTCTCCTTTTAATAGCACCACCCCATCCATAATTACTTTGTGGTGTGTTATTTCTATTCCTAGTTTCTTCTAAGCTTTTAATCATGAAGGTGTTTCAAATTTTATCAAAGGTTATATCAACATCTATGGAGATGATTGTATAATTCCTGACTTATATATGTCTGATAAGACCCCTTCTGTAGTTCTTATTTCATTTGTCTAGACACAAATTGTTTTTTATCCTCTGTGAACCTTCAATATTTTTAATACCAATTTCTAGCAATTTGTATAAAATGAGCTTAGATGTGCATTTTATATCTTTGCTTTTTCATTTTTATTATATTATATTATTATTATTTAGAATAATTTTTAATTTAAATATATTTTAGATCATATTCTTCCTCTTTCCCAAGTTCTTCCTTATCTTCCTAACTACACAACTAAACAAAACCCCCAAATAACAACAACCCTTACCTCCCCCCCCCAATAAAATCCAAGAAAGCAAAAGGTAAAGGTAAACAACTTACCTGTCTCTTATACCTGCTGGGAGAAGGAAAATCAGTTCTTCCCAATAGAGTGACACTGGGCATATCAACCACTCCAAGACAGGCTCATGTTCAGAGTAGTTGACCAATAAAGCTTTTTGTTTGGTGTGGTGTTGTGTGTGTTTGTGTGTGTGTGTGTGTGTGTGTGTGTGTGAGAGAGAGAGAGAGAGAGAGAGAGAGAGAGAGAGAGAGAGAGAGAGAGAGAGAGAGAGATTTTATTTAGTTAAAGTTTGGTATTGCCCCCCCCTCCACCTTAGTCAGGTTTTTAACTTTTTTAAATATATTTTTGGTTTCACTGAATTCCATGGATGTACAGATCCATAGATTTTAAAAAACTCCACCAGTAATTCTTCATATGTTCTTTCCTGTGTCTTAAGATAGCTTCCTGGAATTCTAATTATACATGTCTGTTACTGTATTTTATAATACCCCATAGAAAGAAATCTCCTTCTCTCTCTCTCTCTCTCTCTCTCTCTCTCTCTCTCTCTCTCTCTCTCTCACACACACACACACACACACACACACACACACTCACACACACTTTTGTGTTAAGCCACATATCTTCTCTACTAGTTGCTCTTATTACAGCCATAGATTCCTGTCACCTAACCACTTATAAGTTTATTATCAAGTGTGTAATTATTTAGCATTTCCATTTCACCCTTTCTCAGAGTCCTCTCTGCTCATGAATGCTGCCAGCATTTCCCACTAGGACCTTTATCTTGTTCATAAATCATTTTAAATTTCCTGATGTGGGAATGTCCTTCTCGTATGTATGTGTTGCTTTTATTGGTTAATGAAGAAATCTGTTTTGGCCAGTGGCTTAGCAGAGTAAAGCCAGGTTGGAAATCTGAACAGAGAGAGAGAGAGAGAGAGAGAGAGAGAGAGAGAGAGAGAGAGAGAGGGAGGGAGGGAGGGAGAGGGGGGGCGAGATCAGCAAAGAAGAAGGAAAGAAGAGATGCCAGAGCATTACCAAAAAGCACCAACCTTATGGAAATATATAGAAAACAATTGATGAACTTTGCCAGTACCAGGAAAAATAGATCTTCAAATTTCTACTTCACTGAAAAGTCTGCCAGATATTATGGTCCAATAGGCTAAAGATGGATGCTCCAATGTCCAAAAAAAAGAAAAGAAAAGACAACTTTGGGTGACTGTCCAGGAAGCAAGATGCCTCTGTCATTTCTAAAACTTTGGAAGTTGCTTACAATGCACTTTCCATTTACTTAGGTAATATTATATCCTTCTAGAGTCTTTGATGGAGTTGAAAACAGATAGTTATAGTTTTCCTTAGTTATAATAAAAGATAAATTAGATGCAAAACTTTAGACTCATAAAGATAAAATATTTTAAAATAGATAAAGATAGAATATTTTCTTTAATTTTTGCCTAGTATAGACTAAATTTTGTAACTGTAGTTCTTGCTGGATAACTGTTTTGTTATATGTAATTTTACTATGTTAAAGTTAAAATCTTCATTTTTCTTTAGACAGAAAAGAGGAGATGATGTGGGATGTCCTTCTGTATATAAGTTGCTTTTATTGGTTAATAAATAAACCTGTTTTGGACAATGACTTAGCAAAGTAAAGCCAAGGAGGAAATCTGAACAGAGAGAGAGAGAGGATAGGCTGAGTTGAAGAAGATACCATGTAGCCTTCAAAAAAGGAAGATGCCAGAACATTACCAATAAGCCACAGCCTTGTGGTGATACATAGATTAATAGAAATGGGCTGATTTAAGATGTGAGAGCTAGCTAGGAATATGCCTAATCCATTGGCCAAACAGTGTTGTAATTAATATAGTTTCTGTGTGATTATTTGGGTCTAGGCAGCCGGGAAACAAAAGTGCAGTCTGCTTACAATTTCCTGCTTGATTCTATTGCTTATGTTGGTTCCCAAAAATTTTTATATTTTCCTTGTCTCTTGATAATCAGTTCTTCTTTTTTCCTCCTTTTATATGTTTCTTAATATTTAGAATGGACTAAAGCATATAGTGTTTTCCCCACAAAGCTGGGCTTCTTCTCTCTACTGTATCTAAAGTGTGCTGACTTCATCTCTGGTTCAGTTTAGCTGCTTAGATTATTATTGTTATCTCCAGTATACCACATGCTCAGAATTCTTCTAGTGGCTCTTATGCTTAATACAGAGATATGTTGAGAGCACTTTCTCAATGTTCCTCTTCTATCTTCAGTTTGAAGTGTGTTTTAGTGGCATGTGCCTCCAAACAGATTTTCTCTGTTCTCCTGTCTATCCTCCCTTGGTACATTCCTGTTTCTTGTTTCTGAGTCTTGATTATGTACAGAGGAGTACATGTTTTCTATTGTTGAAGTTCAGCCTCCTTTAGCTAAGCTCCACATCTCTGCATAAGGGGATGGTGTTTCTTTCAATGATCTTAATACTTATAAAGGAATAAGATATTAGTGGCCTAAGGAAAAGATTTAGTTTTCAACCAAAGTAGAGAAATTTTCTCTTTTCATTTCTAGCAAAATGTGTTTTCTCTTCTTCTTAGAGTTGGCATATGTGCACACATACACACTCACTCACTCACACACACACACACACACACACACACACACACACACATACACACACCATCTCTCCCTCATACCTGCACCTGAAGATGATTTTCCCATTCTCCATGTATTTCATGGACATCTGATGAGACCGACACAGAACAGCTTTAGCAGGACTGCAGCATCTAACACTACTCTATAAAGCCCTTCACGGGTGAGTAAACATTGAGGCTGAATCTTCCTGTCCAAGTTATATAGTTAGCTGTCTCCTTCCATGTTCTGCCTCAGGAAGCCAGCCATGGGTGTAGATGTCTGACTGTTTGTTTTAGATTTCAGGCTTACTTATTCGCCTATGTTCTTTGCTTTTCAATGAACTTTTCAAAGTTATGGTTTCAAAGATTACCTGGATTTTTCTTGTTGTTGGTTTAAGATTAAGCTCTTGCCAACTTTATATCCCCCAAGTAGAGGCTGGAAATCTTCCATTTTAAAAGGCTTTTTTTTTTTGGATAAAGAATGTACAATAGCATTCTTTCCATTTTTAAATCTATTAAACGTTGTCTTGTGTTCTTTTCTGTCTTGTATGCTTTTGCATAAGAAGTCTATGGTTTTCCTTGTTTTGCTTCTGTGTGCTTGCACTACCAGGATGCAGCTCAGGACGTTTTTCTCATTTGTGTGTTCCTATTTCAAGTGCTCTTTTACACTGTAAAGATCTGTCACCCATATTAGTTTAATAAAATGCTGATTGGCTAGTAGCCAGGCAGGAAGTATAAATAGGGCAATCAAACTAAGAGAATTCTGAGAAGAGGAAAGGCAGAGACACAGTTACCAGTTAGACACAGAGGAAGCAAGGTGAGAATGCCTTACTGAGAAAAGGTACCAAGCCACATGGCTAAAGATAGATAAGAATTATGGGTTGGTTTAAGTTGTATGAGCTAGTTAATAATAAGTGTGAGCTAATAGGCTGAATAGTTTATAATTAATATAAGTTTCTGTGTGTTTCCTTGGGACTGAATAGCTGCAGAACCAAGTGGGACAGAAACTTCAATATTCAGTGTTTTTGTTTTGTTTTGTTTTTGTTTTTAGCAGCTTTGCTACAAGATGCTCTTTGTATTCAAGTCTGCACTGTGTTCATCTTCCTGGGTCTGTGAGTCTAGCTTTTATAAAATTTGGACTTTTTTTCAATTATTTTGTTGGTTCTACAAGTCTGGCACTTAAAGTAACAATGGGACTGCTTGATTTTGGCCTATCAGACCCTTCTCTTCTAACTATTCTTTAGGTTTTCTCCTCTGTGTGTATCTTGGCTTTGTAATTTCTGCTGTGGTATCACAGAGCTCATTGAATTTCCTTCATTGTTGTACTTAGCAATCGGCTGCTAAATCTGCCCAGCATTTTAGATTTAGATATGATTTACTTTTGTCATTAAAAATGCACATCTTTGATTCTTTAATTATGTACATGTTTTTCTTTACATCTTCAATCATGTTTTACAGAGTTGTGATATGGTCTTTGTCCTAACTTTATCATTTCTACATTGTTTTTTTCTGCTGTCACACTTTTTTTTTATAATTTATTGAGTGCTGGATATGGTTCAGTACTCAATTTGTGCTTCTACCTCAAGATTTTGCAGCGCTTGCCGGAAAGTGGTCCAGTCATTCAAAGAATAATACTGATTTTTAGTGCCAGGCTTATTTTGGAGCATTCTTATGTTGATTGTAATGTAGCACTTGCCTACAGCTAGCTTGCTTATACCTTTGCTATGAAGGCATTGCACATCTAGAGGATTTCTTGAATGCCTGAGCATCGACGAGAATTCTCAACTCTGTTAACTTGAGTTGGAATAGTCTCACACTGTACTAGCTCTAAGATTCATTTTGGTCAATTTCTCCTGCTTGAGTTCACTTCACATACATTCACCTTATGGTTAGTAACACATTGTAGGAAACACCTATGTAAATTTCTAGAAAATTTTGAACTGACTGTTTTTCTTTAATTCTCTCTCTCTCTCTCTCTCTCTCTCTCTCTCTCTCTCTCTCTCTCCTCTCTCTCTCACTCACTCAAAATCAAAAATTCCAGCGGCCTCTACCTTCTTTCTCTAATAGTCTATCTTATTAATTTAGCAGCATTCCTCCAATTGCTTGGGGTCATTTTAGACCACGATGTGGGATATTCTCCCAGGCAGGTAAGTGTGTGTTTCTGTGCTCATTCATTCACTTCCCTTCTCTGTTGATTGTCTCCACTCTCCAGTGTCTACAATAATTCTGTGTACACTCTGTACTCTCTAATTTAGAGACAGCAAATGCAATGCGCTTCATTGTGATCGGAGCAATTGCTGAGTAATTTGTTTGTCCACATGGATCTCTCCGAGATCACAATTAACGCCATCAGCTCAGTTATAAATCAAGGCCTGGCTGGTTCTCAGTCATTTTTAACATGTGATCCTGCCACTTCATGGTCATTCAGACTGAGCATCCACCCTCATGCATAGCCTGTGTTCACAGCAATTTCCTTTTCTGAGACAGCTTGTTTCTCTTGGAGTCTATTCAGGTTTATTTGTATCTACCACTTTCACTATTCCCATATGACACTGGTTTTTAACTGTGGATTGCAGTCCCTTTGGGAGGATGGGGTCAAATGACCTTTTCACAGGGGTTTCATTTCAGATATCCTATATATCAGAAGTTTACATTTATAACAGATTTGCATATACAATATTAGCCATTTATAACAGTAGCAAAATTTTAGTTATGAAGTAGCAACAAAGATAGTCTTATGGTGGGGGGGGGGGCGGTTACCACAACATGAGGAAGCATTTTAAAGGGAAGCATTAGAGAGGTTGAGAACCACTGCCATAAAACATTATGAGTTTTTAAATATTCTCTCTCAAAATAGCTTCAGGAAGCCCATGAAACTGAGCATATTCACTAGTTCCCTCCTTTTCCAAAAGTATATAAACAGAAAAGAGTGCTTAGAATCACCCTCAGACTAGCATAGAAGAAGCTCATACTAGCTGAGCCACCTGGGAAGGATGCCTTCTAACCCTGTGAGTTGCCTATAGGCTATGCAGTATGCTCCATGCTTCTGTGAGCTGCCACCAGTGCTTGGTGGTCCGGCTGTCCTTGTGTCATTTCTGCTCCTGCAAGTAACCCTTCACTTATATCCCCGTGAGTAACCCCAATAAAATGCATTGGTACATGCAAGCACACATGCACACACACAAACACACACATGCACACAACCAACCAAACAAACAAAAAACAACTTTGATCAATATTTCTTCTATTATCAGGGAGTGAAAAATCTTATCAACCTGCATCCTGACCAGAATTAGAAATATAGTTTATTTTTAATAATGCACTTTAGTAATCAACTAATAGCAATCTTTCTGACATATTTGTTAATTGATATGTTTCAAAGCATTCAGGATTATGGAAGCATAAATCAACCCACATGAATTTTATCCAGCAGAACTGCACATGAGCCTGGAATTATAGTCTCCCCACTCAAATTTACAAGGTAAGCTTTTTTTCTTTTCTTTTGAGAGTTCAGATAGGGACAGGAGTAACAATTCCTTGACTTCCCCTTGTCCTCACTTATTCCCTTCTCTTTAGAATCCAGTAAATGTGAAAGCAGGCCAGGGAACAAATGCCATGTGTTTTCTGTATACATACCAGAAAGGGCTCTCCAGTAGTTTCTTTCTGGTATAGAATTAATAACTATCTTTCTGGGAGCTAGTTATTAGTTAGAACCTAAACACTGAGGGAGCATGCGTGTGCGTATGTGCGTGTGCACACACACACACACACACACACAAATACACACACACACACACACACGAAAAAAAAAAGCTTGTCCCAGGACACTGATCTGTCATGCTTAAAAACAAACCACTAAAAAAAAAAATAAATGAAATAAATTTCAAAACCCACTAGCCTGGGTGTGCAAATACCAGCAGAAAGCTCTGCTTTGAAGGCTGATACCTCAGAGGTCAAGTTTATAAAGCAAAGAGTTGATTTTCAGAAGATCACAAAGGTTTAAGAATGCAGACTTCCAATGCGTCACTTTTTCTCACCATGTCAGAAACAGATCTTTTGACACAACCCATTCTTGTAATTCTTCCCTACTTTATCACTTGGTGGAATGAGACGTGGTTAAAATGATTATCCAGCGTTATGGAGTAGGATGATTCAGGTTCAAATATTATCTGCATTGAATAAATTTATTGAATATGGGGTTTGCAGAAAAAGCAGAGGGGGAACTATGTCTTCTTGTGAAATCTCTTCTTTTTTCCTGAAGTCAAGGTAGGAAATTTTACAATATGTCAACAAATGCAGACATAGAAAATCAACAACAAAGTCAAGGTTTCTAGGAGTTAGTTACAGAATATTTTCACTAGTTGGGGGTTCATTAAGCAAATATTTCTGAAAGTCAAGATTATACTGTCCAATTATAAAGCCACTAGTTCATTGTTTCAAACCGATTGCATATGGTGTGCTTGGGAGGCACCTATGTGTGACACCTGTGTGTGACACCTGTGTGTGATAGTTATGCTACCAGCTGACATAAACAAAATCTTCCATCATTGCTGAAACTCTCAGTGACCAGTGCTAAACCATCCACATTTCATTCTGTGCTAGGGACACGGGTCATCACCATCACACACAAAAGGTGATGTTGCTGTCATATGGTCCCTGAGGGCAGTGTTTTTGAGAGTGGAAACTGGCCGGGTTGTGTGAAGTCACGGGTACACAAGTTAAACAGCTTCCCTCAGCAGCATCCTGACCCTCTCTGTTTTCACTTTGTGCACAACAGGGGGTAGGTAAACTGTAGTGTCTCTACATTCTCCTTCCAGTCTTTCTGTGTAGGACTCACGCTCTAAGTGATGAGCAGCTAGTCAGTGATGACAGAGACAGCTTCGGAAAAGTCTGCATTCGGATCACAGGAAAAGGACCAGGGCAGCTGTTATACTTTATCTTTTACTTATTTTTTACTTTTAATTTTCTTTTGGTCAACCATTTTCAGCTACACCATGCCAAGGCAGAGCAAAACCTTTTCCATGACTCCTTTGATCCTATTTGATATCCAGTGTTATCTTAGTGACCATCCTGTACTGTATATTTGGATGTTTTCCCTTAACCAGATAAAATGGGTCATGTTGCCTGAAAATATAATGGAATACCCAGCGGTACTCCTGGACTTATAGAAAATGTAGCTCAAAATAAAAAACAAAAGTAAAACAAAAAAAAACAAATAAAAAACAAAGAAAAAGGGAAAAAAGAGCAAATCAGAAAAAAATACAAGTATTGAAGCCACAGAAAGAAAAGGGATTAAAAAGAAATATATAAAAAATTGTGTGTTATTAGACAACTTTGAAGTGAAGGCAAATTCTTGGAAAGATGCACTTATCAAAATTGAATCAAGGAAACAATAAAATATAAAATATTTTATATTTTATATATAAGCAATAAAATATAAATAGATTTAAAACAAACATAAAAACCTCATTGGATGAGTAACTTTAAAATATTCTCACAATGACAATGCAAGCTTAGGTACCTGTGGTGGTACCTTCAGTGAAAATAACCACCATAGGCTCAAAACTAGTTGCACGGTTTGGAAGGATTAGGGCATGTCACCTTGCTGGAGTTGGAAGTGTGTCACTGCGGGTAGGCTTAGCAGCTTTCAGATGACAAAGCCAGGCCCAGTGGCCTCTTTTCCTGCTGCCTTCAGATCTGGATAGAGAACCCTCAGCTCCTTCTCTACCCCATGTTGGTCTGTGTGCTGCCATGGTTCCCTCCATGCTGATAATGACCTAAGCTCCTGAAACTGCAAGCCAGACTCAATTAAATGCATCGCCTTATAACAGTTGCTGTGCTCATGGTGTCTCGTCACAGCAACAGAGCAATTGACTAAGATATTACCATACTAGGTAAATTTCATCGGGAATATCAAACCCTCTGACTCTTTGCCAGCAATGGAAGAAGGAATACTCCCATATCAAGGGCAAACCTAATCAATGACTTAGGAAGACGGATAAAAATATGAGAAAATGATCAATTCAAATATTTCTAAATGTGGTCTTGAGAAGTCCCTAAGGAGATGGTGAAAGCTGCTGCAGTTGAGATGCTCTGAAGGCTGTCATTCTTGTCTCCATGCTTCTCTTTGTATTCTGCCATGCTATTGTGTGCCATAGTACTGTAGTACTACACTCTGTGCATAAACAGCACCCCAGTGCACAGCGACTATCTGAGTCACTGTCTGACTTCTGAGCTAGGCAATTAGAGGACAGCTCCCACCCCTCCGCTCAGTTCTCATGGGGCGCCACACTACACTGCTCCATCTTTCCCTTGGTTTTTATAGAACCAATGGCTTATAACAGACTCCCGCGGGAGATCTGTGGAGTCTGTCAATGTTTGCAGAGCATTGACTGACATTGCTGTTTTTGTTTTTTTTTTTTTTTTAACACCTCACTTTTCAGGCTTCAGGTGAGAAAGCAATTGACCCCTGGGTCACTATGGTGCTTAAAGGCAGAAATGTCAGCCAACTCTCGGGAACCCCAGGGATCAATTGCTTTTTTTCACACCTGTTGGAAATCTCTTGAACACATAGCACCATAAATAGATCTGTTCATGATAGAAGGCAAAGCTATGACTGTGGCCATACTCTCTCACACCAGGGCAGAACTCACATATGGACAAGTATATTTTTCCCAGTATGAACAGAGTGTCGAACACCTGCAGCATCTCCAGTTCCGCCAGAGGGCAGTATTGCTTAAGTCTGGATGACCACCTGCCACTGACGCTCTAATTGTGAACATCCCTGCAGAGATTTCTTAAAAATGGAAGTAATTTTATATTTTGAAATATATGTTTTCTGGGCAAAAGTTCTGTGAAAAGGTAAACCCTTTCAAGTATGAACAGGAGTAGAACTAAGGTTAAGTTTTCTCTACTAACAAATTGGTTTGCCTACCGACTTCTTAGGGAGACCCAGACTCCCGAAGTGTCTCCGAGTTGCATGTTCCGGAAGCATACACTTGTCCTTCGCAGCTCCCAGACCCTCCTCCATCTGGACAACTCATGCTCATCCCTCTCACTCCTTCACTTTGTGGCTCTTCCTGAACTCCCCTCACACTCCTCTCCCTGACTGTGAACAAATTTTCTTGAAAAATGAAGGACATGGAAGTGAAAAAGAAAATGCTCCTGGGATATAGGACATTTTAAAATCATCTTTATGACAATCTTACTCACTGCAGGAAACACATCTGGAAACGTCTCACATGAGTGTCTGAGACTAAGACCCTGTTTCCTCTGGGGCGTAAGCATTAGACCAGTTCTAAGTTAATGAAGTCTCCTCTATGGGAAGGAGGTTTCTACGCATTGTTTCTTGGTACTCTTGAATGGAAAAACATTCCAGGAAAGGCAAATCTATTTCATTTTTCTGGTATGTGTCTTAAAACACTTCCTGTGTTATCTGGTACTGGGTGAGATATGCGCCTAGTTCTAGAACCTACCAATTGTACGATCCTTGCTCTTTCCCTCAGCCTTTGCACATCAGCTGCATTCTCTTCTTTAATTTACAAACATTTTTAAAAATTATTCTTTGAAAAATTTATACGTGAGTACCGAGTATCACGATCACATCCCCCCATTCCTCACAGCTTCATACCTCCAGCATGTATCCCGCCCAAATCGTATTCCCCTTTTTTTTTTTTTAACCACAGTGCATCCAGTTATCAATTCTTGTATGTCAACAGGTGTGGGACCATTTGCTAGTGCATAGTCAACTTATTACTGGACGTAGAGAAAAATAGTATCCCTCTCCCAGTTGCCATAAGCTATCTTAGCTCTTCAGCTAGGGGTGTGTGAATGAAGTCTCATCTATCCACTCAGGAATTTAAAAACATCATTCTATTGCTTCTAGAAAGTTATGCCCATACTTAATGTGTTTTGAACAAACCTACCCCAACTCCCTGCTGGCTCCTACTCTATCCACTCATTACTGTCCTCTCTTGGTATCATGAACCTTATTTTATTTTTATCCCCTGAGTCCACTTAGTGCTTCTGCATGTTCACAGGTACAGAGTCATGGGTGCTGGATCATGTAATCCCCCAGCAGCCATCAACTGCAGATCAGCTAGGGGTGCGACTTTGTGAGTCCCTTCCCATCTACGTTGGGGTTTCAGTTGATTTGTTCTTGTGCAAGTCTTCAGCATCTGGTAACAGTGGCTGAGAGCTCATGTGGACAACAACCCTGTTTTGACGCAGGGTACATTACCCCTGTCTCTTAACTTTTTGTCTGTGACCTGTCCCTGGATGATTCTTCAGCCCATGGGGAAAGAAGATGTGATATAGATGTCACATTTAGAGCTGTGTACTCCACGGCCTCTTATTCTATACACATTGACCAATTGTGGGTCTGTATTAGCTTCTCTGAGCACAGCTGGGAGAAGCCCAAATCTATGGCTATAAATGTGAATAGTTAGAAGGCAGTTTGACAACACGGTCATTTAGCAAAATAACAACATCTGGTTTCCCCCAGCCTAGGGGCAATGACCTCCCCAGCTGTGGACTTTTGACAGGGTTTACAGTAGCAGCATGAATAGCATGAATTCTCTATTGTGGAATGAACCTCATATCTAATATTAAGGCAGTAAGTTACCCCCAAACAGTCACTGTTGCACCTGTGACCCATCTTGTCTGGCCAGTTGGTATTACAGCATCTAGTGGTGGGTCAACTAATTTACATATTTTCCTTTCCAGCAACCTAAATGGCACCTTCCAGCACCATGAGCTCCAGGCAGGAAGGAGTTGCCTGGTCAATTCAGAGTTAGTTTCTCTATGTCCAACAAGAGTGTGGTGTCTTCAGCACTAGGATTTACCATCTAGTTACTGTGGACGGCCAAGTGCAGTGGCAATAACCTGTGCTTTTCTCCAGACCCCAGGACTTCCTTGACCAACAGTTACTATATAGAACGTTATCCCATAGCCTTTCAAATATTTGTTCAAGAGAGTTCATCTAAAAGTTTCATTAACAAGTCAAGTTTTGCACAAAGTTTGGATTTACTTTAAGGAAGGAAGCAATTGTTTAGATCATTATTTGAGCAGAGCAAGTTTGACTTCTAAAAAAGAAACCTGGGTGTCTACACAGACAGAATACGAGGGTGAAAGCCACTGGGTAATTGCTCAGATCACAAGCATGCTTTTTAAAGTCTGAGAAACTCTATCCACAGGTCTGTAATAAAAGTGAATAGGTACCAAGAATTACTTTCCCCCCTTCTTTTACTGGCAAAAATCATATCTTTAAAATAATTCTTAATATGTGCAGTGTGGCAACTGCCCAAACTAGAGCCCTCTTTTATGTTACTAAAAGCTGCATTATAAGGATGCACAATGAAAGCAGCTTACAGTGTTTCCTTTATGACATGTTAGAGCCATGGTTCTGAAGATTAAGTCATGTTAGTACTAATATATCCAAACAAGACCAGTCTTTTATTTCCTGCCCATTTCACATACATTTTCATGCTTACTTCTTACTTTGAACTAAATGAGCTACATATGAGGATTAAGATTCTGTGCGTAGGAACTATACTGTACCACTGGAGAAAAAAATCATATTAACACAGTGGGAAGCAGAGACCTTTGTCTGGGGGGGTCACCTTCCTACTGCTGGGCCAGAGGGACCGAGTTCTGGCTGAACAAGAGCATGACAGTGAGACATCTCACCCTGATCCAAACTGGAAGAGTTTTCAAAACCCCGGCACTGGGTGAGGTTCCCTAATGAGAGTTCTCTTATTCCCATGTCCGTTCACATCTCCACTCTTGTTCTCAAACACAAATTGACTGAATAAATCCTCTGTGAACTGTAGCCCAAGTGCCCTGAACACTGCCCTCTGTGTTCCCATTGCTGATGAATGAACTAGTAAGAGTTTTATCAGCCAAGTACACGCTGAACTAAATAATGCATGTATATACTCTAAAACAACAGACGTTTTCACTTTATTGCTTTTACTTGCAGAAGGTATTGAAACACTTCTGAGGATAGGAAAACCAATCTTAAAACGTTTGAAAAAATTCAAAGAAATGTTGAATTTGAGAAAGATTGTCAGAATTCTTTTTGTTTTCTTCTTTAGGGGATGACATAAAAAGAATTGAAGGAACTAATACATAAATGGAATATTAGTTAGGAAAAGTCATTTACTGTGTATGTAGAATTTGTATACATGATCTCATGTGATTCTCTCAGTCTCTTTCAATTCTTGCCATGTACATAGGGCAACAGGAGTTCAGAGATGCCAAATTCTTTGCTGATGGCCACACAGCTTCTTGCTAGCAAAGGCTTGTTTCTTAGGCACACAGATCTATCGCTAGTTCATGAAGAGAGCTAGAATTTAAGGCTACAAATGACCCCAGGTAAGCCGATCGTTGAATAACTACACCTGCCAGTAGCTAAGCAATGTCTTGTTTCAATGACAGACATGATATTTACAGTGAAATTGACCTTTTATTCTGTATGTAAGAGATTCAGTACAGGATTCCAGTTGCTAGAGAGGGATATGAAATTGACTGGTGAGGTTTGACCTTCCAATAGTGCTTTCAAGGTAAGACCAAAGGAAGAAAAAAAGAAAACACACTGAACCTGACAACAGGCTTATTCCAAATAGTGACTGAATGGAAGTACTGAAGAATGCATATCTGGAATATTAAAGGTTAGTGTCATGGTTAATAGTGATAATTAAATGTACCCTAGAACAGGAGGCCATGATCTATTCCCCCTTCCCTTAAGCTGTTTTGTCAGCTCTTTGGTCATAACAACAAAGAAAGTAACTAATAGACTTAAGTTATTTTTTATTATTATTATAGTAACTTCCTTTGATCCAGCTAAGAAACTTAGGTTTCTACAAGACTATTGAGTTTATGTCAACATAAAGTAGCAAGCTACTATATGAATTTCCCTGTGAGCTCAACACTTCAACTTTAACTGTGCTTTATATAAAGATGTCTTCCACAAAATACAAAAACTACAATCATTTTAAAATTAATTTAGAAGTTGATATGTAAGTATTTATGTATTATATAGTTATATAAAATGATACGGTACTATTACAGAAACAGACACATAGACCAACAGAACAAAACAGAAGACCCAAATGTCAGTACTCGAAGGTAACAATAACCAACTTCTGTTTGACAAAGAGGCAAGTCCTACACTGGGGAAGAGGTGCATCTTTAGTAAATGATGCTTGGATAATGATGTCCGCATGAAGAAGAATGAGATTACACCTGTATCGATCATCCTGCAGAAAAATTAGCTGCAAGTGGACAAAAGGCATAATGTGAAGGCCGAAGCACTAAAACTGCAGGAAGAAAACATCTGCAGGATCCTCCCAGATGTAGGTGTAGGAAAGCTCTTCTGAACAGAACTCCATTTGCCCAACAATTAACACAAATATTTAACAAGTGGGACCTCATAAAACTAAAAAGCTTCTTAACAGCTAAGGAATATCAGTTGAGTGAAGAAGAACCCACAGAATGGGAGAGAATATACTAGTTACACATCTGAGAAAAGACTAATATTCAGAATATAAAAAGAACTAAGGAACAAGTATAGGAAGCAAATGACCCATTTAAAAAAAAAAACGGAGAAAGGATCTAAACAGAAAGTTTTCAATAGAAGACTAAAAACAGCTAAGAAAGAACTCAAAAAGTGGTCATCACTCTTAGGAATTAGGAAAATGACAGTTAGAACAACTTTGATATTTCATCTTACCCCAGTAAGAATAACTAGATCATCATCAAGAACAATCCTGACAACAGACACTGCTGATGTCGTAGGGAAGAGAAACACTCACTCACTTTTGGTTGGAATGCAAGCTGGTACAGCTACTTAGAAAGTCAGTATGGCCGGGCAGTGGTGGCGCATGCCTTTAATCCCAGCACTCGGGAGGCAGAGGCAGGTGGATCTCTGTGAGTTCGAGACCAGCCTGGTCTACAAGAGCTAGCTCCAGGACAGGCTCTAAAGCTGCAGAGAAATCCTGTCTCGAAAAAAAAAAAAAAAGAAAGTCAGTATGGAGACAAAAAGTAAGCTATTCCATTACTTGGCATTCGCCCAAAGAACTGGATATTCTACTCCATAACATTGCTTAGCCACATTCATTGCTGCTCTCTTCATAATAGCTGGGAAAGGAAAACAACCTAAATATCCTCCAAAAAATAACGAATAGATAATAAGAACATTATGCACTGTGGGATTCTCTTCATTTGTAAAGAAAAATGAAATAAAAATTGCATAAAAATGGGTGGACATAGAAAATATTATACCGAGTGAAGTAACCCAGACGTGGAAAGACGAAAGCCACATTTTCTCTTTCATATGCAGTTCCTTATTCCACATCTTCAGTGTAGACACAGAAACCAGAAAAACATAAATAAGTGGTAACTTGAGAGGGGGGATTCATAGAATGCAGGTATTATGAATCTGCCAATAAATAAAAACAGGTGGAATGTCCCATTGTGAAGGATGGTGGGAGGTTAATACAGAAAGAGAATGATGGCGAAGGAACCAGAACCACCAAGGTTGTTTGATGAAGCTTCAAGGATGCTTATTATTTTATATTTACCTTAAATCATACTATATGTACATCCATACATATGTGTTGTATATAACTTAATTATAAATTACACATAACTATATATAATTGTGTATATAATTTAAAATTATATATATATGTACATATATGCACATATATGTATAACTTTAAAGCCTCACAGGGGTTGACAATACTTTCCATAGGAACATAGTCTTACAAAAGTCTCAGTATCAGTCAATACCCATTTTCTTAGGAGTGTTTGGTTAAGGCAGTCCACGTGATTCCTCCAAACACCAAGACTGCACCTGTTGCCCTCTTTTGCTCTTCAGAAGTCTAAGGTGAGCCCCTGTTGCTGAAGACATTGCATATTTGAGCTGAATCTAACCTGAAAGGCTCCTTCATGAAATCTAGCTTTCAAGGTAGCAGAGAAAACAGCAAGCTGCTGAGGGAGGGAAACAATGAACAGTTCTACCCAGATGAAACACTTATGAGTCACAATGGTCAGCATGACATGCTGTCGGTAAAGGTGGCAGTAGCTGGCACTCCCATGGTTGTGGTAACTGACAGCTTTTTAATTGACCTTAAGGCCCTCCCAGCAGGAAGGAAATCATGCTTGGTTCTAGGAACCTAGGCCAACTTACTGCTGCTGGTGAAATCATGGCTCTTAGGGGAGAATTCACCTACTGCCATTTTGCTAAACCAGCATAATTCCTAATTACATTTTAAATCTTTGCCTTATCCCCACATTTCTTTGCATGTAGCTATCACCATCTTCAAAGAAGCATCTCTTTACAGCAAATAAGGATATTGTAGACACAAAAAACCCTACTGGACACAATGGAGGGATCAATTGATGTATCTTCATAATAGCGTCTACATCTATGGCTCAAGAAATCTGGAAGGAGGGGCTGGAAAATTATAAAAGTCAGAAAACCAGAAAGTCTACTGAGAAATGGTCTTTCATAGAAGCAGATCTGCATAAACAAGACTGAACAATGGCAATATTAATAGGCGTGCTAATAAGGAAGGAGAACGATCTCATGGGGTCACACTCCTGCGCAAGGAAATGTAGGCACCTGATGACTGCTGGGAGAGGGAGCATTAGCTTCTTCCAGGAATGAGACCATAATTGGCTGTCCAGTGTCAAGTGATCAACCCTGAGACACAGAAATAGCAAAAGCCAGAACGAATAGTTTGTATTTATGTATTTTTCATACATATACATGCATATGTAGTTATAATAATCTGTAAGAAGAAGTTATGAATTTTAGAGTGGTTGGATGTTTAGGAAGAGTTGGAGGGAAGAGTTTGGGAGAGGCTGGAAGGAGAGGGAAGGGGGAAAGTAATACAATAATATTTTAATTAAAATGTGGAAAATATATGTGCATCTTGTAAATAATATCCTATATTTAAACATGATAGGTGACTGTGGTAATGGTGATGTGGCGGTAATAGCAAAATATGGAGACAAACCTCATCTTTGGTTGAAGAATGAAGTTAGTTAAGGAAACCCATTGCTTTACTATGATGGGCATTTCCCAGACTTAGGATTTCCCTTTATCTATATATACATAAGCACACATGCATACACTGTAGCTAGATTAGTGTTTATTAGGTAGCTGTATTTTGAAATTAATAACTTGTGCTGGTCAAGGACAGTATTAATGAACCCTGTCAAATACTACTTTCTCATCATACACAAAAGAGTTACATTTTGTACTGTGCTTTCGTTGTCTTTGTTTTGCAATGGGGTGATGAAATTCCATTGCAGTATTAGGAGACAATATTTACTCTTGGAAATAAGTGGTAAGTTGACATTTTTGAATCTCACTGGACATAAAAACACCCATCTAAGGGGGGGAAAAGGTCAAATATAAAGGGTAAAATAATGAGTTTCATCATAGCTATCTTTGAATTTGTTGAGAGTATTCATTATTACTTTTAATTTTAATACAGATATTTCACTAGAACTCATTTTTATAAAACAAATATATAATATAAAAATGATGTGTACCATGATAGGTCAATTTATGAAGTACATAGAATAATATTTTCTTGAATCAAAGAAAATGATGTTATTAAATATAATTAGCAATTTCTTTGCAATTAAAATTAAACCTAAAATTATCTCAACTGCATTTATAATGGCTTAAAGAGTAAGTCATTTCACAGATATGCTTATTTTTATTTTGAATAACTCATAATTATATCTGAACCCATGATCTTATCACTAAAGGATAATGGCTCACTTGTATGATTCATCTAATTGACATTTAAGCAGCACAAGCCTCTAAGAAGAATCCACACCTCTCCAGTGATTGAAGAAAAGAAGGCTTGGTATGTGTGAGGGCTGTCTGCAGCAGGGCCCTCCTGCATGTGTGTGTGTGTGTGGGGGGGCTGTCTGCAGTGGTACCCTCCTGCACGTGTGTGTGTGCAGACTGTCTGCAGTAGTGCCCTCCTGCATGCATGTGTGAGGGCTGTCTGCAGCAGTGCCCTCCTGCATGTGTGTGTGTGTGAGGGCTGTCTGCAGCAGGACTTTCCTGCATGCGTGTGCGAGGGCTGTCTGCAGCTGTGCCCTCCTGCATGTGTGTGTGAGGGCTGTCTGCCGCAGTGCCCTACTGAATGTGTGTGTGTGAGGGCTGTCTGTGGCAGTGCCCTCCTGCATGTGTGTGTGTGAGGGCTGTCTGTGGCAGGGCCCTCCTGCATGTGTGTGTATGAGGGCTGTCTGCAGCAGGGCCCTCCTGCATGTGTGTGTGAGGGCTGTCTGCAGTAGTGCCCTCTTGCCTACTTTTACATTTAATTGGGTTCAGTTCCCTGCAGTTTCAATAGTGGCATATCTATCAACACGCAGGTACTCTGGCCATGCCCTGACATGATGGATAACCAAACACATAAGAAAGCTGGGATGTTTGTGAAGTTTTCCTCGTGTGCCTCCCTGCAAGGAATTTTCACAAAGACTAAGACAGACCCACAACTTTGTACAAAGTCCACTTCAGCCGCACACAGCAGAGGCTACTGCAAGGATAGTGGCCAACTAGCTGTGCTCTAGTTGTTTGATGGCACTCTGCTGGTGACCCATGCAGACAAGGGTAGTTGTCTCCACATGTCTTTGTAATCCTCTGCCTTGTGTCTTGAGAAGCCTTTTTCTGCCTGACCTCTGAATATGCATTCAGTTTAGCACAATATGGTGATTTCTATTGTACTGCTCTGCTGTTCATAACTAAACCTAGTAATCGTTGGAGAATCTTTAAGAACATTATTTAAGTGACAGTCCAAAATATTAAGCGTGATAGTTCATTAAAAACCAACTATTTTTAAATTATTCATGACTCTGTACACCCATGGAGTCTATTTACCCCACTGGCTACTTAGAAACCATATGGGTTGTCGGGTTGCCTATCATGCATGGAAGGGTATGTGCTAAAGTAGAGTAAGTCACATGTGCAGGAGTGAGCCAAGAAATGAAATGGTACGGTTTACGTTTACAGGAAATATTTAATATAGTCCTTTACTTAATAGCTTAACATCACATCACCATGCTTCTATTGTGAGCCGCATCTTGCCTCATTTCATAGGCTCCCCATCATCTTACATCATCAGAAGAGGGTGTACTCATTTAGCAGGCTATTGCAGGGAGAGATTGCTTCCACATAATTGTATGGTACAGCATTATAACTGCTTTGCTTTATTAGTAGTTATGCTAAATCCCATATTAAGCTTTATCATAGGTATATGCATAGTTTAAGAAAAATATCACAGATACAGGCTTGTTATTGCCTGCAGTTTCAGGTATCCATTAGGGACTCATGGGCAAGGAAGTGACCACTGTATCTCTCGTTCACAAGGAAACTGTAGTTTTAACATCTGTAAGTAGCAGGCTTATATTTATGCTACTCGAGGAACTGTGCTTGCCTTTTTTGAGAGCCAAAAATTTTGCTTGAGTGTTAGTAGAAAACAGGAGACGCCAAGGTATGATGCCAAGGCATTGATACAGTGCAGCCAGAGGCTGGAAGCATCCCCAGACACTTGCATTCCCCAGCCTTGGTGCTCTCAAGAGGTAGGGGCATGCAGAGAGTGCTGATGAGGATGGCTGTGAAGGCATCCTCGTTGTGAGGATCTAGGCCCGAAAGTGGCATCACTGTCTGAATGCCCTAGCTTCCCTCTGGCCAGACTTTCAGGTAAAGGTGACTAACCAGGGCTATCTGAGACTTTGGGTAGGAAGGAGAACATAGGATGCCTGGGAAGCCTTAGGGCGCGTAAGTGGAACAGGATGAATTACAATGAAAAGGAAGTGGCAACAGCTGTTGCACAACTGAGAAGCCAACAGCCAGATGTTTTTGGGCCCTGTGGCCGGGGGCCTCTGCAGTTCCAGTCCGGTACCGGAGACAGGGAGAATTCCTGGTCCTGAGCCAGGGATGGAAATGTGAAAACAGTGTTCTGATGTCAGAGAAGGAATCTGCAGCAACAGCAGCAGGATAGAATAAATTGCCGGCTAGAACAAGCGAAAAGGTGGATTTTCCTCTTGGCTGTTAAGCTCTTTCCACTTGGACTGTTCCTAGGAAGTGCAGCCCACATTTGGGGAGGGGCTTCACACATCAGTAAAGGATGTCAGGGCAATCTTTTGGCCAAGGCTCCCAATGCAGAAGGTTTTAGTTTACAGCAAGTTGACACTAAAAACAGCCACTGCAAAACCTTGAATTAGAAGAAGAAAAAGGAGAAGGAGAAGGAGAAGGAGAAAAAAGGAGAAGGAGAAGGAGAAGGAGGAGGAGGAGGAGGGGAGGAGGAAGAGGAGGAGGAGGAGGAGGAGAAGAAGAAGAAGAAGAAGAAGAAGAGGAAGAGGAAGAAGAAGAAGAAGAAGAAGAAGAAGAAGAAGAAGAAGAAGAAGAAGAAGAAGAAGAAGAAGAAGAAGAAGAAGAAGAAGAAGAAGAAGAAGAAGAAGAAGAAGTTTTATTTTTCTTTCCTTTCATTGCATCTCAGCCTAGGAGGCAGGCAAGATTAGAAGAACCCAGTAAGGCCTCACTCAGTGCCCAAACTTACACGATGATACAGGAGCGGACTGGTGATAAGGGAAACGGAGTCAGAGATAAATTTTAAATTTGCATGTGTGTATATAAACCCATATTTTACCCATCACTGGTTTCAGAAAACCACATAAGAAGAGTCTAGGATGTCCATCATTTTACCCATTCTTGCAAGATTCCTGCAAGTAGTGGATGTTCAAGAAAGGTCTGTTAAGTGGATGATCAAGTAATAAATCCTTTTCTCCCTTCTTTTAGTTTTCCCTTGTTTTTCCCATGCTCCAGTCCTTTTCTGTGGGCCACATGGTCTCTAGGATGTGATTCTGTTCCCTTCCAGGACCTCCCTTGCTTTTCGCTGCTGCCGCCATTGTGTAAATGTACCACCTTTTACTTGGTCTTTTGTCATTTCAAAGGAGAGTGGTGATTTCTGTCTTTAATTCACTTGTTTGGACTTGCAGAGGTAAGTCTCTTTTCCATGAGCAGATGGCTCAATGGTGCAGGTACAGGCTTTATTCATGTGTTTTATGGGGGGCACACACTTGTGGAGGGATGTGCTGAGGACATGTGAGGGGTATGGGGACCGTTACTTGCTGTAGTTTTGTCTTGCAGGACTGATCATTTACAGGTATAGGGTAGATCACAGGTGAGCAGCTCCTTCCTCAGGCCTCCTTAGAGAGCAGCAGCAAGTCTTAGCTGGAGGAGGAGTGGACAGCTCCTCAGGGATGCTAGTTAGATCGCTTGCCCTCAGTGAGTTACTCATCTTTCTAGTAGAAGCATTGTTCCAGAGCTGTGGCAAAATAGGTAGAAGTATTTTTACGTTTTTGCATATTTTATCTATATTTTCCCAAAGATATTGATAAAATTGAATCTTTTCCCGAAATATACAAAACCCCAGTCACCCACTGTTTGTTCTTACTTTCTACAGGGTTAGTTTCAAACATTATTGGAAAGAAAGAGATAAATTCACAAGGGAATGTTTTCTCTGGCCTTTATTACTTTAAGCTAGCCCACTCCACTCATGTGCTAGTCACTAGCAATGATAGCAAACTATGTAGATGTTGCCCAGCCTCTCTTGGCCATTCCTTTGGCTCCACTACTTTGCTACTGGGTTTCTTATTCCTTCCTGATCCTCAACTCCTCTTTCCCTGTTAGGCTTTGACACAAAGACCTGGCTCTCACAGTAAAATTGATTTTTCATTCTCCAGATGTGGCACAAGATTTGAACGAACTAAGTTGACTGTTTCCTTCCATTTCCAAGAGTGGGAGTCTTCCACAGGGCTCTCCACTACAAAGGCATTATGGGATTTGGAATCTGGCTTCCTGTAAGTTTGTTTCAGATCCTGAGCAGAATGGCTTTGCCTTTCTGGTTCCCCTGTCTGTAGAAGGGGATTATAACAATGCAACCATTATAGGATGGTTTTGAGAAGAAAGTAGGCTGACACTCAGTCTATTGAGAACATTACTGACTGATATATATATGTTAATTTTCACACATATAAGTAAATGCAATAAGGTAGTCCACTCACTCAACACAACTTCTCTGAATCAGGAAGCACATTTGATACGTGTCCTGATTTGCAAAGCTAAATAATTTTCTCTTTGGGGCTTATAATATTTCAACCCCAAACCTGAAACAGTTGTGTCTCTTTGGCTCTTTATTAAACACCCAGAATGTTCCAGGCTTGGTTCTGAACAGTCATAAAATAAAAATTGGCAATCCAGGCCTCTAATTAACCTGAAAACTTCTTAAAAACTATAAGGACATTGCATTTAAGGGCGCATAAAATTTATAGAGACTTAGAAGGTGTGTGCTCCATGGGCAAGTTTTCCTCAAGTGTAATGAAAAGCAAGAGTAAAGGGTTGTAAATTCACTGTAAAAGGAGCAAGATAAATAATGCTGAGACGGGTAGCTTGACTTTTTACCCTGACAGCTTTGCTGTGTGTGTGCTTCGGGCATGCATGCGATGAGAGCTGTTCTGGAGGAGAATGCTTCCAAACTGTGCATTCCCATTGCATTCTCAATTAGACCAGCTTCTTGCCGACTTTCCCTTTCCTCCAAATCAGATGACGTCTGGAGTCTGGATTCCTCTGTCCTGTCGTTCTCTGTATTGTCACATTTCTGTTAGGGTCATGTTGACATTCTGCTTTTCCTCCTTGTTCAGTTTATTTTTTTCAAAGGTCAAAAAAGCCTCTTTCATCTGAAATCTTCTCAATTAGCATTTATTTCTCCTATCCTTTCAATATGCTGTCAAATATCTAAATCTATGAATCTCATACTCAATTCTCTTCACTGAGTTTCTATTTCAATCGAAATAGTTTTTACAAACTTCATGCTATTTCCCAAGGTACATCTGCCTTTTACGATTAACTTGAAAGAAACTGAGCCAGTATCAGGTCTGCTTTCATGAAATGGAAGAAAAACGTGTGACTCATAATAAACAACATGAGTCCTGTATGATGTCACCGTAGCCTGATATGATGTCATGAATTTGCTGTCCTTCGTACTTACGAGAACAACTAACAAGGAGAGAACGCAGTCTCACCTTCGGGGAAAAACTTGTGTCAACATGAACTGCACAGTGCAGAGGGAGCTAATACAAACAGAATAGATGGATTCTTTCAACATGTGCCAAGCAAGGTCATTGGCCTCAAAATTACAATGAGTATGAGAATGTCCTTGCACTTTAATGTCAAAGCATTGAAAACATTCTGTTTAGATGGAAAGGAGATGTGTTAAACAATGATTTCAAATTGTTCTTATGTAATGTAGATCCTTTTCTTATATAGGAATTCGCTGGAACTAAAACAGCTGTTGCATTCTCTTGCCTTATTAACCCCATGCTTCTAATCTATCAGAAGTATGGTTCTCAACTCAGAACAGCTTTGCTCCCTGTGGGGCATCTGGCGACATTTGCGCATGTGTCAGCGTTTACAATTGGGCGCGGGAAGGACTGCTAGAAAGCAATGGGGCTGGCTAAACACCCTCCACTGCATAGGATATCTGCCCACAACCGAGCTGTCTCATCCTAAAGATCAGCAGTGCCAATGCTTTGCAATCACTTCGGGTATTTAAAGCCAGGAAGCAAGGTCATTCACAACCAAGAACTCATGTTATTTCAGAGAACCTGAAGAAACTTTAATCGCCTTCCTACAACAAAAGACTGAGAGAAATTTCAAAATAGCTTCTCAGAATGCTTTAATCTTTTCTTTGGTATCCTCATGCAGGGCTCTGGCAAAGGAGAGGACTTCGGTTGTTATAATGTGCTTGAGGTTGTTTTGTAGCATGAAGAGAGAGAAACAGCTACCCAAGAGCTCTTGTGAGGGCCCTGCCCATGCCGTCCTTGGGCACTCTTTGCTGCTAGATCCTGTTGCTGACATTCTTAGCCACTATTCCCGGCTTTTATTCAACTTTGAGCATAATCTTTACCCATACTCTTTCACCTGGTACTTCCTGTGAGCTTCCCCCTCCACCCACAAAACACAGTGTGGCAATTTTTGTATGAAGTCTTATCTTTCCCAAATGTCATAGGTTCGGTTTCCAAATCTATTTACATAAGCTAGTAATTTTTGGGGTCGTGGATGAATTTCCTAGGCGTTGGTAGGACAGACAGTCTCTCTTGCTTCAGTATGATGAAGACAGTCCCCTGAAGGTCTTCAGTGACACTCAGTTGTCCGCAGACTTGATAATAGTGATTTTCAGCCATAATTCCTGGTGCTTACACTAGGGGCTTTTGTAAATTAACATCCTCAGTGGTTCAGATACAGTGGGATGCACAGCAAAGGGAGCAAAGGCAGTGATAGCTGAACCTGTGCTTCACGAAGGAAGGAAATCAGCACAGCCAGGAACAAGCATTCTGACTGTTTGCAGACAGGAGTCCTTCTAAAACTCATAGCCTGTATAGATGAGGTTATATAATTCTATCATTGATCATTCGTTGACTCCAGCTCCCTTAGAATCAGTATTTCCTTCCTTTCTATATCTATTACTTCAGACACAGAAAATAACCACACAGAAGAAATATTTATTATGTGAACCAGAATTGGGCTGCTCAAATTATCACACCTCTTGGCTCTAAATTTCTCACAAAACATTGTAAGTTAGATTAAAAATTTAAAGGGGCAGTTAAGACAGATTTATTTCTAAACACAGTCTCCCAAATCATTCTTCATTAGAGCTAAAGCATTTCTCTGGTATATTTCTCTTATCATGGTCATGTAGTCCATTAGACATTTGCTAAGACAGCTTGTGTGGTTTCAGCGTTGACAGGCTAAGTAGTCTGCTGTCCCATTTTGTAAACCCACAGAAAGTGTAGGAAGGAAGCCCCAGATGACTGAAGTCCAAGTAAATGTATATTTGGACATGGTCACAGCCCTGTCAAGTATTTCCAAGACCTTTGAACCATGGAGCAATTGGCAAAGCCATTACCCATATAGTTCAGGCTCAAGAGGAATGGCAAAGCTTTGCTCAGAGTCTATATTTTCTAAGGGTGTTTAACAATTGATTGGTGTGTGCAAATACTAACACCTTCAGCTTCCTCCTCCCAGATGTTTACAGTATGAGTCTGTTCATCTCTGTACAAGACATCTAAGCAGAGACTAGCCAACCCTTTCGACTGTGCTATTCATAATGAACACCCAAGGTTCCAGGTTGCAGTGGTAGTTTTTAGAGAACCCCACTTATCCCGGCTTTACTGTGTCTGTGTGTCTGTCCTTTCTGCATTATTTCCACACTGCCCTTATACAGGGTTCTGGGATATAACCCATGTTGGCTACAGATAAAAAAAATGCATTGCAACTTGGAATCTATTTAAAGAGGAAATACATTAATGCCTTTTTATGATGGATTTAAGTAACAGCTATTTAACTCCAAATTGAATGACTTATTTATGAGCAAATATTTACAAATTATTTCCTTTCAAGTATTTTGTTATCAAGAACTGACTATTATTAATACAAAGTCAGAGCTAATCGCAAGGTTGATACGACATTCCAAAGAGGTCTTGTGACATGGTCATCTGACTCTAGAAAAATTTTACAAACATGTTTTGTGTAGGTATTTTTGTCCATGATATTCTTGAATCTTAACAACATAGAAATGGGCATAGTGAGCACCAGGCATTCCTAGAATACATTGCAAGAGCTGGCCCAACAGTGAAAAAAAAAAAACAGCTTTGAAGGAAGTGGAAATATAAAGTAGCTAAGAAGGATGTCTGACATAACATGACTTGTGTGTAGAGAGAATTAGCATCCTTGCACAGAAGAAGGCAATAATGATATGTTTCTGACTGCTCAAGAATAGTCTCCTAAATATTCTCCATCTTCTCTGTTTTCATTTCACTTTTTAATTGAGATATGATTTCACTGTGCAGTCCAGGATGTCCTGAATACATCATGTAGCCCATACTTAGCCTTGAACTCACAATCCTCTTTTGTTTGCATCACCGTGGTTATGATTATAGAAATCAGAATCTTATTTTGTATTTTTCTGTTAGGTTTTTGAGACAGTGTAGCCGTGCTTTACTTTGAACTTGTTTTGTGGCTGAGAATGAACTTCTGTCCCTCTTGACTTCTCCTCTAGAGTCAAAGCACTATGCTGGTATGAATCAATACCCCTGATATGAACTGATTTATCATTATAGTAATTTTATATGCAGTAAATCTTTTTCTTGGTTTTTGAGGTTCCTTTATTATTAGAACTTTTGATATCTACATATCTTTTTATTGCTTTAATTTTTTTATTTCTTGAGTGTATAATATAGCTATATAATTTCCCCCTTTCTTCTTCTTCTTCTTCTTCTTCTTCTTCTTCTTCTTCTTCTTCTTCTTCTTCTTCTTCTCCTTCTCCTTCTCCTTCTCCTTCTCCTTCTCCTTCTCCTTCTTCTTCTTCCTATAGGTGGGACATTCACTATTGTTTCTTTGTTCCCTCTCTTGGAACTGGAGAAACAGGATTCTTGTAGGCAAGAATATACAGTCTGTTCTTTTTGTGACCTGAAATTTTCCCCCATCAAAATGATGGTCACCCTAAAATCATGACTTCAAATATTACAAGTCACCCTACAGTTTCTCCATGGCAAGAATCTTTGTCAACTATTTTAAGAGCCTTCTTTGCTGGTACTTTTATTTCTTGTTTCTATCGTTGTTTTTTTTGTTTTGTTTTTTGATTAATCATGGTACAGTTTGTGTTCTAGTTTCTTTTAGTGCCTCTAATAAAGTACTCTGACAAAATCAGCTTAAGGGAGGGAAGGATTCATCTGGCTTGCAGTTCCAGATTGGAGTTCATCTTTTCAGGAAGTCAAAGTATGAATTGAAGGCAGCAACTTGAAAACAGGCCTGCTTGCTATTCCATACAGCACCCTATCTGACAAAAGAACTCGCTTAGCATCCAGAGAAGTGTGACAGGAACCATGAATGATGCTGCTTGCTACCCTGCAGGCTGGACTACACTCATTTAGCTTTATAAAATTTATAAAATTTATAAAATTCAGGACTGCCTGGATAGGGAATGGTTCCACCAGCAGTGGGCTAGGCCTTCTCCACCACGTAATATTCCTCAACTGATATTCTCTTCTGAGAAAACTCTAGGTTATGTTGAACTGATACTTACACCAGGAACCATTTTGATTTCCAGTATCCATTCATACAATCTTGTGATGGTTTTCAAAAACACTGGAAATAGTCTTATGCTGTTCTTAATGCCTTGAGCTACAAATTTCAAGTACTTGCCTAATTTGGCTACCAGTGCCTCAATGACGTGTTCTTCTTTGTTTACTGAAATACCACACCATTCCCACAATTCTACAAGTTTCTCAAGAGCTCTTTTCTGTCTTGCCATGTCATTCTCCACCTGATTCCACTCTTCAACATGCAAAATTTACTAGAGTTTTCTGTACTTGCTGCATTCCTGATCGCCACAGTCTGAACTCTCCCATATTTGAAATCTTTCTATGTCCAAATTTAATTCCAACTATTTATTGAAAGTCTCTGCTATAAATGGGTTTTGTTGAGACGATAAATGATTAAACCTCCCTCAGTACTGCTGTCTTTATAATTAGCACAATGAATTTTTTCGCAGGGTTTGTTTCTTCCAACCATTTCATCTGGAGCTCATTGGACAGCATTCCAATTTTAACCGAAGAATCACATTTGAGGTAGTTGGACTGTATTAAACATATGTTCTTTAGAACAGAGATCAAGCATCAAGATTTTCTTCCGTCTCCTTGGATATTTATTAGAATATCTGTTGTTGTTTTTTTTTTCTTTCTCTGATACCTAAGAAAGTATTTGGCCTTGGATGATAATATTAACAATGAATGACTGTTGTTTAGCCTATGTCAAAAGAAGGGATATGATGATATTTTCTTCTCTTACATTTGAACACTTGAATGTTGAGAAGCAAAGATGCTTACTGTGGGAATACTAACGTCATTGAATTTTAAGACCCTCTTAGGGAGTGACAGCTAGCTGAACTGGGGCTACTGAAACCCTCTAAATCAGTGGTTCTCAACTCTCCTAATGTTTTGTCTCTTTAATACAGTTCCTCATGTTGTAGTGTCCCCCAACCATAAAATTACTTCCATTGTAATCTTGTAACTGTAATTTATGCTACTGTTATGAGTCTGAATCATAATGTCAATACTTTCAGAGATTAAGATTTGTAGGTCATGACCTAAGGCTGAGAACCACTGCTCCAAGTCTCCTGCAGTTCAAGTTTTTAGATAGATGATGGTCCCCTTTTGGAAATTTATCAATTTTCAAGTCACTAACCTCACTATATCTTGAAAATTCATCTTCTCTTTGTTTAGCTTGTCTCTCTGAAACAGGATTCAAGCCCTGGCTATTGAAGGAAACCAGTATTTCTTTCAGCTCTAAACTTTGCATTTCATTCATAATGTGACAGTAAATAAAATATATGTACTCATCCCTATGTGGACAAACAAGTAAAAGAAATATTCCACGTTATTGCTCATTTAGAGGTGTTCGCACATTTAACCTTAAGTTCCACCCTTATTTCCAACTTTAATGTCATTTCTCTTTCCCTCACAGATCTTGTCAATTTCATAACATTTACGAGCTGGTTGTTGTTGACTTTCGAATAAATTGTGTTCTGTTCTCTAAAGCCAGCCAGTGTTTCATTCCATCAACTCCTCCCAAGCTACGGTCCTGCCTCATCTCCATTGGAATGAGCTGATAAACATTTGTGTTGTTGTTGGTGGTGATGGTGTCTAGTGTTCAATTCCTTCCTTCTTGTATGTGTTTGGTCTTCTTGAAGTAAATTTTTATAGGTCACATATCCTGAATAGAAAATGAACTAATACATCCCCAGTTTTCACAAGAATCAAACACCACCTATTTCTGGTCAAGGGTATTGTAGATTTAGATTTCCCCTGTTCTCATTATTTCCTTTTCATTCAGCAAACACATTAGCAAGTTTAATACCCATGTTTATCTTTTACAAATTTGTCTACAAGAGAAAAACTTCTGTAATCATATAATTTTCTTGGCTAAGATTTAAAATGTAGCCTTAAAAATCAAATATCTTTCAACTTTCTTGTAATTTGAGCAATAGATTAATTATAAAGAAAAGATTTTAAGTGCCTGCTCCAAAGGACTCACGTTTTCAGTTCGTTCAGGTCAATTGGCTCCACTGGTTATTGTGTTTACGGTGAAGGAGAACATCATGGCGATGGGGAAGTACTTGAGGAGACTCTTCACCTCATGAACGCTGAGAAGGAAGGAGGGAGGGAAGGTAGAAAAGTTGGAAGAAAAAAACAAGAAAGAGAGGAAATAGGAATCAGGGTTCCAGTATCCCTTTCAAGGCCACTCTCATCCCTATAATCTAACCTACATCAGCTATATTTTGCCTCCTAAGTTACTCCTAGCTCCCATCAGCTTGGGACCAATTCAACAAAAGATCTCTAGGGCAACTCCATGTTAAGGATCCCAATGCCTCAGCCATGTGGAAGTGGCAAAGCATTTCTGGGGTAAGCCTCAGAGGGCTGGCAAAGTCTTCCTCTGGTCCGCGTGTGGATACTGGTGGTGTGTTCATTAAAGGTTTACCATAGTTTTCTCCACCTGGATGTTTATAATCTGAAGAGTACTTAGTTACAGAGACTACTACTATCAAGATCAGTTAAAACCACCTCGTTGTTCAGCTGAATGTATTAGCCTTGCTTCCTGATTCATCTGTATATAATAAACATGCCAAACTTCCTGCGTGCTGTGACTTCTCCATCTAAGACCTTAGCCTATCCATCCCAGTTTCCTTGTGTCCAAGTGTCCCCGTGTTTGTCCTTTCTTCATTCTTATCTCCCTAGTTGAGGTTCTGGAAACCAGATAATGGATGGACTTGTCAATGAGCCTTTGCAGGACATTGAGATCAAACTAGAACGATGCCTAAAGGTGAACTGATTAAGATGCACCTAGAACTGTGTTATCTGCTTCGAAGTCCTTATTGCATGGCATCTCAAAACAGCTTTCTGCAGGCAGAGCGTCTGTTGTGCCTGCTCTTCCTAGGAAGCTACTGAAGTTTAGAGCTTTTAAAATGTGTCTAAGACCACACAGTGAGTGGAAAGAAAAGCTGTAACCCTGAAACACTGCTCACCACGTTGCTCTTGCCTTTGTAAGATTCAGCCAGGCTGAACACAGCTGTGGTGACACTGGAGTAAGAGGGAGCAGTCACTGACAGTTCTCACCTGTCGCTCTCCATTACTCCATTGGTACAGGGAAAAGGGTGTCCTGGTGTTTTTGAAAGCTCAGTCTAGTATCCAGGATCCAGTTTTGTCACCTTTCCTGGGGAGAAAGTGAACAGCCTATTAAATAAAGTGTGAGCAAAGCATCTCTGAAGTCAACACCCACCCGGAGAACATCCTGCCACTTCAACAACACAGTAGCAGGCCACTGTGAGAGGACCCCTGGCAGCTCAGAAGACCTGGATGTTTGGAAATAACTCCAGGCAAGAGAGAAGGCATCATTTCACTTAAAACGACATTTTCACATTAAATAAATTTACCCTGTAGCCTGTCTGCTTTTGTAAATATGGCCAAGTGTATTTACTCAGAAATGATTTCATTTACTTATTTTTACTTATTCTAAAATTAACTCTTTTTAGTATTTGCCAAAGTGTCTTCGAAGATATTGGTTTTTATATCTCAGATGCGATGTTCTAATTTGAATTTTTTCTTAAAAAACCTTATATGGGAAGGACTTTTTTTAAAAAACTACTTTTTGTTTATTTATTAGTTTTGGGGACCAGAAGTTATTTGGCAAGTATATATTTTTCAGCGGAACTGGGAAAATCCTGGCATTTGGGTATAGAACTAGAGTGAGTCTAGTTTGGCTCCCTGGCAATGAAGTTAATGAGACTGTAGGCATTTAGAACTGTTTGCTTGTGTTTTTACAATGCTGAGAATCAAACCAAGACTCTTGTACATGCTAAGCAAGCACATTATTACTGAGCTTAAACCGCTATACTTCTGGCCCAGGTTCGTGTCTTGCTCTAGCTGTTGGCCTGATGAGAGTATCTTCAGCTGGTGGATATGCAGTCTGTCCATAGTTATGCAGATTGAGGAAGACTCCAGCAAAGGAAACAGCGTGAACAACTATGTAGATATTATTGCAGAAATTGCTTTTGTTCACTGTGGGAGGCAATCCAGGATTGGTTCTATAAAGAGCTGGGCACCTACCAGCAGTTAGGATATTTTTTGGAGTCGTAAAGAAAGGGCAGATGGCTTTCTGAGTTGGCACGGGTTCAGAAACAGAAATATCATCACTGCTGTGGGTAAGCAACTTTAACCAAGGTCAGTTTGTGGGCCCCGAGAGTATCGAACTGCACAGTTCCCTGTTTTTCTCCTCTTTGTCTGCAAGCTACAGAGTTTCTTGTTGTTTTAAAAAGTACTTTGAAGTTAGAAAATAGCAAAACAAAAAGTAGATCAGGCAGCATTCCAAAACATTGTATTTTATGTCTTGTCAAGAATTTAATGCCTATTTTCCCCTAGTTTTATTGTGATATATTGCTCTCAGGTCAGTGGGCATTTTGCAGTAGAGAAGAGAGCCTTGGGATCAAATGAAAATAATGCTTCCACGAATAAACCTCACTTCAGTCAGTAACTGAGGTCAACACATGTCAACCAGATAATAATTATCATGCTGATTTTGAAGATCCGTATTAGTTAATAAGGTAATCATTAAAACATGTGGCTAAGTATAATTTTGCATGGTAATCTTTGAGTCCTTCAAAAAGACCAAATTAAACTTCAGATCTTTCTTGATTTTCCACTTTTCATTCTGTAGCCTCAATTTATGATAGAATATAAGTGTTGCATAGGCAAAGTACCCATGCAACTATTTAAAATCTATTTGGGACTGAGAACCTAAAAAGAGTTCTCAATTCAAGGCTTTCAGAGATTGTTCACCAGACCCCACAGATTGACTGCTGTCTGCAGTTGTCACCGTTGTGAGCATTTCTCCTCCGAACTAGTCACATTGCATTGTCTTTAGAGAACTATGATCCAATACCAATACCAGCGGTGAATCAGAAACTCACATTTTCTGAAGTCTCACATTCAGGAGAGCCTGGTTGCATGAAAACAAGCCTGATTCTAGAGAAGAGAAAACAAGTCTAAAAATGTTCATTATTTCTGTTACTCACTTGGACCAATAAAATCATATGTATGTATAAATTACAACATGGTGTTTTCAAATCTTTATGCTTTTATAGTGGCTGCATTCTAAAATTAAGATATACAATACAATAAGATACAAAATTAAGATATACAATAAAATGTGTGTTATTTTTATCAAGACTCTTAAGTAATTGCTCTCTTGGGAAATTTCAGTGATTTCATATTTTGTTACTGTTGTCAGAGTGGTGTGCAATAGAACTTTCTTACCTTTCTAACTGAAACTGTGTTCTTTGACTAGCATCTTTCCAGTCTGCTTTACCCAAAAGCCCTGGCTACCACCACTGCTACGTCCCGTTTCGAGTTTGACGAGTGTAGATTCTCCCTACAGGAGGGACAATGAGATGCTCGTCTTTCTGTGCTGCCGTTCCATTTCGATAACGTTCTCTATGTTCACCTCTATTGTTTCAGACGACGGGGTTGAAATCTTTTGCAAAGGTTGAATATATTTCGGTGTTGTAGTGGGAGCTGCAGACAGGCCTGCTTTTCGTCCTGCCCGGCTCCTGCCAGAGTAGCTTAGCCCCAGAAATAATAACACACAAATTGTATTCATTTAAACACTGCCTGGCCCGTTATCTCTAGCGTCTTACTGGCTAACTCTCACATCTTGATTAACCCATTTCTAATAATGCGTGTAGCACCACGAGGTGGTGGCTTACCGGGAAAGATTCAGCATGTCTGACCTGGCGGCTGACTTCATGCCATCTGCCCGATTCTGCTTCTTTCTCCCAGCATTCTGTTCTGTCTACCCAGCCTACCTATGTTCTGACTATCAGGCCAAGCAGTTTTCTTTATTAATTAACCAATGAAAGTAACACATAGACAGATGACCCTCCTCCATCACGTTGTCCATTCATTGTTTGATAGGAAGTTAAGCTGATTTCACAGTTTAGCTAATGTTGATAGTGCACAGTGGACACTGGCATGCAGATACCACTTCAGTTTACGGAAGAGAAGAACATAGATGTCATGCTTTTGTGTCAGCTGCTTCCTCTAGGTTGAGACGTGGCCTCCCAAAAGGAGAAGGAAGGCTGAATAGTTGCTGGAAGCTAACGTAACTGTGAGCTTAGGAAGCCCATGGCACTTCAAAGATCCAGAAGCACAGAAAACTGGCAAGGTTCATGAAGCCTCTCCACAAATTTATGTAAGCAGTATGCAATTGCTGGGGAGAAGAAGACTCCATTAAAACTGCCTGTAAGTTGGGTAGGCAACTCCATGAATGCAGCCTCTCTGTGGTCATCACCCAGGCCAGGGTGGGCTTTGTGGTGACACAGTCACCTTATGTCACCCATGCTCCTGTAGTAACTGCAGTGCACGCTCTGGGTCATCTAGCTAGAGTTGGAAGGTATTGTTCCTCTGATGTTGTATCAGTATTGAATCTTGGATTAGGACTTTTTGTTCATGTCTCTCCAGAAGTCACACAACACAGATATCAAAGCCTGCTGAGTTATCTGTAGTTTAGGCTCTTAGTAACAGAAAAGAAACAAACACACAAGCCATGATAAATTAAAGATTAGGTAGAAGCATGACCTCATATCAGATGTAACTGATAAAAGTCTAAAGGTCTTAGTAATTAAAGGCATTTATTCTTTGACTTCAAAGCCCTCTCTAGTAAGACAATTGTGGGATCATGCTTGCTGGTGCTGGGTCTACTCAGTAGAGAATTCTGACTTACCAGGTCATAATGTGTAGTGATTTGTGGTTGAATCATTTTATTTTGAATATCCACATTTTTTAAAGTTATTTTTATTTGCCTTACATGATAAAAGTTGAATATCCACATTTTTAAAGTAAAGAAAATTAGAGACTCATTTTTGTTATTCTTTACAGATTAATGCAAGGAGTATAGTAATAATCACTGTATTTATAATTCATTGTAGTCATTAGTCCTTCTAAACCATTCTTGACTGTTATTCATTTCCCAGTTATGATATAGGTGGTAGCTAGGTCTGTCTTCAGTGAGCTTTTCTTCCAGTTAGAACAGTGAACATACATAGCTTTGTGTCACATTAAAGGGATAGGAGAAATAAATGCCAGTGCTGTATTGGGAAGGAGGACTAATATTCATAAAAGAGAAAACATAAGAAGATAGGGAAATGCACTACATTTTTATTTGGAATAAAGCAGTTTGGAGATCCTCTTTAAACTTAAGAATTCAGTACTTTATCAGACTCCAACTTGGTTTGTACATCAAAGTAACTGGAATTATGCTCTAAAACCAAGTTTGCTAGTACGTCATACATTAGTATTAGCAATAGAACATTCAGTTTGGCAATGCCATCTATCTTTGAATAAAGGTTAAGAGTTCTGGAGAATATTACGAGACCATGTATACCGACACACAAGTTTTCCAATGAGAAAGTAATTGCTCACTTAAAAGTCACAGAGAAAGAATGTTTTCATGAAGTGTGACTTTACCCTCAAATGGCAGTTTTCTCTCAATAAGTGATTAATCCAAACAGATGCAACAGGAAAAAGAAAACAACTCCCAATGTTAGGCTGAGGTCTTCAGCAGGCGGAGCGGTGTTTAATGTCATATGGATGTAATTTAATATGAATTTCTTCAACGCTTGAGCAAGCATCCCCACCAAATCTGCTAAATGGAGTTACTGATTTTGTTTCTTTCTAGAACGATGATTTAGTTGTGCAATCATGCTGTCACTAGAAGAGATTCATCACAATAATGATGAGTCTTTTTCCTAAGGACATTAGCATAAATCATTTGCATGCAGCCCAAGAGAAAGATTTCCAGTTAAACTTTCTAAATGTTACAAAAACGGTTATAAAGCATGAGTTGTTAGAAATAGGCATTATTTTTATTTCAATTTGGGGAACATATGGCAAAATGATTATTCACTGATGTAGAATTGATTTAGCGAATGTGCACGCACAAGGAATATCTTAAGAGATGTTCGGGATCTGCTACGCTCTGACATTGATGTCATATTCTTCAAATTATATTTATAATCCTTTGGGAAACTAATATAAATATTGGGTTTCAGTTTTTGAAGAAATATTTTGGAAAGTTTTATGCGTTTGTATAATGTGTATTGATTACAGCCATACACCATTACCTCCCTCAACCTCTAACCTCCCCAGTTCCTCCCACCCATCGGGTGCGAACTCGGAGGCCAAGGGTCAACATTACGGGCTAAGAACTGGTAACTTCCTTTATTTGTCTATATATTTATTGATTGATCTATTATTTATTTATTTGTATTTATTTATTTATTACGGAGAGGGTCTCTCACTGAACCTAGAACTTACCATTTTGGCGGTTGGGCCCCAGCATCTGTGTGTTTCCACCTCAACCACACCTACCATTATGGTCACAGACAAACTTCTCTCATGTGAACTCAGGTCCTCATGCTTGTACGGCAAACACTGAGCCATCTTCCCAGGCACAATGTTTATGAGGTAGTGTTACAGAAAACACTTGACATTCATAAACCTGTCACTTCCCAAAGACAATTAGGAGACAAACTGATAAAGGAAAGTGGATTTACTTATAGTTGGGGAAAATTGAAGAAAGACTCCCAGACCCCCAGATTCTCTATGCTTGTGTGACAATGTCATAACCTTATTGAAGAAGAGGAATTATGCACATGTCAATTCATTATGTCAAGAATTATGCACATGTCAATCCATGTGTCCTCTAGAAGGCTATTCCTGAAAGAAAGGCTGGTGTAAGTGTGAGTGTGTGGGGGCGGGTAGCATTTGCTTCCCTCAGCATGGGATCCTGGGGGAAGTCAAGTCCTTTGGAGTATACTGTTTCAATAGCCTGGTAGTAACTTACCAGTAATTCTTCCTCCCTCTTCTTCCTCATCCTCTGATTAATCAGTTCTTTTTTCCCTCTTCTTCCTCTACTTTCCCTATGTCTTCTTCTACCTCATTCTTTACTTTTCTATTATTAATCACAAGTTTATCGGGTTAAGCATATATCATGTGCACCTTTCTCCTGGTACTCTCTCTATCCCATCTTCCTCCTCCACCTGATCCTGCTCACTCTAACTGTCCCCCAGTACACCCATTGCAAGTATGGCTTGCAATCTTGCTTCACCTTCACAGACTAAAAACTAAATTCAAGGGAATTAATACAGTGAAGTTTTTTGTTCCATTTTAGTCCATTCTCATCTCCTGAGAACACTTTTCCTAAAACCTACATTCCATTAAAAAACCATATTTTCAAATTGACAATATACTCTCTAGTCAAGAGCTTGAAGCATGGAATTTAATTTACTTATTTCTTTATCTTTTGTGGTCAACTTTAAACTATAGGATATGGTAGAGCCATTCATGTGCCATCTAATTATTTTCCACACCTATTTTCTCCACAGCAGTCAATTGAGTCAAATTATCATTGGAAAAAGAAAATGTATTACTCTGTTATTAAATAATTGGCATCATGAAATTTGCAGACAAATAGTTGGAACTAGAAAAAAAAATCATCCTGCATGAGATAACCCAGACCCAGAAAGAGAAATATATTATGTATTCACTTTTAAATAGATATTAGCCATTAAGTAAATGATAGACTACAATCCATAGACCCAGAGAGGTTAGATAATGAGAAGAGGTATGGGGGGATGCATAAATCTCTGAGAAGGGGAAATAGAATAGATTTTATGGGTGTACTGGGGGGCAGTTAGAGTGAGCAGGATCAGGTGGAGGAGGAAGATGGGATAGAGAGAGTACCAGGAGAAATGCCTGAAACTGGGGGGCAGTTTGGGTGTGTGTGTGTGTGGAAAACTAGCGCAGTGGAATAATTGAAGATGATCCTAGAGAGGACTTTTAGTAATGGGTGGTAGGTAGTCTCAACTGGCCATCTCTTATAGCCAGACAAGTCTTCCAGTAGTGGGTCTGAATTGCATTTAATTGAATAGGCGAAGTGGGGGGGGGGGGTTCCCATGGAAATTCCCAAACAACCCAGGCTGATACTACGACTAAGGGTTACTTTCTGCTAACTGACTTCAGGGACCCCATTGTTGAGGACAACAACCACACAAGTCATTGAACATGGAGAGGTAGAGTTGGTGCCTACTTGGAGCCTTGACCACTACATACTAGATTCTTTGGTGGGGAAAGTCCTCTGTTGACTACTGAAAGAGAAAACATGACACCAACCCAGCCTCAAAACTTTTGAGCTATAATCTGTCCTGTCTGTGAGATCTGCTAGGGAAATGGCCACACAGAACCAGGGAGAGTGGGCAAACAATGTCTGATTTACTTAAGGCCCACTCCATGAGAAGGAACCAATCTTTGACAGTGCTTGGGTAACCAGGAGCCAGAGACTAGGTATCCCAGAGACCTAGGGTAAAACCAAACACTACAGGTTTAAAAACAAGAACAAGAATAAGAACAACAAAAATCAATAAAAACTTTTTCTAATGTTAATCTGTTGTACTCACGGATAGATGCCTTATCCAGTCATCATTGGAGAGGCTTCCTCTGTCACCAGATGGGAACAGATGTGGTGACCCACAGCCAGACACTATGAGTAGAGAGAGTCTAAATTGGAGGTCTCCATCAAATCTGTCCCTTCAGAGCTCAGAGATTCCTGTGGAAGAGGAATCAGAAAGACTGTAAGAGCCAGTAGGGATGGAGGAGACCAGGAGAACAAAACACTCTAAATCAACTAAGCAAGGCACATATGAACTCCTAGAGACTGAAGCAGCAAGCAAAGGGCCTGTATTGGTCTACACCAGTTCCTCTACACTTACATTATAGCTATTGGCTGAGTATTCTTGTGGGACTTTGACAGTGAGAATGAGTGGGTCTCTGACTCTGTGCCTTCTCTTAGGACTCTTCTCCTGTTATGGTCCCATGTACAACCTTGATATGATAGTGTTTCTTCCTCTTATTATATTTTATTTTCTTATGTTTTGCTGTTAGCTCTTAGAAGCCTAGGTTTTTTTTGTTGTTGTTGTTTGTATGTTTTTGGATTTTTTTTTCTAATAAGAGATCCTGAGGGGAGGGAAGATGGGGAGGAACTGAGAGGGGATGAGAGAGGTAAAACTAAAAAAATGGAAAGAAAATTTAAAAACTGTATAAAAGATTTTATTGTCTTGCATATCACCATACAACCTTCATCTGGTGATGGATGGAGAAAGAGACAGAGACCCACAAGGAGACGGTGGGACTGATCAAATGAGAGCTCACTAAGGCCAGCTGGACTGGGTCTGAACGAGCATGTGATCCAACCGGACTCTCTGAATGTGGCTGACAATGATGGTGGACTGAGAAGTCAATGATAATGACACTGGGTTTTGGTTCTACTGCATGGACTGGCTTTTTGGGAGCCTAGTCTGTTTGGATGCTCACCTTCCTAAACCTGGATGGAGGGGGAGGCTTGGACTTCCCACAGGGCAGGGCACCCTGACTTCTCTTAGGACTGGAGAGTGAGTGGGAGGGGGAGAGGAGGCAGAGGCAAATGGGAGGGTGGGAGGAGGTGGAAATTTAAAATAAATAAATAAATAAAATTTTAAAAAAGAATGCGTTGCTTTTTGTTTGTTTGTTGGTTGGTTGGTTGGTTTTTTGAGACAGGGTTTCTCTGTATAGCTTTTGGAGCTTGTCCTGGAACTCACTCTGTAGACCAGGCTGGCCACGAACTCACAGAGATCGGCCTGCCTCTGCCTCCCGAGTGCTGGGATTAAAGGCGTGTGCCACCACCACCCAGAAAAACTGTATAAAAGTTGTATACACTCTTATTTTTTTTTATTTTTTATTTATTTATTTTATTTTATTTTATTTTATTTTTGTTTTTTCGAGACAGGGTTTTCCCTGTAGTTTCTAGAGCCTGTCCTGGAACTAGCTCTTGTAGACCAGGCTGGCCTCGAACTCAGAGATCCGCCTGCCTCTGCCTCCCAAGTGCTGGGATTAAAGGCGTGCGCCACCGCCGCCCGGCCACTCTAATTTTTTTTAAAAAAGAAAATTAACTAGAAGTAAATTGTAAAACTTATTACTGATTCTAAACGCTACTGAAATGCTGATCTGGAAGAAAGCATGGGAAGGCTAAGAATTTCTCTTCCTGGTAGTTAGGTAATTTGTTGGTATTTGTGAACTTACTTGGTCTATGCTTCCTGTTGGCAGAAGTTGCTAATGGCACGGATAGCATTTTGCTTAGTCAGAGAGAGTGAGTCTTCAAAAAAATTTAAAAAATGTATTAAAGTATTAGCTAAACCAAAAATGAGGAAAGGGCTCATTTTTTTTAATCCCTTAAAACGTAAGCTTTTTCTTTTCATTTCTTTTCTTTCTTTTTTCTCTATTCTTTCTTTTTTTTTTTTTGATAAGCTTCTCTGCATACCACTTCCTATCTTCTTGTTGTAACAGAATCCAGTTAATTTTATTTTAGCTATCCAGTGGTCACACCCTCTTACTTTATCTTGTGAGACAGAGTTTCACACTAGGCCCAACCTGGTCTTGAACTTACAATGTGGGCAAAGATGGCTTTGTGCATTAATTCTCCTGTCTGTAGTTTCCACGGATTGATGGACATGCATCACTGTACCTGCATCTTTGGAGTACTGTGACCGAGAGCCAGGGCTCTGTGCATGCTAGGCAAGTGCTTTACCAACAGAGCTACATCCGCAGACAATTATTTTATATATGTAAGAGTTCTTTAGATTTTTTTTCCTTTTACTACTGGAGCAACATACCACATACCAAGTTATTTTTTTAAAAAATAAGATTTAATTTAGAAGTTTTTGAACCTGAGAGATCTAAGATTAAAATCCATCCACCATTCTGACCGTGCTTCTTGCTGAATCCCAATGTCATGGATGGGCAAGGACTATTTCAAAAGAAACAGTCCTGCTGTGTTTGGACTATTTGCAAAGGTAACTAAATTACTATTCCCAAAAACATTGTCCTTATGGCTCAGTCTCCTCTCAGACATCCCATATATACCCACCACTATTTTACTTGGATTTTAGATGGTTTACCTTAGAATATGCAAGATGATACCTGATCACCATTAGTCATGATAGAGGATGCTAACACTGAGAAACTTAATTTCCTGTAGTATCTTGACCCTTAGAATAGAATCATCAAGGAGAACCTGAAAACAACTGAGACTACTTCAATGAGATAAAATACCCTGAGAGTGAGGGGTGGTTACATCACTTCTTATAAGGCAAAGAGATGCATGTGTGTGGCTGTTCAAGCTAGGGAGTGTTTTCATACCTGAGTTTTCTTCTTTGTAAAAAGTGGTCATGATGATGATAGGAATTACCTATCTCATACAGTCACTATCAGCAATGTGTGAGTCACAGCGTTAACCTAAACATGCCTGGAACAATGAAATGGCTGAGAAAACGCAAGACTTCAGTGGAGATAATGCTGTAGGCTCTGCAACCCCCCCCCCCTGTGTTTTTCAGAGGGCTCTCTGCCTTCGTTGCTTTTCTTCCTCAACCCACCCTCTTCTGCTTGGATTATGCTTCACTTTCTCTTATCACATGGTGGTCCTATGATGGATGGGACATTCTGCTTGCCGAGTCCTGCATCATGTACTTAACGCTCATCATGCAGTTCTTACACCATCTTGGTTTAAGATTTTCTAGAAAAAGTTGATTCTTCATGATCCAGGTTGTAAGAAACCCAATGTGGGAAATATACTGGGGGGGGGGGATGATATTAGAATGTCAAGTTGCTTCTAATTGCTGTAGAAAATGATTAACACAGAGCCCACAGCAACCCCAAATTGAACAAGGTACAGAAAATAAGAGACTGGGATTCCTAAATGGGATATTTATAGTATACCATCTGCTCCCAAGGCCCAGGTACCATTGAGGCAGAGGGTGCAGAAAGAGTGTTCGAACCAGAGGAGGTGGATGACACAGTTACCTGTGTCTTCTGGACACAACAAGGAAGCTGCACATATGAACCCACAGCGGTTGTGAGAGCATGCACAAGACCTGTGCAAGCTCAAGGTAGACCGGATCCCATCATGGAGGTAAGAAGTGACCATGAAGTCTACTCTTTAGCTATTTGCAATTATATCTGTTGGGAGAGTTAGAGTCATTCTCTTTAAAGGTTTTGCTTCTGTTAGGTTTACCATGCTCCAATGGAAGACCACAGACTCAAGACTATATATAGGCAAAACAAATTGTACTTTATATTTGTGAAAACAAACAAAATCCAGGAAAAAAAGACAGAAAATTGGGTAGGTATGGAAGAAGGGTGGTTCTGAGAGGAGTTGAGGGAGGATTGTGACCAACATACATTCAATGAAATTCTCTAAGAATTAATAAAAACATTTTTAAAATGCTAATAATCACAATGGTTTCTTTTAGAAGAGTTTGGGGTGGGGTGTTTTTTAATACCGTCTAGAAATATCCAACAGCCCCCAGGACTATGCCAAGAAGAAAATGCAAATTCTGTAGACTTCTCTGCTACAGAAACTTTGTCATTCAACAAGTATCTATTCTTTATGCTGGGTTAGAGATTTGATAGCAGCTAGTTTGTCCCATAGGTCTCAACAAGATGCAATGGACAGCTGTAGAGTCAAGGAATCTGTGTCTTTTTCAAATGAGAGTCACTGAAACTACATTTAATTTTTAGGCAGTCACTTAATCCTACCATTTTCTCTGCAAAATGAAACACACCATTGGAAAATACAACTTGGAAGCTTACAACATCATAATGATAAAACCTTGTTAAATATGTGCCAGGTTTTCTAAGCAGGATTATAAGAAATATTACCTTCCCCATGATTCAGCGGTATTTTCATATTTATCTTTTGCACATAAAGAAACTGAGGCTCTACATATGTATGTAACTTGCCCAAGTTTGAGGGAATGAGTGTAGTCAGTGAGATACAACATTTATTCCACAGCTCAGGTTCTTTATTATTTTAGATTGATAGAGGAATAAACATTTATGGGACCTACATAGTTCTCTATTAGTAGTAGACTGCATAATTCAGTGGATGGTGTTGGTTGTCTACTTGATATGGCAGGGAATCCCCTCGAACAAGCTATCAGACATGCCAAACAGGGGTTATCTAGATTAGCTTGACCACTGGACATCCCGTGAGGGATTATCTTGATTAGATTATTTAAGGTTGAGATCGCAAGTAGGGGGCTGCGTTCCTTGGTCTTGAATCCCAGAGTAGATAAAAAGAAGGACACAGATTGGTCATTTTCTTCTTTCTGACTTCAGGTTCAATATCAACAGATGCTTCAGGCTCCAGTCACCTGCCATGATGAACTGTCTTTTCAAACTTTGGGACAAAATAAACCTTCCTACCTTAAGTTGCTTTTATAAGAGCATTTTAACACAAAAACAGGAAAAAATAATAAAAGACCAGCATTCATATGTCAATATGAAACACAGTTAGGTCTACATCATTCACCATGAAAACAACTCACTTCGTTCCATTGCAGAACTCTCTCTCTCTCTCTCTCTCTCTCTCTCTCTCTCTCTCTCTCTCTCTCTCTCTCTCTCTCTCTCTCTCTCTCTCTCAATTGATCCTAGAACACATATTTTCTTGGCAAGATGGGCTTCCAAATAACAGCTTACACTTAAGTAGCCATGTACTGATGAGCCCTTTGAGCTTTATTAATTATTGATGATCTAAATGCAGGCATTTGCTGCATCCAAGTTTGAGGTCCATTGTGAGTGATGTCATGATCTTACAGTCAGTAAACCTAAAGCTCTCAAGAATGACCTTTCTGAGGCTGGTAAAGTGAATGAAGAGGAAGAAAGCATATTTTAAAATTGCAAAAGTCTCTTCGATTTCCAATCTACAGAAAAACTGTGTGTTTGTCTGGGAGCTCTCAGCGCTGTTGATTTCTTTGAACGTCTAAGCAGAAAATAGCAGTTTCCTTCTCATGTTCTTTGAATATTGAATACAGTGTGAAATCAAAAATATCGCACATGGAGAAACTGGAGGAAAACAAAGAATGGGAGTCAGAAGCAGCATTCTGACTGATAGACAAGAGCCAGCTACTTGTGTGCTTTTACAGCCAATTTTGAACGTTTCATTGCCTTCCTAACCCTCCCGAGGAAATTGGTGGCAATGACAGTGAGATGTACTGTCTTCTATGCCTTCCACACGTAAAAACAATCTATTTGAATAGAAGAAATATTGGAAAATGGGACTCAATTTCTGAATAATTTTAGCTCTACAGAATTCATATCATCCATCCAATCATTTAGGGTCAAATGACAACTTCCTTATCTTTCTGATAAAACTAAGTATCCGCACAGAGAAACCCATGAACAAAAAGGACTACGAAAACTAAAAATAGTTCATATTCTGGAAGAATGGACACCAAATTGCTCTGTTATATTTTATTTCCAAACTAAATTTCTCTTACTATAAAATCCTATGAAAAATTTATTCCTTGTAAATTCATGTATTCTTCAATATAATAAGGGACAGGAATATAAAAGAAAATATCCTACAATAAAGTACATAAAAACAAAATTTTCAAAACTATACTCAATGAGGTTATGGGACAGACTTCGTTGACTTCCCAGGAGATGCTTTACCCTCTCTGAGGAGCAGATGAGGGGTGGGGGTGGGGGGAAAGTGGGCTGGGGGTGCAGGAGGAGAGAAGGGATGAAGAACTAAGATTCGTATGTAAAAAAAAAAAAAAAACTATACACAGAACAACAAACCAAAAATGAAGCGCATTGGAAATGACAAAAGTAGAAATTTCAGTAAATCACTATACAACAACAAAATGAGATTCTTTTCCAGTCAGTCACGACCACCAAATATGTCCCATCATTGCTTTCTTACTCCCTGCCTGTGGAGCTCTCTCTCCTCCTTCCCTCCCCCCCCCCGTCATCGAGAGCATCATTTATAGATGATAAAAGCTATGAAAGCAATCATTATGTGAAGCAGAGGGAGCCAAAATTTAAAAGGGTTGCTTCCTTTTTTTTTTTTTTTTTTTTTTTTGCTGGGCTGAACTGTTCATTATTCAATTAGTTGTACTTTTAAAATTGAGGAAGAAAATAATTTTACCTAAAATTAATTAATTTCATGTTCTTTAATTTGAATGCTCACATTATCCAATTGGATGGCAATTATAATGCACATGAAAAAAAAGGCTTTAGAGAAAGACATCTTTAAAAATGTTCTTCATAGTCTTGTCTCTGTTCATTTCTGATCTTTGCGTGAGGAAAAAGTGCCATTAATTGAACCAATTTTGCAATACAAAATAGCTTGCCTTGTGCTTTCGGTGACAAAGGAAGATTAATGCTGCATTTGTCATACCAGAAAGGCTTTTAGAGAATTTTCCATTATACAAAGGAGAGTCAGTTTTATTTTGTTTGTGACATGAGTAAACATTCCATGGTAGATATTCAATGTAATCTACTCTATTCTTGTTAGCCTAAAATTTAAGATTAAAATGTTTTCATCTGCCTGTTTCTTCATACATCAGTTGTATTAGCCAGTTGTAAGAATCTCAAGTACAGTGTAAGTAACCATTCCAGCATCCAATTGGGTGCGAGTTTATCTGGAATGTGTATGGTAATTCCCTTCTAGCTAGTAGTGCTTAATTCATTATGGCTTAGTGCTGCAATAACAAACTTCACAACCAATAGATGGCACTAGAAGTATTCCAAACATTTTCTTTATCATTTCTGTTTCGTTTCGTTTATTTCCAACACGAAATGACAATTTATATAGTTAAAGTAAAAACAAAGGTGTGGGGAATGCCCATGTTGAAGAAATTCAAATAATTGATTGATGCCCAGGTGTTAGGCTTTTCAGCATCTCAATGCTATGAAAGTCTCTGCTTGTCCACATCGAACCTCAATGTGTCACTCAAAGAGGGATCAGCACATCCTGCTAAGGCTTCTGGGCTGTCTGTAAGCTCGGCTGATGTGTCTGGTGTCTGCAAGGTTTTGAGTTTGGTGCTGTTTGCCTGTTCCTGTGATCCCAGTGGGAGGAGAATTGGTTAGAAATGTTAATTAAGTCTTCTCTTTTTTGGCCCTCACCTGGATTTTTCAAAATCCAACTTAGCAAGTAACCTTTTCATTCTCCATAATAAACGACATCATAAAAAAAGCTCAGTGAAACACACAGAGAAAAGGGAAATGCTTGATGGCCTTTCAACAACAAACTACAGTGAATAAAGTAATCCCCGTGTAGTGTGAAATTAATGTCCCTTGCATTTAATAATCATTTGTTCAATTTGTATGTACTTCCTCTTACGTCAATTTATTTGCACTACATGATTGTCTTTTCAAAACTATACACAGATTAATAAAGCAGATGAGAGTATCAGGTCCTCTGGTCCTTGAGCTACTGTGAGCCCTGTGGGTGCTGGGACTGGAGCTTGGGTCCTGTGAAAAGAAGCAGGGGCTCTTAACCTATGAGCCCTTTCTCCAGCCCTTCTCCCTAAATCTCACTAACGATGGATGTGATTCTCTAGAATAGATTTAAAAAGATGTTTGTAGGTGGAATTTAATGAGAATACTGCATATACAGGTGGCATAGCTTGTACTAAATCTGTATTGTAAGGAAGTTTAAGTGACTGTTTTAATTTTTTTAGCAAATATTTTGCAGTTATGTCGAGTGTTCAATGATTCTCAGTGATATTTTCAGAGAAGTGTTCTTAGCCTGGTGTCTTCACTTGATGTCTGCAATCATAGTTTTAATAATATTGTCTTTCTAAAACTGCTATATTCCCTTTTATAGCAAAGTAATAGAAAGGAAAGGAAAGACAAAGAAAAAAAATAACCCAAACCCAAAACAATAGATAGTAACATTTCTTCTTGGCATTTTAGATTAAACAGAGATTACGGTGTGGATGGTGGAATTTGTGTACTGTGAACAACTTTACATGTCATTAAGAGTGGTTTGTAAGAAGTAGTTAATGATGTGTATATGTATTGCTTTTACTGGTGATGAATAAAGCTGTTTGGGTCAATGTATTAGCAAAGTAAAACCAGGCAATAAATCAGACCAGAGATAGAGTAGGCAGAGTCAGGGAGATGCCATGTAGCTGCCAAAGGAGATAAACACAGCCAGAATCTTTACTTGTAAGTCACAGCCTCGTGGCGATATGCAGATTAATAGAAATGGGTTAATTTAAGGTTTAAGAGTTAGCTAGGAATATTCCGGAGTCATTGGCCAAGCAGTGTTGCGATTAATATAGTTCCTGTGCTATTATTCTGGTATGCACAGCAGGGAAGTGAACACACAATCTTCTTCTTCTTCTTTTTTTTTTTTTTTTTTTTTTTTTTGGTTTTTTGAGACAGGGTTTCTCTGTGGCTTTGGAGCCTGTCCTGTAACTAGCTCTTGTACACCAGGCTGGTCTCGAACTCATAGAGATCTGCCTGCCTCTGCCTCCTGAGTGCTGGGATTAAAGGCGTGCGCCACCACCGCCCGGTTGAACACGCAATCTTCTATGACAAGTTAATCCTAAGGAGAATGTTGGTTGGGAATGTTTAATTCACTCAACAGCAAAATAAAAGCCACCACAGTAGCAGCATTCTTCTATATTGTAAGAAATCAACCCATCAGGGGTAGCTTACTGTCAAAGTCTTTGTTGGTTTGTTTGACATTCTGGGTGGTGACTACCCCCAGGAGAGCAACAACTGACCTTGAATAAGTTGTCAACACCTCAAACCTCCAGTCATGTCACTGACATAACAAATTTGTCTACCTCACATATGAATGTTGGGGACTATATTTAAAATAAATGTACTTCCCATAAAAGAATGTGTTGACAAGCATTTGGCAGTATCTCAATATATTAAACCTAGAATTATCTAAAACCCCCAAATTGCACTACCAGGTATGCTGAATAGGTATTGAAAATAATTAAAAACAGATGTTCAAATAAAACCCTTTACGTGGATGGACCATAGCAGTACTATTAAACATAGGTGAAGTAGTGAGAGCAGCTCAATGTCTGTCAACCAAGGAGGAATTAAATGTGGTATACACACGCAATGGAAAATTATTCCAAAAGGATGAACTATTGATACCTGCTGCCCTGTGGATGAATCTTGAAAGCAAGCTAAGTGAATAAAGTTATATAGAATATCTCTGTATTATATACTCTATAGGGAACATCCATATTAAGAAAGTCTTAGCGAATGGGAGCAAGTTATTGGTTCATAGGGGCAGGGGAATAAGAAAGAGTGTGATAATGTAATGGTTGTGAGACATTCATTTGTGGTCCTGAGAAAATCTTGAAACTCTACGATAATATAAATAAACTAATGCTACTGAATATACCATGATGTTTTCATTGTTCCCTTATGGAGACTGGGTTAAATATAGCTCAGGTATGCATGAACTGATAAGTTGGGGATTTACTAGTAGGTTTAGAAGCTAACTTACTGGTAGATTTTGAAGCCAACAAGATTAATGGTTTTTCTAAGTCACTTGGTTTCAAAGAAATATAAGCATCTAGCAATAAAAGTTTATAAGATTTTGACTTTTCCTTGTAATGAGGAGATAAAGATAGCCATTTATTATTAAAGTCACAACTCAGACAAACAGAAACCCCAGGTAAGAAATTGAAAGAGTTGCTCATATCAATCAAATATCCTTGATCCCCTTGACCTATTTTAGCATAAAAAATGTTCTGTTTATCAAAAAAGAAATTAACTTTCATGCAGCCCTACCTAGAGCACCTTCAAGTTCAAAATACCTAACATAATCTCCACATGAAATAACTCAATTATCTGTGACTACAGCAACCCCTATATGGGGTCAGGAGAGCCCCCCAAAGGCCCCGGGTCTGCTAGCTTGCTCTGTGCAGCAGGGGACAGCAAGAGAAATCCTCTCACACAAGGTGGAAGGCAAAGATTAATTCCCAAGTTTGGCTTCTGACCACTGCAGGGTCCTATGGCATGTGTGTGGCCCTTCACATGAACACACAATAAGTAAACAGACAAACAAAACAAACATAAATTTAAGCCAGGGAATCAAGTTATAAATTACCAAAGTCATATAATGATATTAATAATAAAGTCCAAGAGAGTCAACAAACATATTTTATGTGTCCTTTTTTATTAATTATGGGAAGTAAGGAAATACAAAAACTCATTAAGATGATTTCAAGTGTCAATTTTTTGAGTATATTGTGCTAGATTTTGTGTGTGAGGGGATGTTGTTCTTCATAGCCTTCTCCAAACTTGTGATAAACATAGAGCCCGCACATAGGGAAAGGAGAACTATTCACTGCTAGTTGGAGAGAAAAATAGTGCTCTTTCTATAGAAGTCAGAGTGGAGCTGTCTCAAAAAGCCAGAAATTTATTTGCCGCATGATTTATCTATTCTCAAAATAGCCAGGAAATGAAAACAACCTAGATATCCATGAATGAATTAATGGGTAATAAAAATATAATGTACTTGCACAATAGGATATTAGCCAGCAGTTAAAAACTGAAATTGTGAAATTCTCTTGTCAATGGTTGGAGTGGAAACAACCATTGTGAGTGAGGGAACCTCAAGCCAAAAAGACAAATGTACCATATTTTCTTTCATTTGTGGAAGTTAGCTTTGAATCTTTAGATACACATGTCTTGTTTGGAATATCTGTGGCGGTCAGGAAAGTAATAAGGAGTCACAGGGATGGGGTGGTGTCCAGGGAGGGAAGATACAATGCAGGGATATAAAGTGAATAACAGAAGAGGAAGGGTTAAATGGGATAGGGCTGGGTGGAACAGGTGGAGGAGAGAATATCCAGGTAAATAACTAACACTAAAGAACACTAAAGACCTTCTGAAACCATCCTATGAGGAACGACTAAAGAATGTGTGTGTGTGTGTGTGTGTGTGTGTGTGTGTGTGTGTGTATTGGGGGGATTGTTAAATGAGGTTAGCCTATAATGTAGAGTTCCACAATCTAGATACTACAGGCTAGCAAAAAGTCCAGTGTCAAAATTGGGTTATCTCTTTTGGAACAGAATTGGGTTACTTCTGTTGGCCAGTGAAGTCCCATAGATTCCCCCTCCCAAAATACAGGCTATTGCTATTGCTCTTGATTACCCTCTTGAACTTGACAGTAAGACCCTGCTGCTGAAGACATCACATACTTGAGTATGTGACATATATGGAGAAAACAAGTTGGGATTGTTCTGGAAGTTTCACCTATACTGTTTAGCTTTCACTGTGCAGCATGGTATCATAGGAGAAAAGAAACCACCTATCTTATGTAGCTGTGAACCTAGTGAGCATCAACTTATCTGATCAGACACCCCCATGGTTCAATAGTAGCAAAAAATGTCATGAGAGTAGCCAACCACTTTTCAAATGTTTTCTAAGGCCCAATCCACAAGATAGAACCCAAACCTAGAATAGTTATTGGAATCAAGATCCTGTGGCCAGACAGGTCCTAGGTCCTAGGGGAGAAGCTATTACTATGAGTCTCCCAATGAGAGAGGAAGTGAGTATTAAACCGACTCCTAATGACTCGTGCTCATAGATTAATGCAGCCCTTAACCCTTTTCAGAAAAGCTTCCCTTTGCAGTAGATGATGGTGAACAGACCTTAGGACATAAGTGACTAGTGAGTATTCAACCTTAAATGGCACGTCTATATCACACACCCTTCTCTGTGGGCTCCGAAGTCTTTGTAGAAGAAGGGTAAAAATGACTGTAGGAACCACTATTGGTGGATGAATGCACAGACCAGCGTTTTGTACCCACAGCAGGGAAGTTGTGCAGAGGTGCGCACAGAAGATGTAACAGCATAGGTTAAGAACTGTGAAACCATAAGCCAGCTTGGAGAAGGGAGGTAGGCACGAAGTCCCACCTTAGCTGAGGAACGATTGGCAGATGATCTAAGAATTTTACGGGAAGATGGGCATTTCAAGTTGCAGTCACCCAAATAAGCAACCAGAAAATCCAAAGATGTAAACTAACAATTGTCATCTACCCAGAAAAAAACACAAGTAGGAAGTTGGGTGAGGGCCACCAGTTTTTAAAAACTGCTCATTTCTGCCAATAGTATGTCAGAGCTGTGAGCCTCAAAATATGTAAGAAATACGTACAGTCATTCACAACACCCCCCAAGGAGGAAAACAACCACTATGGAGCCAATTTGTGGAAATTAATGGAAATATTTGGGGATTAAAGTCACCAGGGGGGGATGTAGGCGTGACAAAATTGGTGTTAAAATTTTATTATTTGATTTGCAAATCAGGGACAGCTGAAGCAAGTATCAACCATTGCTTTAATACAGATTTGGAGACTTCTCTAGATCCTGAATAAAAGAACTATAAATGTCCTGCTCACTTACGTGTCCACAGTTGCCAGACTAACAACCTTGTTGCCCTCCGTCTGCTGGCAAAAGCATGCTGGAGCTGTCTTTAAACACACAATCATATTCTGTTACTTGTTTATTGGAAAACTTAGTGTCATCCCAGACTGGTCACTTGCATGAAACTAAGTGCTTGACACTTACCTGAGTTAGCCAAAGTTTCTCAATCACTTTTGCCATTTTTTTTTTACTAAGCCCCACACAGGCATATTGGTAAATCAAGCAGACTTTCTCTATAGATTTATAAAAATAAAAGTGTTTCCATAACTTCCAGTTCATATAGCTTGTCATATTTTTATACTCCATGGTAGCATGCCCTATAGCACATATCACTGCTCCACAAATCACAACTTTTCCAATAAGTGGCTAGTAAAATTATTGAAATCAAAACCAGGAGTGAGAAGCACATTTAAAGCTCAGAAATTAAACTTGCTAAATAAAAGTTCTAGATTGTTTTTTCTGCAGGTCCTGGTTATGTATGTTTTTTTCTTTCTTCCTCTTTCCCCCTCCTTCTCCCCCTCCTTGCCCTTCTCTTTCCTTTCCTCCTTTATCTCTTCCTCCCTTCCCTTCCTCTCCTCCTCCTCCTTTGCTTTCTCCTCCACTTTTTCCTCCCCCTTCTCTTTTTAAAATCTTTAGATGCTCAGAAAGAGTTGTGGCAAGGAAAGGCCCCCAAGGGGTGCTCATCAGCTCTGCACTGGGGACGCTGAGTCTGATTCCCATCAGTGTGGAGAGATATGACTTACTGGAGAGGGAGAATTCAAACCCAAGTGAGTGCCAGTAAGGAAGTAACAACTTATAAGTAAATCATCTCAATTTTTAAAAATTTTATTGAGCTGTACATTTTTCTCTGCTCCCCTCCCTTCCTTTCCCCTCTCCTTCAACCCTGTCCCATGGTCCCCATGCTCCCAATTGACTCAGACCTTGTATTTTTCCCATGTGTTTTGCTGCTTATATCACCCATCTGAAAGCCAGGGCGCATGTTTCGATCATTTGTTCTTCCAAGGATCCCCAAATCTGACTTGATTTTGTTAATCTTTTAATGTTTATTGATTTATTTTTAAAGAAAATTTATTTTGGTTAAAGAAAAAGTGCTCCATGAATAATATTCATCATAATGACTTCACCTATGGGGATGTAGAGTATTTTCTGTTTCTAATAAGTTTATGGACTTTGTTCTGATTGTACGATTACATATAACTCTTGATCTTAATAATTTTTTAAAAGATAAAAGAAGTTAATGGCTATCATACAATTAGGTACCTCAGTATAAACAAACACATATAAATTGGGCTGCTATAGGATGAAGTTACATGATTTATTAACAAAACATAATTTATTTTGATCAAATAATACAAAGTCCAAATTGAAACAGAAATAAAAGAAATGTCCTTCAACTGATGAATGGATAGATAGAATGTGGCACATATACGTTATGGAATACTGATCTTTGTAGAACCGAGATGACTGAGGTGTAAGGACAATGGAAGACTTCACTTTACAAAAAGAAATCTGACAAACACTGGGCTCACAACGAGCATTCTGTTGAGAATGACTAATGCCAGTCCAGCTGTGCTGTTAACCCAGACAGTGGCACACCGTGACCTTAGCCTCATAACTCAACTACACTTAAGTAAAATAACATAAATTTCTAAGAACTGGACTTGAAGTACAGAAGGATCTCTGCAAATATTGGCTATTAGTATTGTAGTCTTTTATTGTAATTATTAGTGTTGAAAGTAGTCTTTGTTTTAAAAAAGTTACATTTTCTCAAATATATAGTTTTTCTTAAAGATACTAGAATCCGCATTGATGAATGACATATACTGCCTACTGGAAGAGTATTAGCACTTAGGACTCTCTATTACATAGTAAAAATACTCTAATTTTAACAAATATTAAGACCACGTAGTAATTATATCTACAGGAGGTTGGTTCCAAGACACAATAGATTCTAAAACCCATGTTCACTCAAATCTTTTTACATAAAATGGTGTAATATCCACATGTAATTTTACATTCCCTCCAGTGGACTCTAAATCATACTGAGATTACTTCTTTGTCTTAATGCAAAGTAAACATTATGGAAATGGATCCTGAATTGCTTGTGGAATTACAGTGTCTTCAGTATATATGCAATTCTTTTCCCATGTATTTCTAGTCCCTGCTTAGACTCCGAATACGCTGGTAGGGACAGTGATGGTAAATGCAGAATAACTCTCTCAGATGTTGAATGTTGATCATTTCAGAAATGCCTTGAAAATTTCACATGCTCACTTTCAGAAAAACGACAGATACATTGGAGTAAGAAAAACACAGGCTTAGCTTAAGGGTCCCTATCTCAGAGATGTGCAAAGTGAGTGTCAGATGGGTTGCTTGACTTGATAACAAATTCTACATGTGACCTTTTCTGGGGAAGCTTTTCCTACCCATCCTGGTACAGAGGTCAATGGCAGCCCACAGGAACAAACCATTTAAGTCCTGTTGAACTACACATCATGGATCACGATGGTAAGCTATTGCTACTGACCAGGGAACAATCACTGCTATGTAGCTCGGCATCTCCCTTCTTTCTCTGTAATGAGTTCAGTCCTCTTTGAAGAAGAATTGGGGGTCACCCCTCCACCTCAGAGGTGTAAGAAACAACTTTGAGTAGCTTCCTCAGTTAACCGTTTTGACAGGTAAAGAGCGGTTTCTCATGAACGTATCATAACTCTCCAGGGGCAGGAATATGCTTAATCTTTGTTTTCTGTTACACAGGCAGCCGGATTGAAACAGTGTTTTAGTTTAGAAAGTAATAAATAGCCCTTTAATCTGAGGGATAAATGTAAGTAGTCATAGACAGAGAAAATGAACATCAAGGTTAATTAACAAATTTAATTAGCAGCGAGAGCAATGGCTTTGACTTTGAGTCCTTTCTTTGTGATAGGCACTTTCCCCTAGGAAGTGGTAATATTATTACCTACCTATCTTTAAAGTGGCTTGGAGACAGCCGACCATTTTCTCCAGCTCACAAACCTAGTGAATTAGCCCAGGAGCCTGGCAAGCCTTCTCTCCTTCACAGCAGGTTGTGTCTGAGAGAACTTTACAGTTATTTACTTTCTCCTTTTTCTTTCTGCTATTGTGACCTCCAGCTAGAACATTCAAATCAAAACAAGATAAAGATGATGGCCGTCTTACTTGCTTGTTCCTTGTATTTTCCTCAGTGTTCCAAGTTATTTCTGGTTCACTGCAAACACTTGGTAAACCCTTGCTGAATGAAGGCATGAACCAGGTGACTGACTGCATTGGCCCCTGAGTCCGGTTCTGGGGCTTACATTTGACTTAGTGTACTCGGGTCGCACTGTCCATCCTTACCATAAGACACGAAAGGTGGCTAGCTACCAGGGTCTTCCCTTAGGTTCAAAGAGATGGTGGATGGTGGATGACTACCTGGTATAAATTTGACAACATAGACTAGCAACAAATTATTAGTCTCACATGTTAAATCAGAGTGCAACACCAGAAAGGAAAAAAAAAAAAAAACCCTGGAAGTTAAAACAGAGATCCCATATTTGTTTGCAAACGACTTTAATTTAAGCTAAAGAACAAAGAGACTCTCGCCATTAGTCCAGACTCGCTGGTTGCTGTATATCCTGATTTCTCTTGAGATCTTCCTATTATTTCAAAATCGTGAGCTATACGAAGTTAAAATTAGTAAGGGGATTTGAGGCCCTGCGTTTCCCTGCCGGGTTTCTTTGCACTTGAATAATTTGCATGCACACTCTCAGGGTTCAGATTCAGAAGTTTTAATGGAAGTGATGTATTGGGCCAGGTGACAGTGCTGTTATAAACTGAGGCTGGGACCGAGTCACTGTGTCAGGGCTTTGGTGGCATCCTCAAGAAATCAAAAGAAGAGGAAAAGAGTCTTTCAGATTCTTTCAAATTGTGACTCTCCTGAGTAAGTTCAACAGCCCTTGTCTGAAGTCCATCCCATGTGACTCCCTGCTCCTGTGCCCGGATGGCTCCTACTGCCATAGTTCCTTACGTTCTACTCTGCAATTGCTGTCGCCCAGCTTCCGTCTGGCCGCTACTTTACAGGTAAGTTCGCGTAGAACCTGACTCCATGACAGCTATGAAAAGCCATGCAGCCATCACATTGCTAATGCGAACTAATCCAGACCACGAAAGACACACGTGAGACGTAAAATTTCCATTAGTAAAATGGAAAAGTATATAACTCATATGACTCATGAATTTCTCCAGACTTATCCGTGATAGCATGTCAGCAAATTTAAAGTATGAATCACGTATGCATATGCACAGGACACAGACTTCAAATCATGCTTTCACGAAGATATTGTGCCTACTGCTTACCACTTTCTTTGCAGAGCAAGTCAGACTGTTTATCTCCAGTGGACATCGTAGTAAATGACAATGATTGTGGATTTATTTGCGTATAACTTAGTCGTTCTGATCCTCCAGTTGTTTCTAATTCTCATTATATACATCCAATAGCAATAATCTTGCCTGCTTCTGAGAGCTAGCTCACTAAGGCATCTGCTTAGAGTTCCTTTGTTGGGGTAGGAACCTGTTCTGCCCCCATGCAATGGGGATTAGTGCTCTGATACACAGTGACAACGCACAGCAGGTAGCTTGTTTGAAACTGGCCTTGTGTTTTGTTTACTAAGGCTTGCTTGGGGTTAACAGGAAGATCTGCTTCTGAATGTCTTTTCTTAAAAATTACTTTTTAGTTTTTTAAGCTGTATCATTTCCCCTTTCTTTCTTCTTCTTCCTCATAACCCTCCCATGGACCATCCTTGTTCTCTTTCACATTCATGAATATGAATTCACAGCCTCTATTTCTTTGACTATTTTCCTAAATATATAAAAACCATCTGCTTAATACAGTGTTAGTCTTTTTTTTTGTTTGTTTGTTTGTTTTGTTTTTTTCGAGACAGGGTTTCTCTGCAGCTTTTTTAGAGCCTGTCCTGGAACTAGCTCTTGTAGACCAGGCTGGCCTCGAACTCACAGAGATCCACCTGCCTCTGCCTCCCGAGTGCTGGGATTAAAGGCGTGTGCCACCACCGCCCGGCTACAGTGTTAGTCTTATGTGTGTCTTCAGGGCTGACCATTTGATACAACAAATTAGTATGTTCTACTTTATGAAAGACTGCTTTTCCTGCTTTGGCATTCCTTCATAGCCTGTAGTTCTTCTAGAATCAAGGCCTCATGACTTTCCTGCTTCCATGTCTATTAGTGTCTTCCTTGTGCAGGTCCTGTGTCAGCAGCCATGTTGCTGAGGCTTCATGGGTAGAACTTCTCCGACGTGTATAGGAGACAAATCTTACAGCAAATTTCATGTTCCTCTGCTCTTACAATATTTCATAATATGCCATCTACAGTGATCCCTGAATAACTTTTGCAGATGGTGATGATGTGCCTGATGTTTATCATTTGATGATGATGATGATTATGATGATGTGTCTGATGTTTATCATTTGATGATGATGTGTCTGGTGTTGATTATTTGAGGGTTTTCTTTAAAGTGACCAAATGCTTGCATTTTACCCATGTTAATATGTATTTCAAAATGTGTCTCTTTTTCGATAGCTACATAAAATTGAAGGAATAAGTAAAGGGTTTCCTTCATAAAAGAAAATGCAGCTACGGCTAAGAATTTGAAGAGTGGGTGTGGATTGTCTTCATAGCAGAGCCCTCTCTTTCATTCTTGATATTCCCTGCTTGGTATCACCAGACTCTGCCAGGAAGGAAATATTTACGATCTGAGAGAAGCAGGGGCTCCCATAACCTTATGCTCATGAACCTTTATGTGTTCAGGAAAAATCATCTCAATATTTAACTAAATATCTCTTTTTACAAGATAATTTACCTCGGGTGATAAAATATACATAATCAGTGGAAGTAGATGGACTCTAACTTCTACTTTTCTTCATTTTGTTTGTTTTTTTTTTTTGAGACAGGATTTCCCTCTATAGTCCTGGCTGTCCTGGAACTCACTCTATAGACCAGGCTGGCCTTGAACTTATAGAGATCTGATTGCCTCTGCCTCTAGACTGCTGGGAATAAAGGCATGTTCCACCACAGTTGGGCTTTTCTTGATTTTATTTTACTTTACATGTGCAAATTTTTTGCCAGTGTTATGTCTGAATATTATATGAATGAGTGCCTGGTGTCCACAGGATCCAAAGGAGGGCATTGGGTCCTTTGGAACTGGAATTAGATATTTGTGAGCCCCATGTGCAGGCTGGAAATAGACCCAAGTCCTCTGGGAGACCAGTCAGTGCTCTACATCATGGGGTCATCTCTCCAGCGCTGACTATACGTTGTCAGACCAGCTTTTCCATGGGTGTTACCGTTCCAGCTCCCGTCCCCATGTTTGCACATGGTTGGGCACTTTCTATATGGAGTGACTCAGAGGGACATCCTGAGATAAAGGAGCCTCTAAAGTCTGTGACTTCTTGTTCTTTATTTGTTTGTTGTTTGTTTCTTGTTCTTTGTTTGTTTTCTTTCTGCTGATCTTGTGCTAACAAGGATGGGCTGGATCAAAACTCCTTTTCTACAAAAATTAGTTTGGGGCTCATCTGATCATGTAGGGTTTTCATCTGCCTCATCCCCAGAAATGGCAGCCAGCTGGTATTTTAAGGAACCCTGGGTGCTCCCGCAAAGCCTCCGTCTTGCCTTTCTCAGGAAGCTCTTGACAAACATTGTCATTCAGTAGTTCAAAGGCAGTTTGAGTGAACGGTATTGGGGGAGAAAATGGTGGAGGAGGATTTTTAAAAATTAATTAATTACCTTTCAGAAAGAAAGCAGTCCATTCTCAGAGCTCTTGCGTCTTCATTAGGAAGCAGGAACCTTGACCTTCCACAGGGGAGTCTGTCATGCCTGTGTCTGTTGGGTACTAGCTCTCTGTAGATGTCACCACATGCAAATTTTGACTTCTGGGTTTCCTTTCGATGGAGCTGGTCCATTTATTTCCTTCTTGTAATTGTTCAGATCAAGATTCAGGCCGGGCTCGTTGTGCCACGATCCATTTTGTTGAAACAGGATATGATGGAAAGCGATGTTTCAAAATTCTGAATCAATATCACTGCGTCCAGACTTGACTGTTAACGGCGAATTGGAGACTGAGGCCAATCTTTCATTGAGAATGCTAATATGAAGAGTGCTCCGATGAATAATGATGTTGCCATATCAGAAAGCTGTTTCTGGATGTGATATTTTCTTATATTTACTTATTGTGTATGTGTAACGGAGAACACATTTCAGACATATTCTAGTTACTAAGTCATCTGTATTTTTTAAAATATGATAAAGAGACAATAATGTAGGCTACTTTATAGTGTTTATCCTTAAAGGGTCAAGGAATCAAAGGTGTTTTTGAGATTATAATGTAATTACATTTCCTCCTTCCTTTTCCTCATTCCAAAACTTCCCATAAACCCCTCCATGATTTTTATCAAATCCACAGCATATTATTCATTAATTGTTATTATAAGCATGTATGTATGATATATATATATACATATATATATATATGTATATATATATATTCCTAACTGATTCTGTCTGTCTAATATTACTTATATGTGTATTTTCAGGGCTGAGCATTAGGCACTGGACAACAAATTGTGTGCTTTGTCCTAGGAAAAAAAAAATCATCTCTCTTGCTTCTTTATTTTTTTTTCAAAATATTAGTGAAGTCTCTTATTTAAAAAAAAGCCAAAGAGAAACTAGTATAAAAGGGAAACTAGTATAAAAAACTCACATCATACCAGATGAATGGAGCACTGAGCTTATTAAGAGGGAGAAGTTAAGTTCACCTCTGCCCTGACAGCCATAGATCAAAAGATTTGGCACCTCACTTAATGACCTCAATATATACGTCTAAAAATTGCAATTCTCCTTTATATCTAAGTTGTTCTATTATATGTGATACAGCACTACAGAAGTAAATTTTCCGTTTATTGAAAATATATTTTTCTCCCACATGACAGGTCCCCATCATGGTCTCCCCTCCCTCTTCCTCCCCTGCTCCTTTCCACCTTCCCTCCCATCTGTATGTACCCCCATTCTGTCTCTTGTTGGGAAACAAACAAGCCTCCAAGGGATAATAATAATATAAGATAAAATAAAAGATTAATAAGTTGAAATTAGGTAAAGTAAGCAATTAGAAGGAAGAGCTAAAGAGATGGGTAAAGAAGTAGAGACCCACTAGTCCAACACTTAGAAATCTCACAAAGTCAAAGCCACTATACATACATACATACATACATACATACATACATATATGTTTACATATAAACACACACATATACAAGGCCACTGTAGGGTAGAAGCAGACAAGAGAAATATATATTAATAAAATAATTAATGAGATAAAGTTAAAAAAAAAAAACAAAGAAAAGCCATGACATACACGCTGGAGAAGGAACCTTCAAAGATGTCATTGAATTAGTTTTCTGTTGGCATCTTCTGCTGGTCATACAACCTAGTCATAATAGTAGTCTGTGCTCCTAGTGAGACCTTCATGGATGAAACCAAGCTTTCGTTTGCAAGTGGGCATCAACTGGAGATTTCTTCAGATTAGGGATGGGGTCACATGTCTGTCTACTCTCTTTTCAGTGGGGACCTGAGCAGACCCTTTGCACTCGGCCTCAGTCTATGTGCTCAAATAGGCTTTGATTGTATTGATGAAGAGGGCTTTGTTCCCTTGGTGATTTTCATCCCCTCTGTTCTTAAACTCTTTCAGCTTCCTCTTCTACAGGGTTTCCTGAAGCCTGAGGGGAGAGGTTTGATGGAGACATCCCATGTAGGGCTGAGTGTGCCAAGGTCCCGCATTCTGACTGGCGGTTGATCTCTCTATTAGTTCCCATCTGCTGAAGAGGAAGCTTTCTGGTAATGGCTGAGCAATGATCTGATCTATGAGTACAGCAGAATGTCATCAGGAGTCATGATATTTTTTCTGTGATTTGTTTTTAGAACAGTAGTAATTGGCTTTATCCTAGGTTGCTGAGCTAACTAGTCTCAGTTCTTGGTCACCCAAGCAGGATATGGTACAGGTTCCATCTGGTGGGATGTGCCTTTAGTCAAACCAGATATTGTTTGGTCTCCCATAAGCTTTGAGCTTCCATTACCCTAGCATATCTTGCAGGCACAACACCATTGCAGATCAAAGAGCCCATGTTTGGATTGGTGTTCAGGGCTTGTGGCTGGGTTGGTGCTTTTGTTTCTCCTTTGGTAGCTTTCAGAGTGTCCTCTTGTACCAAAGATGTTATAACATAGGGCTGAAGGCTCAGTGTATGTACCAACTCGACCTCTCCATATTTAGTGAGGTGTATAGATGCTGTCCTCAGCAATAGGGCCTTGCTACCAGTTCGTGTAGACCAATCTGACAACAACCTCATTTGTTTAAGAATTCCCATGGAACCCCTTTGGTCAAAAATTCAGTTATATGTAACCCTGTCCTGGTACTGGAAGCTTCATTTAGTGATGAGAGATAGTCAGTTCAGATTTTGTCTTCCCCATTATTTGACAATTCTATTGAAATCGTCTTTATATATGTCTATATTATAGGAAGCTTCTACTATATCAGATATCCGCACTGTACCTAAAATGGCTCTTAATTTTAGCTGTCTCTCCCTGAACTCAGGCCCTCCCTCCTTCCCACCTGGTCCTCTCACTCTAGTCTCCCTTCCCAACCTATGCATATCTACCTAAAAGATTGCCCCCTCCTAGGGTGATCCATCTGTCCTCTCCAGTCCTTTACTCCATGCCTAACTTATGTGGCTCCAAAGACTGCAGCTTGGTTACTATTGACTTAACATCTATTATCTACATGTAAACAAATACATACCATATTTGTGGCTCGGGTTCTGGGTTGCCTTATTTACAATGATTTTTTTCTAACTATCCATTTGCCTTTGAATTATATTATTTCATTTTTTAAGGCTGACTAACACTCCATTGTGTAAACATACCACATTTATTTATCCATTCTTCTCTAGAGGGACATCTAGGTTGTTTCCATTTTCTGGTTATTATCACAAGAACACAAAGAACATGGATGATCAAGTATTCTCGTGGTAGGATGAAGTGTTCTGTGGGTATATAACCAAGAGTGGTATAACTTAATCTTGAGGTAGATAAATTCCCATCTACATAAGGAACCACCGCAGTGATTTCTGTAATAGTTGTGTAAGTTTGCACTCCCATCAGCAGTGTATGAGTGTCCCCCTTGTTCCACGTTCTCACCAACATAAGCTGCCATTTGTTTCATTGATCTTAGCCATTCCAACTGGTGTAAAGTGAAATCACAAAGTAATTTTTGATTTGTATTTCCCTGATGACTGTGAATGTTGAACATTTCTTTAAGTGTTTCTCGACCATTTCAGTTCTCTTGGAGAATTCTCTTTTGTCTGTACCCCATTTTTAAATTAGTTTGTTTCCTTGATCTAGTTTTCAGTTCTTTATATAGTCTGGATATTAGCTGGCTATTACATGAGTAGTTGGTAAAATCTTTTCCCATTCTGTAGGCTGTTACATTGTCTAAATGATGGGGTATTCTTTGGCATGCAGAAACTTCTCAGTTTCAGGAGGTTCTATCTATTAATTGTTGATATTAGTGCCTACACTAGCTGCGTTCTGTTCAGAAAGTCTTCTCCTGTGCCAATTCAACTCTTTTCAACACTTTCTCTTTTATCCGGTTCAGTTTATCTGGTTTTATCATGAGGTCTTTGGCTCATTTGGGGTATAGTTTTGTTCAGGGTGATAAGTCTGGATCTATTTGGACTCTTCTACATGTAGTCACACAGTTTGAGCAGCACCATTTGTTGTAAATCCCCTTTCTTATCCAGTGTTTATTTCTGGCTTTTCAATAAAAACAAGGAGTCCATAGCTGTATGGGTTTACGTCTGGGTCTTCAATTTGATTTCGTCAGTCACTGTGTCTGGTTTTGTGTCAATGACATGTTGTATTTAATACTACAGCTCTGTTGTGCAATTAGAGGGATAGTCATACCTCCAGCAATTCTTTTATTATTTGGGACTCCTTTATGGCGCTCTTATTTTTTGTTTGTTTGTTTATTCCTGTGTGTGTGTGTGTGTGTGTGTGTGTGTATTGTGTGTTTCCATATAAGGCTGGAATTTGTCCATACAAGAAAGACCTGTGAGGAATTTTGTTGGCATTTTGATGAAGATTGAACTGAATTTTTAGATTACTTTTTGGTAGGGTGACTATTTTTACTATGTTAATTATACTGATCCATGAGTATGGGGGATCTTTCTATCTTCTGATATTTTCTTTAATTTCTTTTTTCAATGACTTGAAGTTTTATCATAAAAGCCTTAAAAGTTAGTGTTACCTCAGATATTTTATATTTTTGAGACTATTGTGAAAAATGTTGTTTCCCTTATTTTTTCTCAGTTCATTTTTCTTTTGTACATAGAAGGGTTACTGATTTTATAAGTTAATTTTCTATCCAGATACTTTGCTGAAAGTGTTTATCATCTGCTGTTTCCTGGTGGAATTTTTAGCTTCACTTTGTATACAATCATATCATCTGAAACGAAGCATAGTTTAACTTCTTCCTTACCAATTTGTATCCCCTTGATCTCCTTTGTTGAATATGTATGGAGAGAGTGATCAACAATATCTTTTTCCTGATTATAGCAGAATTAATTTGAGTACTATATAAGTTAATGTTTACTATACACTTTCTCTAAACTGCCTTTATTATTGTTGAGGCACACACCTTATGTCCCCAATATCTCTAAGACTTTTTAAATGAAGGGTCTTAGATTTTGTCAAATGCCATTTCTTGATCTAATGAGATGATCATGTTTTATTTTCTTTTGGCTTATTTATGGTGGATTAAGTTTATTGATCTGTATATATTGAACCATTCCTACTTCTGGGATGAAGCCTACTTGATCATGGTGGGTGATTTTTTCATTGTGTTTCAGATTCAGTTTTTAGGTATTTTGCTAAGAATTTTTACCTTAAAGTTCATACAGGAAACTGGTCTGTAATTCTTTTTCTTCGTTGGGTTCCGTGTAGTTTGGGTATCAGGGTTGCTATGACTTCATAAAACCAAACTGGGAAACATTTCTTCTATATATGTTTTGTGGAATAATTTGAGAAGTATTAGCATTAACTTTTCTTTGAAATTCTGGTAGAATTCTGCACTAAAATTAGCTGGCCTGGAGAATTTTTTGTTGTTGTTTTCTTTTGTTTGCTTGTTTTTGTTTTTATTGGGAGACTTTTAATAACTGCTTCTAATTCATTAGGGTTATATATCTGTCTATTTTCTCATATGATATTGATTTAACTTTTGTAAGTGGTGTGTATCAAGAATGGCATGTACCATTTCTTTTAGATTTTCCAGGATGATAAAAAAGTTTTGAAAGAATAAGCTGATAGTTCTCTGAATTTTCTTTGTATTTATTGTTATGTTGACCTTTTCATTTGTAATTTTGCTTTGTTTTTTAGATTTCTTTCTTAATATCTGTCTTGATCTTTTTTATTCAATAGAGATTTGTTTAGATCCTATGAGTTTTAAAGATTTCAGATATTTCTTTTGTTGATATCCAAATTTAAACTGTAGTGGTCAGATAGTATGTAGGATATTATTTCTATTTTATTGTATTTGTTGATACTTGCTTTGTGTCCGAGTATGTGATCAATTTTGGAGATTGCCCGTGAGATACAGTTTTGTGTTTTGGTAGAATGTTCTGTACATATCTATTAGGTAAACTTGGCTTTTAACATCAGTTAGCTCCAGCATTTCTCCATTTAGTTTTTGTCTGGAAGACCTTTCTATTGGAAAGAGTGTGATATTTAATTCTCCTACTATTAGTGTGAGTGCATATGTGTGATTTGTTTTTTTTTTTTTTAATGAATGTGAGTGTCCTTGTGTTTGGAGCATAGGTGTTAAGATTTGAAAGGCCATCTTGATGGATTTTTCCTTTGATGAATATGCAGTGTCCTTTCTTATCTGTTCTAATTTGGTTTGGTTTGGTTTATTTTGTCAGGTAATAAAATGGTGATTGATACCTGCTCATTTCTTAGGTTCAGTTGCTTAGAAAAATTTTTCCATCCTCTTACCTTGAGGTGGTATCTATCCTTGACATTGAGGTGTTAGTTTTGAATACAGCAGAAGTCTAACTCTTATTTTCATATCCATTCTGTTAGTCTGTCTCATTTTGGGATTATTGAGGCCATTGATGTTGAGCGATATCAATGACCAGTGTTTGTTGATTCCTGTTTGTTGTTGTTGCTGTGGTAGTTGTGATGGTGTGTATATGTGCTTCTCTTTTGATATGCTGATCTGGGATTATATATTGCTTGTGTTTTCTTTGGTGTGGTTACCCCTTTTAGGTTAGAGTTTACCTTCTAGCACCTTCTGAAAGGATGAATTTGTATATAAATACTGCTTAAATACAGTTTTCTTGTGGGATATCTTATTTTCTTCATCTATTGTGATTGAAAGTTTTACAGAATATAGAGTCCAGATTGGTGCCTGTTGTCTCCTATTCTATTGCAGGATATAAAATATTTCCCTAAAACTTATTGATCATAAGGTTGGCAGAGGCTCTCAAATACTTGCTCTTCCAACATCACTTGGTTTATCACAGAACTGTATGGTAAAACCCTATTGCTGAAGCCACAACG